>NC_061510.1:185888596-185979871 GCF_022539505.1 Lolium rigidum | reverse complement strand
CAACATGCTATTATCTTATGGGAGAGACACCTCTAGTGAACTGTGGACCCCGTCCATTCTTTACATACCGAAATACAAATCATCGCAATACTTGTTCTTATATCGTTCTTTGCAAACAATCATCTTCCACAATACTGTCCATCAACCCTTTTGCCAGCACAGCCTCAGTGAGATTGACAACCTCATCAAGCTGTTGGGGCAAAGTACTTTGGTTGTGGTCAGGCAGTTCCACGTTGGCGCTCTAATCTCCGGTGTTGCGCCGCACTACATCCCGCCCGCCATCAACCTTCAACGTGCTTCTGGCTCCTCTCCCCGGTTCGATAAACCTTGGTTTCTTTCCGAGGGAAAACTCTGATTGCCGCCAGGCGTGATCACACCTCCTGCTGCCAATCTCACTCAGGTGAAATACACGCCATCAAGCTCTGCCCATGCCAGCAGCCCAGGAGATCAAGACATCACTGCAGTGGAGCTCCACTCTCTCAATCTCTTACTTTGTTTGTCTGTTTCAGCTACTCCTGGTCACTTTGTTTGCTGTACTCATATCAGCACCATACAAAAATAGTTGCTGGCTTTACTTTATTTACCGTCTTGCACTCTATATCAAAAACACAAAAATTAGTATACTTGCATTCATTTTTCTAATTAGTTTGTTTTGACATGCATTCAAAATGGCCAACCCTGAAAATACTAAGTCAGCAGACCCCACTGAAATAATAAACAATACTGACTCTTATGCACACCTATTGCTCCACTCCACAGCCACAGAATTCCTTTTAAATGAAACCCTGCTTTACTGCAAATCACTATTGTTTATTTATTAAATTCTTTTCCACATAATTCTGCTAGTCACCTCTAAATGAATCATATTGAGTTTGTGGAAATGCAGTTAAAGTCAGATTTAGATAAGATGCAAAAACCAATGATTTCTTCTCACATCGTTAGCTTATATTATCATGGGATTAGTTATATTGTCTTCTGCTTAAGAACTGTAAAATGCATCTCTTAATAAACAAGTGATGCTGATAAGATATTAACCCTCCTGCTGCAATGATATTCCCTTCAGAGTATGAACGCAACAATTTCTAAATAATTTAGATACAGTATATGTACATTGAGTTTTAGGTTAAATGCCCAACTGAGAAATGTCCATCACAGACCTTACTGCTGCCAGATATGATTATCTCAAAGTCCTCTGCTAGAAGATTAAACTTCTTTGAGAATGAGCTTCAAGATCCTGCCTGATAATGAATACTGAACATTCTGCCAAGAATAAAGAAAGTTTTATAAGAAAATGATGTCGCACTATTTATAAAACATAAAGAGTCACATAAGTAATAACTGCCAAGACCCTTCCTTGAGACACATGATGCAGTGCCTCATCTTTACATGTCCATGTTGCGAATGATAGGACCACGGTTGGATCCAGACAATGTTCCATTAGCTTCATTGGTTGCCCAAGAAGAACATGTTGGATGCGGACCCATTAAAAATAAATAGTCTGCACCATAATGCTTATCTAACAATTCAGCCGCCCCTCCTCCTCCACCTCTCCCACATACGCTTTGGCGAAGCCCTGCCGGAGTTCTCCACCACCACCGCCACCACGCCGTCATGCTGCCGGGATTCCGAGGAGGATCTACTACTTCCTCTTCCCGCTGGAACGGGGAGAAGGATGTCGTCATCAACACCGAACGTGTGACCGAGTACGGAGGTGCTGCTTGATTGTGGCACCGTCAAGATCTTCTACGCGCTTTTGCAACCGGCAAGTGATCGACTACATCCACAACGAGATCTAACCTCATAGGCTTTGGAAATCTTCAAGGGTTAGTCTCATGATCTTCTCGTTGCTACCATCTACTAGATTAGATCTTGGCTTGTTATTCGTTCTTGCCGTAGGAATTTTTTTGTTTTCTATGCTACGAATCCCATCAGAAACCTTCTCCTTGAGTGATAAGATTGATACCATTATGTCTTTGCTTGTTAATGGTAAAGCTTATGTTGATCCAAATAATGTTCCTTTAGCTTCTTTGGTTGCTCAATAAGAGCATGTTGATGTGAACTTCATTAAAAGCAATAATTTGAACAACAATGCTTATATGAATAATTTTGGTAGTAACAATTATAGGCCATATCCTTATAATAATGGTAATGCTTATGGAAATTCTTATGGTAATTCCTACAACAACAATAGAAGTGCTTCCTCTGAACTTGAAGTCATTCTTAAGGACTTTATTAGTAAACAAACTGATTTTTAATAAATCTGTTGAGGAAAAGTTTGGCAAAATTGATGTTCTTGCTTCTAAAGTTCATAGCCTTGCTCTTGATGTTGAACTTCTTAAATTAAAGGTTATGCCTCATGATATTAAAGAAAGCAAAACGTTGAATGCCATTCAAGTTAGAATTGATGACAATGTTAGGATGTTGGCTAAATTGCATGCTAGGTGGAAAAGAGAAGATGAAATTGATAGAAATAATAATTTGACTAAAGTTTGTACTATTACCACCACTAGTAATACTGAAGTCTCAAATGATATCAAACCTCCTACTATTAATGGTAAAATAATTGGTGTAGGAAAAGTCCCCACTCCTTCTACAAAATTTCCTAGAACCACTGAAACTGCTTCTAGTAAAAGGTGCTGAATTTTTTCGAAGTACGGGAGACAATAGTCCTTTTACCTTTGATAATAATGAATTTGATTTTGATGATTTCAATATCTCTGAAGTAATTAAGCTCTTACAAAAGCTTTCTAGAAGTCCTAATGCTAGTGCTATAAGTATGGATTTTACAAAGCATATTACAAATGCTCTCATGCAAATTAGAGAAGACTAATTAAAACGTGAAGCTTCTATTCCTAGGAAGTTAGAAGATGGTTGGGAGCCCATCATTAAGATAAAATCAAATGGCTTTGATTGCAATGCTTTATGTGATCCTGGTGCAAGCATTTCTGTTATGCCTAGAAAAATCCATGATATGCTTGATTTGCCACCGTTGGAACAATGTTATTTGGATGTTCATCTTGCCGATATTGCTAAGAAGAAACCTTTGGGGAGAGTTAATAATGTTCTTGTTATGGTTAATAATAACTTTGTCCCCGTTGATTTTGTTGTTTTGGATATTGAATGCAATGCTTCTTGTCCTATTATTTTGGGAAGACCGTTTCTTAGAACTGTTGGTGCCGCTATTGATATGAGAGATGTGATTATTAAATATCAATTTCCACTCAAGAAAGGTATGGAACACTTCCCTAGAAAAAAGAAATAAGTCACCTTTTGATTCTATTATTAGGACGCGTTATGATGTTGATGCTTAAAATTCGTATTCCCAGCCAGAACGTAATTTTGAGCTGACAATTTTTGAGCATATGCCCCAGGTTATTATATAACTTTCGTTACTTGAGAAGTTTCCGATTTGAGAAACATAGGATTTTCGAAAAAATTGATCTTTACCTGTTGTTCTGTTTTGATAGATTTCTGCCACTATTTGCATTTGCCTCTTAATCTCTTTCTTTTTGAGTTCTTTTGAGGGAAAGAGATTTTTGAAGAAGTTGCTATAGTAGCTAATGTTTTAATGGATGTTTGATATATGTTAGAACTGGACCAAGTGGATTTGTTATTTTGATTGCACTAATGCTGTTAATGAGAATTGTGTGAAGTTTTGTACTCCCTCCAGTCGGATCTAATTGACGCGGGGGAGAACTGGCCATGCATGTAATTGGTGGGTGGATGCGTCAATTAATTAAGTCCAGAGGTAGTATGAAGGAACTTTTCAAGTGTAGGGAGAGAAGAATGATGTAATGAGATGAAGTATGGACAAAAGCTCAAGCTTGGGGATGCCCATGTCACCCCAAGAAATATCCAAGAGGTAGAAGCGTCAAAGCTTGGGGATGCCCAAGGCATCCCTTCTTCATCAACAAAGTATCACGTCATCATTCAAGACGCTATATTTTATTGCTTCATATGCTATGTGTTGTTCTTGGAGCATCTTTATTTTTGTTTTTAGTTTTCTTTTGTTTTGTTTGATGTAGCATATGGTTGGATCCCAGCATATTTGTTTTGGAGAATGACACACTCCGTTTTAATTGCATAGAACACTCTAGTTTTCACTCTTATTGTTCTGCGAGTGTTCTATTTTGCTAGTTGTGACGCCCCGAAACCGGTACCATGAGGATTCCAGCGATCCCGCCGAAATCCGCACGATATCGATTCAGAGACGCCCTCCGACACGACGTGCGCGAAGAATCACACACGTGATGCCAGAGGAATTAACACGAGCGGTAACATTACAACAGGATTACAATAGAGCCCACAAGAATCATATATTACATCAACGACTCCAACGAGTCAAGATACAAATATACAATGCAAAGATCCAAATCATACAGAAGATCGAATACATCCGAGTACGGACAAGATACAAATTGGACTAAGAGTCCTGAAGATAACCAGTGGCGTCCATAACCCTGCCCAGGCCAAGACGGAAGGGTGAGCTGCACCAGCTAACTGCAGCACCATTCAATATAAACACGTACCCAGACTGAGACTTAGAGTCATCAAGATCAGTGTTCCAACTTGCGTCGGTGTAACTGGTTACAACGAGCTCTTGGTCACCGCCATAACAAAGAAACATATCCTTAGTTCTTTTCAAGTACTTCAGGATATTCTTGACCGCTATCCAGTGTTCCATTCCTAGGTCACTTTGATATCTGCTGGTCAAACTAACAGCATGTGCGATATCCGGTCTAGTACACAGCATGGCATACATGATAGAGCCTACTGCCGAGGCATAGGGGATCTGATTCATCCTCTCTCTTTCTTCTGCCGTAGTTGGACCTTGAGTCTTACTCAAGGCCTTACCTGGCAACATCGGTAAGAACCCTTTCTTACTTTCATCCATTCTAAACTTCTTTAGAATCTTGTCCAGGTATGTACTCTGTGAAAGCCCTATTAGGCGTCTTGATCTATCTCTATAAATCTTGATGCCTAAAATGTACGCTGCTTCACCAAGGTCTTTCATTGAAAAACACTTATTCAAATAACCTTTTACACTGCTTAATAGTTCTATATCATTTCCAATCAATAATATGTCATCTACATATAATATCGAAATGCTACGAGCTCCCACTCACTTTCTTGTAAATACGAGGCCTTTCCATGACACTCGTATAAACCCGAAGTCTTTGATCACCTTATCAAAGCGTCGGTTCCAACTCCGGGATGCTTGCTTCAGTCCATAAATGGAACGCTGAAGTTTGCATACCTTGTCAACATTTTTAGGATCGACAAAACCTTTGGGTTGTACCATATACAACTCTTCCTCAATGTCACCGTTAAGGAACGCCGTTTTGACATCCATCTGCCAAATATCATAATCGAAAAATGCAGCTATTGCTAACAAAATCCTCATAGACTTTAGCTTCGCTACAGGTGAGAAGGTCTCATCGTAGTCAACTCCTTGAATTTGTCGGAAACCCTTTGCGACAAGTCGAGCTTTATAGACGGTAACATTACCATCAACATCTGTTTTTCTCTTGAAGATCCATTTATTCTCGACAGCCTTGCGGCTATCAGGTAAGTCTACCAAAGTCCATACTTTGTTATCATACATGGATCCCATTTCGGATTTCATGGCTTCTTGCCATTTGTTGGAATCTGGGCTTATCATCGCTTCTTCATACGTCGTAGGGTCTTCATCATTGTTGTCCACAATCATGACATTTAGACAAGGATCATACCAATCAGGAGTGGTACGCTTCCTTGTCGATCTGCGAGGTTCAGTAGCTACCTCGTTCGAAGTTTCATGATCATTATCATTTGCTTCCTCTCTTATCGGTGCAGGCGGCACAGGAACATCTACCGGTACTGCGCTACTCTGATCTACGAGAGAAGGTTCAGTAACCTCGTCGAGTTCTACCTTCCTTCCAGTCACTTCTTTAGTGAGAAACTCTTTTTCAAGAAAGGTTCCGTTCTTGGCAACAAAGATTTTGCCTTCGGATCTGTGATAGAAAGTATACCCAATAGTTTCTTTAGGGTATCCTATGAAGACGCATTTCTCCGCTTTGGGTTCTAGCTTGTCAGGTTGTAACTTTTTTACATAAGCTTCGCAACCCCAAACTTTAAGGAACGACAGCTTAGGTTTCTTCTGAAACCACAATTCATACGGTGTCGTTTCAACGGATTTAGATGGTGCCCTATTTAAAGTGAATGCAGTTGTCTCTAATGCATAACCCCGAAACGATAACGACAAATCAGTAAGAGACATCATAGAACGAACCATATCTAAGAGAGTTCGATTACGACGTTCGGACACACCATTGCGCTGTGGTGTTCCCGGCGGTGTCAATTGTGAAAGTATTCCGCATTTCTTTAAATGCATGCCAAACTCATAACTCAGATATTCGCCTCCGTGATCAGAACGCATAAACTTGATCTTCTTGTTCCGTTGATTTTCTACTTCACTTTGGAGTTCCTTAAACTTCTGGAAAGTTTCGGACTTATGTTTCATGAAATAGATATACCCATATCTACTCAGATCATCTGTGAAGGTTAGAACATAACGATAACCACCGCGCGAGGCTACACTCATTGGTCCGCACACATCGGTATGTATGATTTCCAATAAGTCTGTAGCTCGCTCCATTATACCAGAGAATGGAGTCTTAGTCATTTTTCCAATTAGACATGCTTCGCATCTATCAAGTGACTCAAAATCAAGCGATTCAAGAAGTCCATCGGAATGGAGTTTCTTCATGCGTTTCACTCCAATATGACCAAGACGACAGTGCCACATATAAGTAGAATTATCATTCAATTTAATTCACTTAGCATCAATGTTATGAACATATGTATCACTACTATCGAGATTTAACAAGAATAAACCATTTATTTCACGCGCATGACCATAAAAGATATTATTCATAAAAATAGAACAACCATTATTCTCAGACTTGAATGAATAACCGTCTTGCATTAAACAAGATCCAGATATAATGTTCATGCTCAACACAGACACTAAATAACAATTATTGAGGTTTAAAACTAATCCCGAAGGTAGATGTAGAGGGAGCATGCCGACAGCGATCACATCGACCTTGGATCTATTTCCAACGCGCATCGTCACTTCATCCCTCGCTAGGCTTCATTTATTCCGTAGTTCCTGTTTCGAGTTACAAACATGAGCAACCGAACTAGTATCAAAAACCCAGGCACTAGTACGAGAACCAGTAAGATAGACATCTATAACATGTACATCAAATATACCTTTCTTCTTCTTGACAAGGCCGCTCTTCAGATCAGCCAAGTACTTGGGGCAATTACGCTTCCAGTGCCCCTTCCCATTGCAGTAATAGCACTCAGTATCAGGTTTAGGGCCAGCCTTAGGCTTCTCAGGAGGCGCGGCATCTTTCTTGCCGCCCTTCTTTAAGTTGCCCTTCTTAGGTTTGCCTTGCTTCTTGAAACTGGTGGTCTTGTTGACCATCAACACTTGGTGTTCTTTCTGTATCTCAATCTCAGCAGATTTTAGCATGGAGAAGAGTTCAGGTAACTCCTTGTTCATGTTCTGCATGTTGTAGTTCATCACGAAGTTCTTGTAACTTGGTGGTAGTGATTGGAGGACACGATGAATACCCAGCTGGTTAGGAATCACAATCCCCAAATCACTGAGCTTCTTCGCGTGTCCGGACATAGCGAACACGTGCTCACTAACGGAGCTGCCCTCTTCCATCATACAACCAAAGAACTGTTTCGAGGCCTCATAGCTCTCCACAGCCGCATGAGTTTCAAAGATAACCTTGAGCTCATTGATCATATCACAAGGGTCGTGGTGCTCAAAACGCTTTTGGAGCTCTGCCTCTAGGATGCACAGAATGGCACACTGAACTTGAGAGTAGCGAGTCACCCGAGTCTCGTAAATATTTTTTACGTCCTCAGATACTGCAGGTGGTGGTGGGGGACCTAGCGGTGCTTCAAGCACATATTGCAGATTTCCGCCATTGAGGAAAATCCTCACATGACAGAACCAGTCGGTGAAGTTGCTACCATTGCTTTTAAGCTTTTCTTTCTCTAGGAACTGGTTAAAATTGATTGATGGGGACACCATGATCTACAACATATATTTGCAAAGAGTTTAGACTAAGTTTATGACAAATTGAGTTCAAATTTTAATTCTAAAAAATTAAACTAGGTGAACTCCCACTCAAAACAATATCCCTCACATTGTCTTAGTGATCACACGAACCAAATCCACCACACCAAGTCCGATCATCACGAGACAAGATGTACATTCAAAGGCGAACACTCAAAGTGTTCATCATATCAATCATATGACTCATGCTCTACCTTTCGGTATCCCGTGTTCCGAGACCATGTCTGTACATGCTAGGCTCGTCAAGGCAACCTTAGTATACGGGCTTGCACCCGTTGTATGCACATGTAGAATCTATCACACCCGATCATCACGTGATGCTTCGAAACGACAAGTCTTAGCAATGGTGCATACTAAGGATGAACACTTTATTATCTTGATATTTAGTGAGAGGGATCATCTTATAATGCTACCGTCGCGATCTAAGCAATATAAGATGCATAAAAGGATTAACATCACATGCAATTCACATGTGATATGATATGGCCCTTTAGTCTTTGCGCCTTTGATCTTCATCTCCAAAGCACGGACATGATCTCCATCATCAACGGGCATGATCTCCATCATCGTCGGCGTAGCATCAAGGTCCATGGCGCCGACTTCATGGTTGTTCACCGTGTGTAGCAACTATTACAACTACTTTGAAATAATACTACAACATGAAATATAAAGACAACCATAAGGCTCCCGTCGGTTGCCACAATACAATAATGATCATCTTATACATATCCATCATCACATCATGGCCATATCACATCACCAAACCCTGCAAAAACAAGTTAGACGCCTCTAATATGGTTTGCATATTTTACGTGGTTAAGGGTTTTCAAGAAAGATCCAATCTACCTACGAACATGAACCACAACGGTGATACTAGTGTTGTCAATAGAAAGAGTAAATTGGATCTTCACTATGGGGGGAGAGACAGACACCCGCAAAGCCACTTATGCAATACAAGTTGCATGTCGAGCGTGGAGCAAGTCTCATGAACGCGGTCATGTAAAGTTAGCACGGGCCGCTTCATCCCACCATGCCGCAAGATGCAAAGTACACGAACTAAAGACAACAAAGCATCAACGCCCACAAAACAATTGTGTTCTACTCGTGCAACCAATCTTTGCATAGACACGACTCTGATACCACTGATGTGATTCGTAGCATAGAAAACAAATTTTTTCCTACCGCAAGAACGAATAACAAGCCAAGATCTAATCTAGTAGACGGTAGCAACGAGGTGAAGATCAACATACCCTTGAAGATCGCTAAACGTTAACGAGATTAGATCTCATGGCGGATGTAGACGATCACTTGCCGCTTGCAAAAGCGCGTAGAAGATCTTGACGGTGCCACAATCGGGCAGCACCTCCGTACTCGGTCACACGTTCGGTGTTGATGACGACGTCCTTCTCCCCGTTCTAGCAGGCAGCAGAAGTAGTAGATCCTCCTCGGAATCCCGGCAGCACGACGGCATGGTGGCGGTGGTGGTGGAGATCTCCGGCAGGGCTTCGCCAAAGCGTATGCGGGAGAGGTGGTGGAGGAGGGCGGCTAGGGTTTGGGGAGAGGGGGCGCCGGCCACTATGGGGTGCGGCCAAGGCTTTGGTGTGGCCGGCCTCCTCCCCTTGCTCCTCATTATATAGGTGGAACCCCCAAGAGTTTGACTCCAAGTCTTCGAATAAGACCCAACTCAAAACTTGCCATAAGGACGAAACCTACCCAAGGTGGGACTCCTACTCAAGGTGGGACTCCCACCCCTTCCTTGGGGGGGTGGCCGGCCACCTATGGTGGAGTCCACCTGGGACTCCTCCCCCCTTTGGTTGGCCGGCCATGCTAGGTGGAGTCCCTCCGGGACTCCACCTTCCATGGTGATTTCTTCCGGACTTTTCTAGAACCTTCCATAAATGCACCGGATCATTTTCAAACTTAGAAAGTGACTTCCTATATATGAATCTTATTCTCCGGACCATTCCGGACCTCCTCGTGATGTCCTGGATCCCATCCGAGACTCCGAACAAAACTTCGAACTCCATTCCAAATTCCATATCTACTTAAACGACATCAAACCTTAAGTGTGTCACCCTACGGTTCGCGAACTATGCAGACATGGTTGAGACTTCTCTCCGACCAATAACCAATAGCGGGATCTGGAGATCCATAATGGCTCCCACATATTCAACGATGACTTAGTGATCGATTGAACCATTTACATACGATACCGATTCCCTTTGTCACGCGATATTTTACTTGTCCGAGGTTTGATCATCGGTATCTCTATACCTTGTTCTACCTCGTCTCCGACAAGTACTCTTTACTCGTACCGTGGTATGTCATCTCTTATGAACCATTCATATGCTTGCAAGCTAATTAGACGACATTCCACCGTGAGGGGCCCAGAGTATATCTATCCTTCACCGGGATGGACAATATCCCACTCTTGATCCATATGCCTCAACTCATACTTTCCGAATACTTAATCCCACCTTTATAACCACCCATTTACGCAGTGGAGTTTGATGTAATCAAAGTACCCTTCCGGCATAAGTGATTTACATGATCTCATGGTCGAAGGACTAGGTAACTATGTATCGAAAGCTTATAGCAAATGAGCTTAATGACGTGATCTTATGCTACGCTTAATTGGGTGTGTCCATTACATCATTCACATAATGACATAACCTTTTTATTAATAACATCCAATGTTCATGATCATGAAACTATGATCATCTATTAATCAACAAGCTAGTTATACAAGAGGCTTACTAGGGACTCCTTGTTGTTTACATAACACACATGTATCAATGTTTCGGTTAATACAATTATAGCATGGTATGCAAACATTTATCATAAACACAAAGATATATAATAACAACTTTATTATTGCCTCTTGGGCATATCTTCAACAGTTATTGTTCTAGCATGACTTGTCTCAAATAGCTAAGAGTGCTTAATGTCCCATTGAAAGAATCATGTGTTGTTTCCATCATACAAAGCATAATATTGTGGTATTCTCCATTGATGCTTTATTGGGTTGACTTGGCACATGTTTACATCATGTTATGACTACAAACCAGTCACCTAAAGCCTCTATGATCATTTAGTTTTTGACTTGTAATATCACTTTATGCTTTGATTAATAATGTTTAGTTGCTATGCATGATTATGGCCATTATTGCTCTCTTAGTTAGTCGCTGCCAGTCTTTTGCTAGCCTTCACCTGTACTGAGTATGAGCTCTACTCGTGCATCCAACGACTAAAAACCAAAGTTTGCCAATTGTGTCTACCATACCTACCTATATGTGGTATTTCACCGCCACTCCAGCGTGAATTTCTTGCGTGCTAATTTTAAACCTTCAAAGAATATTACCTGTTTTGTGTTTTGTTTTAGCTCATGAGGAATTGTTGAATGCTTTATCATATTTTTCATGTTTATTATGGCTTCAAACTTTGACTAGCATGCATCGTGTGCTAGTCCTTACTTTTGCAAAAGAGCAGGCGCGGGTGCCCACCCACTAAATATAAATTGAACCAATAATCTAAATCTCCTAACACTATGTACTTGAGAAATCATGAACTTAGCTTGTTCAAACAAAGGAGAATAGGATCTTTATTGTTCTCTCTATGGGAGCCGCTCTTGAAGCCATTAAACACGAAAGGATGATAGATCATTTGATGCCATTCGTCGACATAGACATACATACCTCTCAAAATATATTTTCAATACCTCTATTGCATTCAAAATAAAAAGCTCTAGCACATGAGTAATCTTGCTTCCCTCTGCGAAGGGACTTTCTTTTACTTTTATGTTGAGTCTTCATCTTCTTGCTTTATGCACCAATTAAGAGAGCATAGTTGTCATTGTGAGTATAATGTGCATAGTCCCAAAATTTATTATTGATTGATTCATGATTATGCTATTGCTTGTTCTCAAATTACTTGTATCTAGTCACCCTTTGAACTTTATACCTAGCATTTATGTTTTGCTACTTCATAAAGGACAAGCTGAGTACCACTTTGCTATGTTTTCTCTATGCTAAAAAACAAGCAGTTGCTTTCAGTGCACAATTATTCATGATCCTTTATTTGAGTTACTTCTCATGTGGTAACATAGTTGCTAAGTTCTATTGTTAGAATTATATCTGTCATGTCTATGTTTAGAGTACTTTGATCACAGCTCACAATGCTTTTACAATAACTTGATCAAGATTGTGTTGGCTTCATGTCACCTCAAAAATTAATTTTGTTATCACTTACCTACTCGAGGACGAGCAGGAGTTAAGCTTGGGGATGCTGATATGTTGCAAACGTAGCTATAATTTTTGATGCTCCATGCTTCTTTTACACCAATTTCTATATCTTTTGTTTACACTTCGTTGTACTTTTATACATTTTCCGGAACTAACCTATTGACAAGATGCCATAGTGTTAGTTCCTTGTTTTCTGTTGTTTTGTATTTTAGAAAAGTTGTACAGGAAATATTCTCGGAATCAGACGAAACAAAAGCCAAAGTTCCTATTTTACTGAACGAAGACGGAGTCCGGAGGGGAGACGAAGAAGCGCCACGAGGCGGCCACACCAGGCCATGGCGCGGCCCAGGCCCTGGCTGCGCCATGGGGTGGTGTTCCCCCTGGCACCCACCGACCACGCCCTTCCGCCTATTTATTCACCTGTTTGGGAAAAACCTAAATACCCGAGCCTCCATCCACAAAAAGTTCCGTCGCGGCCGCCATCGCCGACCCTAGCTCGGGATTGTTCTGAAGGTCTTCCCGCACCCTGCCGGAGAGGGAGATCATCTTTATGCAATGCCACATGTTGTGTTTTCTGGGATCCGATGAATATTGAATACTATGGTTGAGATCGATTATATACTTGTCATATGTTATTTGTGATCTTGCATGCTCTCCGTTGCTAGTAGATGCTCTGGCCAAGTATATGCTTGTAACTCCAAGAGGGAGTATTTATGCTCGATAGTGGATTCATGCCTCTAGTAATCTGGAGGAGTGACAATAACTTCTAAGATTTTAGATGTGCTGTTGCTACTAGGGAGAAAACAACAACGCTTTGTCTAAGGATAATTCTATTGTTTACTTTACACACATTGCTTAATGCGATAATCTGTTGCTTGCAACTTAATACTGAAAGGGATTCGGATGATAACCGGAAGGTGGATTATTAGTCATAGACGCAGCTGGATTACGGTCTATGTATTATGTTGTAATGCCCAAATGAATCTCATAGTAATCATCTTGTCATGTATGGTCTTTATTCTGTCAAGTGCCCAGCTGTAATTTGTTCACCCAACATGTTATTTATCTTTATGGAGAGACACCTCTAGTGAACTGTGGACCACTGTCCTTTCTTTTACACTGATAAAATCATCCTGTTATGTTTACTTACTGCAAGCACTGTTCTCTTTTATTCCACTTCAAACAAACATCTCTTTCCACACTATACGGTTAATCCTTTGTTTTCAGCAAAACCGGTGAGATTGGCAACCTCACTGTAAGTTGGGGCAAAGTATTTTGGTTGTGTTGTGTGCATGTTCCACGTTGTTGCTGACGCCGGTAGTGCGTCCTGCCACAAGTCAGCTAGCAACACCTTCAGAAGTCATTCCTTTCTCCTACTGGTCGATTAAACCTTGGTTTCTTACTGAGGGAAAACTTTCTACTGTGCTCATCATACCTTCCTCTTGGGCTTCCCCAACGGTGTGCAACTGCGCAACATCAACAACATAACATTTATGTCCCCTCCTGGCTTATTTCAGTCTCAAGGTTTCCTGATGAAGTTGAAATCACCCATAATTAACCAATCCATATTGTTAGGCATATCAATATTAGCAAACCAGTCAATAAAAACAGCTTTTCTCTCAGCCTGACATGGCCCATAAACATTAGTCAAAATCCAGCTGTGATTTGAAAGGTTGCAACTAAATTGAATTGATAAGGAGAACTCATTTTGAAAAGCAAGTGTTCCATTGAATAGAGAACCATTCCAGATAATAAATTCCACCAGAAGCACCATTTGAGGGGAGGTATTCAAATTTATTAAATCTTCTTGGGCATAACTTTTTGATCTACTCTATGTCAAAAGATTCTCTTTTTTTTCTCCTGTAGACAAATAATATCACAATTTGTTTCTCAATTTTACTGGCTAGAGCAAGCCACTTTTTTTATAGAATTGATCCCTCTCAAGTTCCAATTCAGGTTTTTCCATATTCTGTTGTGATGCATGAGCACTATGTGCAAATATGTTTATTTCATGAAGACAACCAGTGCTCCATGACCAGACAAATGATAAAGAGATCAGAGAACACAAACATTTCTGTATGCAATACATTATAGATAAAGGCAAGCCACAGCTCATTGTGCCCTCTTTTACATAACCATGCAACAAGAACAAGTTCCACAAAAGCACCCAGAACAGGTTTTGGTCCATATCACATAACTCTTTACAATCACCAGGAAGCACCAACTCCCTAACCCCAAAAGTATTGTTTTTGACTAACATTGGACAACTTATCTGGGCCGCCTCTTTTTGGCTTGAAGTGCCACTCTAGCAGCAGCACCTGAGCTTTTTTTTCTTTGGTAGCTACACTTGATGTAGTTTGAGCTTTTACTCTTGCTCCCTTATGCAGTGGGGCAGCAACAATAGCTTGGGGTGGACCAGGGGCCTTCTTGTGTGCATCAACCTTGTTTTTCTCGGCAATCACTTTTCCAGTCCTTCCTCATCAACCTTACAGAAGGAAGCAACCAAGTTTTTTACCACTCCAGTATTAATCATAGGAGGAGCAACATTGCAAGTCAAGCAATTTCTATCAACACAGTTATCATGATTTTTGTACCCAACATTGAGTAAAAACAGTCTATGACTTCTTCTTACCTCTGATTCAACCAGAGGGATTTTGCCTTCTCTCCTCTTTCTTTTAGGGGAAAGGGGGACAACATCAGCAAGTTCAAGAGATTCATCAGCTGCACTTGGACATCCTCCAACAGCTTGCATACAGGGGTCTGAGTTACAGAGCATTTATTAGGAATAACAAAGGATATAGTTTGCACATATTCAATAGGCTCCTTAATAATATTCCACAATTGAGAAGACAGAAAACCCTTTGCCTAGTCAAATTTATCAGGTGTTATGAGCATGAGAGTGACAAAATTAAACCAACTTACTGGTATTTCACAAGTTGTATTTTTTCAAGAGGAAGAACACATGTGTGGGGAAAAGTATTTCTCCCAGATTTGCATTCCTTGTTTAGAAATCTCTTTGTCAAGTCATGTTCCTCAGGCACAGAGAAGAAGTGAGTTTGTACTTTTCCAATTATCAGATGTGCTTCCTGTGGTGGGACCATGTTCACATCCTCCATTAGCTGAAAATCATTGGCATTATTGTCACCTAGTTGGCCAAATCCTGGAGCATGCTGATTGTCAACCCCAAATAAAGCATATACATCCTGCTCTTCTTCTTCATCATTGTATGCTTAGGGTTGTTTGGACGTATGCCCAAGACTGGCCCATCATGGATAATCAACTGAGGATTAGCAGAGTTATCAGAGAAACTCAAGTCAAAGCTCCAAGAAGAGTATGTGATGTCACTGCTTGAGTCATTTGGAGGTGGATTATCCACATTCATCTCTTCATCATGTATGGCATCAAGAAGTCCTAGGAAAGCAACATTAGGATCCAGGTCCACCTCCATTTCATTCTCTTGCTGAACATTATTACCCATTGCCCAATGTCCCCACCCATCTTCCTCTTCGTTGTCATCATCATCATGGTGCATTGGTAGCAAAGGGGCAGCAGGAGGAGCCATATCAGCAGGTAGAGGGCGTGGGTCCACTCCATCACCTAGAAGTGGGTCCTCATCAGGTGGGCCACCCCAACAGGTTGTACTACAACACTTCCACCAGAAAAGTCCAGGTTTCCTTCAGTAAATCTGATGCTTCTTGGAATCTCTGCTAAATCAATGACTCTAACATTTGCCATGACTCTGCCTTTCCTGTTGGGGTCCCTTTCCCAAAGAATCAAAGTACCAATATCATGAAATCATGCATTTAAATCTTCAGTATTCATGTGATTAAGGAGAGGGCCAACAAGCAAAACCCAAGCAGCTCTATTGAATTTTGCAGCACGCTAGTTAATCCCTTCATCATGCTTGCAGAAAGAAATAGTAACATCACCAAAATCATTTGGACTGGAGTGGATTAATCTCTCTGTCACTAACATTGGTAAACTGCACATAGGCCGCACCAAAAGGGCTGCTTTTGTAACTAGTCCGTTTCTAAGGGCATATTATGTTCAAAAATTTAGAACTACGTGTTTTAATTTTTTTACCAGTTTTATTTGGGTGTCCATTTGGGTGGCCGTGCTGGAGATAGCCTAAGATTGTTCTATATATAAAACCAAAAAAATAATTGAGAAAAATAAAATACTCCCTCCATCACATGAAATATGTAAAATAAAATTAAAATTTATATGTAGCTGAATATTATTTATTGTCTAGATTTATCTGATTTTATCTAAATTCAGATAAATCTTCGACAAAGTTTTTTGTGGGATGGAAGGAGTATACTAGAAAAAGCTTAGCCGACCGATCCGGCCGCCGCTCCCCTTGCTCCGCCGCCCAAACCACGCCGAGCCACTGGTTTGCGTGCCATTTTTCTCTCACCACTTCCGCTGTTGGATTCCCTATTCTTGTCCGATACCACCCGCCTTTTTCTCCTTTTCTAGTTGGCTCCCATCACCTCCTGACGTGTATGCGTTGGTTCTGGTCGGCTCGCCCACGACACCATCAAAGAACGCCACCGCCCCTCTCTCACAAAGATCGAAATCTTGGCAGCGTTGCGTTGGGATGCACAGAGGTGTAATCTTTGCGAGTCAGCATTGGTGGTGGGTTCGGCTGTGACCAACGGGGCAAGACGGCGGCGATAACGGCGGCAGCGGTGGCGACGGCGGGGCCGTCGGGGGGCGGGGGAGGAGGTGATGGGGGCGGGGGAGGAGGTGATGGGGGCGGGTGCCTGGATTGCCTGCAGGATGTGGTGAGGGCGCTGGCGATGGGGTCGTGCCTGCCGGCGGACCACCGACCAATAGAGGTGTCGGAGAAAGGGGGAGGCGGCAGGAGGAGGGATGAGGAGGCGCCCGGGAGGATCGCCGGGAGTGGGACGGGCAATGTGGCCTGCCTGTTCACGCGGCAGGGGAAGAAGGGCACCAACCAGGATGCCATGGTCGCGTGGGAGGTATCTGCACTACAAGATCCCTTTGTTTACTCTACTACTTGCGTTTATGCTTTTGGTGCTTTGGGTTGAAAGTTGTAACTAATCGTCAACGTCGCCTTTTTTTTTTCTTCAACTGGTTCTGCCTATTAATGAGCTTGCCAGCGCCCTCACCACATTCTGGAGTAGTAGTTTTCTTGGAGTGGAAGTATTTGGGTAACATAAAGTTGAAATTATACATCAAGATCAAAATAATTGGCAACATCTGGAGAAGCTCTCATAAAATAAATAATGCTACTCCCTCCGATTCATATTAATTGACTTCAATACGGATGTATCTAGAACTAAAAGTAATTTTTTTCGAGAAAACACAAAACCTTGCGTTTCGATGCATTGATAGAGAGAGTTTGATACAAGCCTAATGAACTTGAAAAGAAACAATTCCATGGCTCGGACATTTGAAAAGAAACAATTCCACGGCTATTAAGTTTCTCTCATGGAAGATGTTTTCTGGCTCTAAATGAATGAAGATTGGCCACCATCTTTCCTAATGAACTTTGAAGACCTAAAATGTTGGATGCGGCAACCATCTTGCTTCCCCATTTGTTATCTTTTTGGTTAAAGGGGTCATTGTTTATTATGCATCTTAGGCCATGAGGTTATATTCTAGATGAAACTGTACACGCTTGGACGAGGTATGATTGCCTATGCAGGATCAGCTAAGTTACTCATCTAGTCAAAGAATGCCCCCTTGCCTGAACCATTTATTTGAATCCAGCAATTGCATACGCATGAAAAGAACAACAGAGTAGTGAATGCCAACCTTTTGTTCTAATCATTCAGCTGATATAGTTTGGACCGACTTTCACGGATTGACAAGCGACGGGTACGGAGAATACAAGGGGAAAACAATGAACATACGCGGATACGGAGAGGAAAACAATGAACATAGTGGATACAGAAACCAAAGTAAGATAAACTAGTAAACACACTCAAATCCGGACTCTCTAACACAGATCCAGCAATGTAGCCCTTGAATCTGAAATACAAGTTCTCTCCACTCTTAAACTGAATTCCTCTTATTGGCCGGTCCACCGATCCAGTAGAACCCAATGAAGGGAAGATTGGCAACGAAGAGATCTCAGAGTCACACCACTAGGGGAGAGGTCTTGGGCACTCAACAATGCGAGGATCTTGGGCACTCCACAAAGAGTGGATCACTGGATCTTGACTCCACAAGGGGAGGATAATGAGGAAAAGCTCTAGGGTTTCATATCATCATGTCTATCTCAGATCTGAGGAGGTAGAGACATATTTATTGTCTAGGGCAAAAGAGTAGGTGGAAGGATAAGATACAAGGGCCACAACCTGTTTACTCCACACAGACGTCGCCAAACAGTCTGGCGTCAGGGGCTCCAGCGCATGACATTTTCAGGCGGCTGTGTCTTCTTGCTGGTTCTTTTTGTTGTTTACTCTAGTCGCCGGCCAGTCTAGCAGGCTGGTTCTTCCCATCTGCCTCAGGCGCTGGATGGTCCAGCGGCTTAAGAGCTCCCTTGCTTCAGCCCAATACCTCCATTGCTTCTCTTTGCCTTGAAGATTTCCCAATATTTTCTCAAAAACGAAAAACAATGAAGATTTCCCAATACCTCCGGGCTCCGTCCTTGCTTGTAGTGGATCTTGGGGTCATACCTGAGAACACATAGGTTATCCACTTGAGGTAGCAAGTCATCCATGGAGGAAAAAATAATACACATGTTATTAATGAGTAGATTCACCTCGGCTTATAGGGCTCTTGCTTGTCACATGATCAATTCGTGTAGTTGAACTGTCGAAGGAGGTGATGACATATTTGAGCTTGGAGTTGGAGTGGTGATGTCTGAGGGGCGTACCATATCATACATGGCAAATTGTTATTTGTTTCGGCCTCCTTGTTTTCTTGCTCTCGCATTTCTCTTCTCTTTTTGGGAATTATAACTCATTGGGGCATGATGTACAGAACTTCAACGGGAGATCAGACACAGTATTTTGTGGAGTTTTTGATGGTCATGGTCCACATGGCCATCTTGTAGCGCGGAAAGTAAGAGATACTCTCCCTCTGAAGCTGTGTGATTTGATATACGATGACTATGGAGAGAGCCCAACCAGCAATTCAGATGGATCAGTTTTAGAAGAGACCTTATCTCCATACCCAGATGCAGATGACAAATCTCTCACATTTGCTGGACAGAAAGAAGAACACCGAGAATTCTTCGACTCAATGAAAGAGTCTTTCCGAAAAGCTTTTAGAGTCATGGACAAAGAGCTTAAATTACATCGGAACATAGATAGCATTTGCAGTGGAACTACTGCCGTTACTTTAATTAAACAGGTACAATGAAACATATTCCTTGAATTGATTTTTTTACTCAAGAATTCAGGTACATGCAATTTAAACTTTTTTTTTTCTATCAGGGTCAGGATCTTATCGTCGGGAATCTAGGTGACTCTAGAGCTGTATTAGGCACCAGAGATCAGGATGGCCGTTTGGTTGCTCATCAGTTGACAGTTGACTTAAAACCGGATCATCCAAGTAAATTTCTTTCACTCCCCAAATTTAATTAATGAATCTTCTATGTCATCTATTTCTCTTTGATGTGTTAACTTTACCCTGGTGCCTAATGTTGATGTGATATTTCTGTTGCTGTTGAACTGGTACACTCTTGGTCAATTTTCACTAAGCAAGGATGTATGTTATCTATTCTGTGACACAGAGCATTTTATATCTGTTTTTACTAGCCTAAGATTTGAAGAGTCAAGACTTAGGTTTTTAACCTTCTTGTCCAGGAAGGCAAATTCTGTTATGTGATTGAGAGGTTAGCCTGTTGGTGAAAACTAAATTCGTGCTGATAACTATGGTATAGCCACGGTACAATTTTTCTACTGCAACCAAGATGGTAGTTACGCCATTGCTTTTTTTCCCTGATGTGAAAATCTTGTATATTTTGTTTGATAGGATGGGTGTGGTTGTATGCAGATGTTTTTATAGAGAACCCGCCAGGAGCTCTGGCTATTCATTAAGAAGAAAAGAGATGATCCAGTTTATATAAGGGACACCAGATCGAAAACCATACAAACTTGATTTCCCCGGACATGCAGACTACTCCCAAAGCCTGAAACAACACAACAAGAGTAAACAACCTATCACCCACAGCCTGCCACATTTGCCACGATTCCACACGTAGGATGCTTCATCTGCATTTGTCATGTAATCTCAATCGCCTTCCTCTTGGTGCTGACATTTCCGCAATTGGGCTTTTTCACCTTCTCCATAAGCTTCACAAGACAGCCAAGCATCGTGATGGAAGGAGGCGACAAAGGGGTCTTAAACTTGTCAATGAAGGCGGCAAGGGTGATGTCATTGAAGTCTGTTCTCTTCCATGAGGCCCAAACAACTCCTGAGTTGTAGATGTCTTGTAAGCGTTCACAACATCCTTTCGCTTCTGCTTCTGCTTCTCAATGCGACCACTCCGACGAGGCGTAATGGCCACCTCCTTAGGGGCACGGGCTCGCCTAGGGGCCGGTGTAGCAAGGATAGGCAGAGGCACTGGCCTAAAAACCAATGAAAAGAAGGCATTGCGCTTATCGGCAATAGGATCCCTAGGGTCAACTTGAATGCCTTCCGTAGCCACGGTTGAAGGAACAAGGACATTGGCAGCAGCCTCCAAAGGCTCATGCAAGTGGAACATGGGCACCAACTTTTTCGAAGCCATGGCTAAGAAATCGCAAAGCTTGGTGGAGTCGGCCACCTCAGGATAGACAGCAAATGGCCCCAAGCGAGAGATAGCCAACCCATCGACCACATCATCATGGTCAAACACAGATGCCTCAAGCCTCGTGGACTCAAGCGAGGAGCTTCAACAAAAAGCTCAGCCAGCCCAAAGCCCTCGATGTCAGAAATGATGGGGTTCCGTAGACTCTCAAGGGATGCAGCGTTGTCTTCAAAGATGCATCTGGGAGAAAAGGCGAAGGACCGGAGCAACACTTCTTGCTGAGCACATCACCAAATAGATAATTGTCTGGCCCCACATGAGTGCCCACAGAAGGCAGACTAAAGGCGTCGAAGCCAGCAAGAGACGAGCCGTAGAAACGATGGATAGGCAAGCAAGAGCCGACGAACTCCAAGAGCTCGGCATCCCTCAGCCTAGCATCTGAAGCTCGGACAGGGGCGCGCCCAACACCACCGGCAGATGCCGCCTCCGCATGCTCCCAACTTCCGGCAGCACTCGCTACCCAGAGCTTGCTTGCAGCAGCCTCATCCCGTAGGGGCCGAGTTACCTCTTCGATGCGATCTGCAACAAGCTGAAAGAGCTCTATGCGCAGCTGGGCCTGCAAGGGGGAGTCTGGAACAACGCTGACATAGGCATCCCTGCCAACTCCAGGAGGGGATGATGCCAACACCAATGCACACAACCTCGGCCCAGCGGCGATGACTTGTATTTATGGGTGTATGTGCTGGGGGGGGGGGGGTCAGAAATTCTGATAAACTTGTTCATTATTGTAAAACCCCTACTTCCTGCCTTGGAGTGGTATTGATATCTCTCCGAGAGGGAGGATGGTGTTACAAGGTGGAAGCTTGGCGAGGTCTCCTCTAGATCTAGATCGGATCTGCTCTAGGTGGAAGATGAAGTGGGAGCGAGTAGATCGGATCGGAAGAGGATCGAAATAAGATCCCCTCTACTAGGCAGCTGCCCCTCCTTTTATAGAGGTACCAGCCCTCCTCCGCAAGGAAACTTGGCGGAGGGGTAACCACAGGTGTGCCCAACAGTTGTCCCTAACTACGCTCGTGAATCCGTCCAGAGCCACGCCAAGCATCTTGGCCTACAGGGAGTGGTTGTGGACGATGTCGACACCCCCTATCCACCCCTAACCTTTGGGGAGAGGAGCAACGGCCATCCTGCTTTATGCAGGCAAACTCTGGGATTTTCTTATCTTCTGGTGCGCGTCACGGCTTGCGTCATCCTCCTTAGCTTCGTCCCTACGCAACTGGCTTGCGGAGGGGTCTTGTGCAGCATCTCCTGCCGCCTGGTCCCTCCCCCCCCTCACGAAGGAAAGCCTCGCGAGGTCTTCACATCCTCCGGAAACTGCTAAGTCTTGGACCCCTCGCGAGGTACTCATCCCTCGCGGAGACCGCCTGTCTCGTGGAGAGATGAGCCTTTGTCTTTTGTTGATGAGCCGCCGCGACGGTCCAGCAGCAGGTGGACTGTGGTACCCCCGGTGCCACTACACCGACAAATTCCAAAAATTACAATATGCCTCCTCATATCGATGGTTGTCAGCCCTCCTAAAAAATATGGACAAGATAAATGTAATAATAATTTTGTTATCTAATAGATAACTGACCAACTTATAAGTACAGTAACAACTGATCCAACAGAATTTTGTTCATGGTCCCCAGTATTGGTTGGACTGCATGTGGCAATTTCTACCTCCCTTTTCCAGAAGCTCATCCTCGAGTTGTCGTGCCAGCCACCAGCCATTAGGTACCCACATCGAGTCGTGGGCAAGTGTATATGATGCCTCACGTGAGACATCAACAAGGTGTTCATGATGTTTGATGGCGAAGGCAATAGGATCTTATTGCTACCTGGTAACAATGGGTGGCCTCAATGGGATAGAAGGTGCACCCATGCTTGTCATGGTAAGGTACAGTGGTGGCAGAAATATGAGGATATCATGATGTCCCATATTACACCTGTCGTGTTCAATGCCGCAGAAGGCATGGTGCCAGATGATACCAAGGACAGGATGTTGATGGAGTAGTGCTGATTCTCTTCGTTGATAATGACACCCATGCTGCAGACCAAAGCTGGAGGGCTGGGGAAGGAGTCGTCGATGGTGAGGATGGCAGAGGTATCTTCTGCTAGGGCTTTGGTGCCACGGGAGTAGCCATTATGCCGACATGCTTTGCCATCATCGCTTTATCCCCTGCCACTATCATCTCCAACACCCGGTGGATCGTGTGGCAGAGAGGCATGGCCCTATCACAAGTGAAACTGCCTCAGAAACCAAGGGTAACTCGGCAGCAGTGTTGACATTGACACAAAATGCTAGTACATTATGAGGTCAGCACCACCAATAGGACGGCCTGGGTTGTGAACTGGTGATTGCTTCTTTTGGGGATCACTGAGAGATATGAGGGTGGATTTATTTATTTCTTTTTCTTAAGCCCATGATTACAGGCTCCAGCAGTTGTCTAGTGGTACTGACCCACATCTAATATGCCAATCATTGTCAACATCATAATTATTACTTGCAAGTAAGATAATATCTGATGAAAATGAGTAGCACCAAATTAGCACACTACTATGATTAGCACGAAGCACCACTGATTATCATACAATCATAGCACACAAACACCCCCAGTCCCTTCCACGGATTAGCATGGATAAGCACCAAATTAGCACATACTATGATTAGCACCAGCCCTCCCACAACTATGGGAAGCGCCTATCCCGGTTTAGGAGAATAGAGGAGCTACTGGAAAGAGTTTCTACCACTTTTGCTGTAACATGGGATAGGGGATGGAATAGTGGCTCTGCGGAGATGCTCCTATGTAGATAGATCTAAAAATGTCGATGAGTCCTATAGTCTTAACCTGCCACCTAATAGAAGATATCAGCTATTGATATAAAGCCACGATTGTCGATTAGTGTGCAGCTATTGAATTCACTGGAATATTGGTAGATTTACCACAACAAGGCTAGATCTCTAATCTGAACAACATTTCTGTGTTAAATTTGGAATTTGAAACAGTCAGTAGACTGCGCAAGGTACTACTGGTTGTATGGGGAACATGTGTAGTACACAAAATTTATGAAAATTGAAATGGTGAAGGACATTAGCACACATACTATTTCTATTCTGAAGATGGAATGAAGTGTTAAGTGATGGCCTGAGTCCATGGCCCATTATGTGAAGTTGTCTCCAGTGATATAATGAAGCATGGAGCTATGCCCTGGTAGTAACGTCATACCGACAACATATTTCTTCATGTGTTAAAACTTATAAACCTTCTCTGATAGAGATTGTAAAGTAAGGCTACTGTTGGATATACCAACCTGAGATGTTTGGATCCGTATCAAAGCATCACAAGACAAAGTTTGTATAGTGTCGATACATGTTTTCACAAATAACAAGTTTGTTCTAACCTTAATGTGTGTAGCATACTCCGCTATCATTCAACTATGCACAATTGGGTGATAACTCATATTGTATTTTTTTGATTATCAAGACTCAGAACATCAAAATGATTCACGAGTCATCCTGAGATTAATACAACAGCGTATATCTCATTATTATTTTTTAACTCTTCCAAAAGAATTATTTTGGTACTTTCAAATTTTTGGTTACCTCCCATACCTGATCTTTTCACCAATGATTCCTCAGTCATCCCAAGATTTAGAAAAACGGCGTTTATTTCATTAATTATTCTTCTTAACTCCTAAAGAATTAAAATATCAGTCTAAGTAGCTCGACGGTGTGCTGCTAATTTAATACTTTTCAAGTGATCCCGTCGCGGTATATTTTAGATGAACATGATATATAAAAATGAGTAAATTGGACTCTGCACCAGGTAAACTGCCACTTGTTTTACTTTGAACAAGGTTTACACTAGTTTTCACATTACACCAGGCCTAGCACTAAATGTGCCTGAAGTCAACTAAAAAGTAAAAACACATGTTTGAAAATCTGGAAAAAAACCATACATGTGTACTATGGGACGCAATATATACATATATATTTTGGTGCATATACATGTGTGGTTTTCCGAAAATGTTTTGTGCCAATGATATAAATGGCTGCTAGGCGTAGACATACCCTTAGCCCCTTAGGTGAGCTAGGGGCTGGGCAAAGGCAAAATGAGGAATTTAGGCCTAGCACTTATTTTAATCTTGTTTTTTACGGCACCTGGCGCAAAGTACAATACTATTGTGTCAGCCTGGTGCAAACTGACAATCTACTTGGTACAAAGTGCAATTTACTCATAAAAGATCTGTGGTTATCCGTGCATAAATTAGTCTTTTGGACTTTTAATATATGTTTTTCAGTTTTCTTTTCACTGCTATGGTTCAACTTCGTGCCATATTGATTCATCATCCACAGAACAGTTTTCCCATAGGATAATTGCTGGTCCTCTCTATAGCTGTGGCTGCTAATGTTGCATTATATCAGTGTGGTATGTGCATCTAGTTGAATTCACCATTTTCTCCAGTAGTTGAGTTTATTCGTGACTGTTCAAACTTCACACCAGTCCCCTTCCCAGTCAAGTAAAAAAATCTGTTCCTGCTGTCTTGGTGAATGTGATTTGAACCACAACGCAATGCTAATCTTTTAACAGGAGAGGCTAGGAGGATCAAGCGATGCAATGGAAGGGTCTTTGCTCATCAGGATGAACCAGATGTGGCTCGCCTTTGGCTTCCTAATTGCAACTCTCCTGGCCTAGCAATGGCACGAGCTTTTGGTGATTTCTGTCTAAAGGATTTTGGGTTGATCTCTGTACCTGAGGTCACCTATAGGCGAATCATTGAGAAGGATGAGTTCATTGTCCTTGCCACTGACGGGGTAACCAAAAATTTACGTTGTTGCTTTCTACATTACTTCTTGATGGGGAACAATAGTTTCTTCGGACTAAAAAATGCACCATCGTCTAATTTACAAATGATAAACCATATGTTCATAACATACCCTAATACCCAATTGCACTCTGACCACAGGTGTGGGATGTTCTGTCCAACCAGGAAGTGGTGGAAGTTGTTGCCTCATGCTCTGGCCGTTCTGCTGCAGCTCGTGCCGTTGTCGATTTAGCAAATCAAACTTGGAAATTCAAGTACCCTACCTCCAAAATGGATGACTGCGCAGTGATCTGCCTTTTCCTGAGCAAGGATGCCACTGTAGGTGGTTTATCCGGGCTGTCTGTTGGGCTATCAGGGATGTCTGTTGGTAGCAAGGGAATTGAATCTAGTCCAGGGATGCCAGCCCGATTGATGAACCCCCAGCGCAACAGTAAAAGGGATATTCCAGAGGATGCTGATGATGAATGTTACTTGAATATAAGTGGAGATGAGAGATCCTTGGAGGGCTTCACCCGGTTGAACACGCTTTTGGCACTACCGAAGTTTTGTGATACAACTCCAACCAAAAAATGAAGTTTACTGATATAGCTGTGCGAGTCTGCAACCAGCCGGCACACTGGCTGATGTTTTGGAGATGAGAGCATTATTGGCTATATTAGCATGCCCGTTGAGCTCCCATCCGGATGTCGGTTTACCTTATCTAATGATGAGTAGGGTTGCTGTTTTTGTAAATCCTAACTCGCATTTGGTTACTGAGTTGTTCAACATACGTTGGGGAGGCATCTTTTAATCTGCTTAGTGCTGGCTTTGCTGCCCTTGAAGTTAAGTTTATCTGTCAGAAAATGTATGTGCTCTGCAGTTTTCTATGTGGAGAAATTCTCCTCATAATATTTATAACTTTACTATTATAAGAATACTTTAATATTTGATATAGCACATGTTTCCTACAGTTTTTCCATAAAGGGAGTTTTTATTATGAAATGTCGCATCAAGGTAATACAAGCAAAATATTTCAAACCTGACCTAAACTTAACAAATATGAATACATATCCAACAAAGTTATTTTGTTGTGACAGAAACCTCCGCATAGCAAAGATGCATACATATCCAACCAATTTCTTTTCCCGGGTGTTAAAAAGTGCTCGTCCGTTGGATCAACAGAATCAACCCCGATCGGGCGAGTCGTTCCGACCGCCCCCACCTGAACTGCCGCTGTCGACATGTCTCCTCCATCCCCTTCCTCTGCTTCACCGATGATCGCGGACAGATCCAACCTCGCCTCCCTCCTCGCCTCCTCTCACAAAAAGCAAGGCCGGCCGCCGGGTGGACGCTGGCGACGCCGCCATGCAGCCCTCTAGCCTGACCGTCCGCTCCTTACTCTACATCGCGGCACTCGCCTTCCTCCTCTCCTCCCAGACCCTAGCCGCCTCTGGCGCCGCCGGTGAGCCATACGCGACTCCCCTTGATTTCGCCGCTGCATCCGACAGTCTGGAGAGGTAGTTCTGCCTAGTGCGCTGCTTCCGCCCTGAGCCGGTCTGCCACGCCGACGGGACCACGTACTGGTGCGGCCACCCCGAGGCCGCGTGCACCGAGGCCATGGTGGCGCGCTGCAGGTTCTGCGAGGTTTGGGGTCGGGTCGTGGAGCACCATGGTTGATGGCCCTAGCCCCTGCATGCGGTCGACCTCGCAGCTCCCCTGGATTTCTGATTTGCTGCGGTGATAGCGACAACTCCCGCCGCTCTTAGATGAATCTTCAAGCAGGGATGTTCTGATTGTCCGCCTCAAAGCCGCAATGCAGAGCGTATCTGCAGTCTCCTCCCTTGATGAGGACATCCCTACCGAACCACTACCTCCGTCATTGCAAGAGGAAGAAGATGTTGCTGTGAAGCTCAAGTCCAATGAAATCAGAATTAGACCTATGACAAGGGCTCGTGCGAAGCTACTAAAACAACAAGTGAACTTGTTCTTAAACGATACTTTGATTGATGAGAATGTTATACTACCTAAATCCTTTGACTTGTGTATGATCAGGTACGAGGATAAAGGAAGCATCGCACGAGGAGGAGGAGAATAGCTGGACATGGTGTTGGACATGAAGACACCTCATGGACGCGTGAGGGAGGAGAGGGAGGCATGCGCGAAGGAGGAAGATGAAGTCCAGGCCGGCGCTACGCCCGGCACGACCGGCCGCCACGCCGACCGGCCCGGCCCCACGCCCGGTCAGACCGGCTCCTACGCCGGCTGAGCCCGGCGCCCGCCGGCTCCTGGACCGGTGCCATCCGGACGGGTACACTGAGAGCCCCGCCCCTTGGCCCGGTCACAGCCCGGTCCCTGGCCCGGCCGGTCCCTGGCCAGTCGACCGGCCCCAGGCCGGCCGTGTCCGAGTCAGTCTCGATCAGATCCCGATTTGGGTTGGTTATTATTGTATTTTCTCGACTTCTGGTCATCCTGAACCCCTATATAAGTTTCCAGGACGGCCCCATAATAGGTTTAGACCATGTTTAAGATAAACCCTAGTGCATAGTTGATTGCTTTGAAACTCTATTGAATCTATACACCAATTCGCATCGATCTGGTGTTTTGCTACTGAAAGTTTTGTGTGATCTGCTGTTCCATTGGGAATTAGACGGTGACAATTTACCCTTCATGGTCGGCGGCTACGTGCGCAATTGTGTGGAGTTGCGAATATCTTGCAGGGTTGAGAGTTGTTGCATTGGCGACAGGAATCAATCGAGGGACTTCGTTGGCGTCATACAAGTTATCTCAACCTTCTCATCGTGTTATCTCTGTTGTTTTCATCGTGTGTTCATCACCACCACCGTGCTTACTGAGAAGATCGGGCAACCCCTTATCATCCCTGCTGTCCTCAGACAGACATCCCTATCAAGTTGATGGATGGGCAGGCTCAAGCGCATGGTGCTGATGTGCATAAGATTGGATTTTGAGCATCATGTTGCAGGTGAGTTTGAACCTGCACATGAGGGAGGGATGCAGTACTTGTGCTTCTCATTCTCGTTTTTTCACTGACACTACTCTGAAAGCTATGTGCGTCAGTATACCCGTTTGCTGGATGTCTTTGTGAAACAGAACATCCAATCCTTACGAGTCACTGCATCGATTTTCTCACGATAGGTGTTCACATGATGCAAGCCTGCATTTCTTCTTTTACATGATGATGCAAGCCTATTTTTTGTTAACTAAAAATGTCCGTTTCAGTGATGATGGGGGACTTACATATATATAAATGTTAACTAAAAATGTCCGTTTCAGTATAGTAGTACCGTCTATTTTTTGTTCCTTGGTATTGACATCTAAGGCATGTGCTTTTGTTTTGTAATGTTGCAGTCCTAAGTTGATTTAAGCATAAAACTAAGTTGATTAGCTAGATTAGGCTAAGTTGTATTCTGATTTTTTTACAGGGGAATTAGTTTGCTTTGATTCACTTTCACTTTTCCCCAATTAAAGCTGTCTTCTCACAGTAGCTAAGTTGCTTTCAGCATAGAACTAATTCATTAGCTAGTTTAGCCTAAGTTGCATTCTGATTTTTTTTTTGATTTTTTTGCTTTGATTTATTGCCATTTTTTTTGATGAAGTTTTCTTGTCTCCATAGTTAAGTTTCTTTCATCATAGAACTAAGTTGATTAGCCATGTTAGCCTAAGTTGCATTCTGATGTTGTTACGGGGGATTTTTTTTTTGCTTTGATTCATTGTACCTTCTTCTAAGTTAAGTAGTCTTCTCGCCATCGTTAAGTTGTTTTAAGCATGGAACTAAGTTGATTAGCCAGATAAATTAGTCTAAGTTGGACATAAATGATCTAATATCAATCCAAGTAATAAGGTTCTTACACCAAGATATTAAGTTTAGTCGCCTAGACGATAATGTACCATTTAATGAAGTTGATTACGCATCAACTCGTTACGCTCATGAAAAACAACAACTCCCTATTAAGTTAGTTCCCCATACAACCATGGTTTTGTTTTCACAATTAAATCGATTTTATCGATGTAGATAAGTTACTTGAAACTTGCAATTAAGTTGGTAGGATGTGATCCAACTTTCATAATTAAACTGAATTTTCTCTATGTAAGTAAGTTGTTTGCGGCAAGATATTAAGTTGACTTGCATACATGTTAAAGTACCATGTACCATCTAATTAAGTTGATTACAAAACAACACATGGTTGCTTTCCATCTTATCCTAAGTTGTTTATTTCATTTAATTAAGTTAATCCTCCACTTTAGCTTAATACAGATGCAAGTGCTGCCCCTATTTGTTAGGCTTCGTTTTGTCTTTTCACCGTCTATATATCAATTTTATGAGTTGCTTATCACATTAATCGAGTTAGTTTAGACACCCCTATAGTTGCATCATATTTTTTTAGATGTATCCGTTTCTCAACTATGTTGTAGCTGAAACAGGCAAAGTGGCATCATGCAAATGATAAGTTGATTTTTATCCCATGTACCAAGTTGATGGTTTAGACACCCTAGTTTTAGTTGCAACAGCTGTTCCTTTCTAGTTGCATCCATTTCCCAATTGAGTTGTAGTTGGAAGATGCAAAGTTGCATGATGAAAATGATAAGTTGTGTTTTATCCCATGTACCAAGTTGCTATTTTAGGCACTCTAGTTTAGTTGCAACAACTATTGGTTGTAGCCGGAATCGGCAAAGTTGCATGATGTCATCTACTAAATTCACACTTACCTCATTTAGTATACTGCAACTTTTCAGGTCTAGTAGAAAGCATGTGTGTGGTATGCAGAAGGAGACAACAACTTTCTCTACCCCTACCCAGGCAGAGGAAAATTGATATTCTACCTAAGATGCATGATAAGTTAGGCTTTTGGACACATTTTCCTTCTTTTTTAAACTGCACATATACTATGCTTTTGTGTCATACCCCCTGAACTTAATATGTTGCATGGACCTAAGTTTTTATATGGTTCATGAACTTAATATATTGCATGGACCTAAGTTTTTATATGGTGTGCGAACTTAATATATTGTATGAACCTAGGTTTCCTCAACGGTTGCCCAACTTTAGTTCTAAGTTGCCCAATAGTTATTGTCAATTCGTCTAAGCTATTAAAGCTAAGTACTATTTTGTGCAATTTGGTAGTAATGTTTTTTCTCAACTTGTAGGTCTCGGCATTTTGCAGCAGAAAATGAGCATCTACCCGAGGTGGAAATGACACCTACAGTCTATGTGTAAATAATGTGGTCTTCTAGGTTTTTATAGACTACATGTATCACTTATATGGAAGATCATTTCTCGATACTTCCATTGTTGTTTGAATTATATGTGGATTCTTTGTTTCGATACATGCATACTGCATTGAAACTCTACATAGTTGTCTGAAATACTGCATGTGCAACTCAAATGAGGTGGGTCTTCTATGCACCCTATTACTTGGTTGCAGTTTCCACTTTGAAAATTGATTGATATTTAGCATATTGCCAATTGGTGCTATGCATTTTGCTTGTCCAATAGCTAGCATTGCATGCAATTATTTATTTGTAGTTTGTTAGTTTTGTTGCTTTGTAAAATAGTACATGGGTGGAAATGTAAGGTTCAAGAAAAGAATTAAGGAGAATGCAAAGTTATTCATATGAAGGCAGGGGAAATGATCGTTGTGGCCTGGATCATTTTAAATTCGCGTGCGTCGTGTAGCCAGAGGGGACTATGTGATAATACTACTTTAGGTATGTGGCGTGCTGACGGACAGAAACATTCCCTTTTTAGCCCGGTGCTTGTTTGATCCATCGAGCACCCGAGTTCTGGCTAGACGCGTTCTTTCTTTTTATATAACAAAAGATGAAACAACTTAAGATGATGGACTCCAGATTTGCGGACTATGTCAACGACCACTCTTTATACTGAGCCTGGGCCGGACGGTGGGCTGCCAACTACTATGCTTCGGGCCAACCAGAATACATAAATGGACTACAAATACCCAGGAGAGTGGACACGAAAGACTGGGCTTGGAACGGAATGGTTGGCCTCGGCCTAGAAGGCGAGGATAGGCTAGGACGGCGCAAGTAGCTTTGGTGTTCATTTGCTTCCTGTGTTCATCTTCTTCCTCTAGATTTCCCAAATTCCCTTGAATTCTTCCTGTGATACATCTGTAATCCGAACCAAATGTCTAATTAAGCAATAGAACTAGTGAGATCCTTACAATTGGTATCATAGCCAATTCGATCCCCCCAAAATTCCCTAAAAATTTCCACCCAATTGTTTCCCCAACACCAAAGCCATGGAGCAGACTCCGTTCATGAAGGCGATGCATGACTTTGCCATGGCTGATCCCGATAACCGCGATCGAGAGTGGGATGCCTACGTTGTATTTGCAAAGGAGAAGAAGGCCACACCAGTTATTTCTCCGACGAGTACTACCTCGTCTCTACACCACCGAGCCCGAGCCATCGTTCCACCGGCGACAGCTCCACCAAGGGCAAGTTCGACCCTAGCATCCCACGCGCCAACTCAGGGGCTGAAAACTTCCTTACATGCGGCGCCATAACCACCGGTAAGGATGATCTCTCTCCAGGAGCCCGACGTATCTACGACTACCTCGTCTGCGACTCCGACTACCTCGACCATGACTTCACAGCGCCAGTCGCGGATATGAGCTACGTCTGTAGGGTTCGTAGCATAGAAAACAAAAAATTTCTACCGCAAGAATGATTAAAACTAAGATCCAATCTATGGAAAAGCCAAGATCTAATCTATGAGATAGGTGCAAGGAGATAGATGAGAACTAACCCTAGAAGATCCAAAGACTTAACGAGATCCGATCCCGTGGTTGATGAAGAGGTTCCTTCCGGTGCTACGATCCGGCAGCACTTCCGCAATCGGTCACACATACGGAGTCGATGAAGACCTTCCCTCTCCCTGTTTCAGCGGGCAACAAAGGTATTAGATCCCCCCGGAATCCCAGCAGCACGACGGCGTGGTGGTGGTGGTGGAGGAGAATTCCTGCAGGGCTTCGCCTAAGCCAGCGCATGAATAAGGAGGAGGGATGAGAGGTGGCGGCTAGGGTTAGGGGAAGGAGTGGGCTCCGCCCCTGCCCCTCCCCTCTTTATATAGGGGGATGGCCATCCAGGGTTGCCTTGGCCCCTCCTCCACCCCTAGGGCCGGCGCAAGGGAGGGGGGAACTTGCCCCCCAAGTTTCCCCTTTTAGATCTTGGGTTTCCCTATCCCCTTGGGGGGTTGGCCGTCCTGGGCCTTGAGGCATGGTGCGCCTGGCCCATTAGGGCTGGGCTGCACCCCCTCAGCTCATGTGGCCACTCCCGGGGTCATGGGCCCACTAGTGGCCCCTCCGGAACCTTCTAGAAACACCCCGATCTTCCACCAAAATATTCTCGAACTTTTCTGAACCCCAGAAAATAACTTTCCTTATATGAACCTTATTCTCCGGACCATTCCGGACCTCCTCGCGTGTCCTAGATCCCATCCGAGACTCCGAACAACATTCGGTCTCCAACTCATATTCCATATCTACTTAAACAACATCGAACCTTAAGTGTGTCACCCTACGGTTCACAAACTATGCCGACATGATCGAGACACCTCTCCGATCAATAACCAATAGCGGGACCTGGAGATCCATAATGGCTCCCACACATATTCAACGATGACTTCGTGATCGAAAGAACCATTAACATACGATACTGATTCCCTTTGTCGCGCGATACTTTACTTATCCGAGGTTCGATCATCGGTATCTCCATACCTAGTTCAACCTTGTTACCGATAAGTACTCTTTACTCGTACCGTGATATGACATCCCTTGTGACCTAGTCACATGCTTGCAAGCTAATCGGATGACATTCCACCGAGAAGGCCCAGAGTATATCTATCAATCATTTGGATGGACAAATCCCACTCTTGATCCATGCGCTTCAACTCATACTTTCATAATACCCAATGCCATCTTTATGACCACCCAATTACAAAGTGGTGTTTGATGTGATCAAAGCATCCCTCCGGTGTTGGTGATTAACATGATCTCATGGTTGAAGAATTAGGTTACTATGTATTTGAAAGCTTGTAGCAAAACAAACGTAATGACTAGATCTTATGCTATTCTTACTATGGGTGTGTGTCCACCACATCATTCTACTAATGATATGATCTTGTTATTAATAACATCCAATGTTCATGATCAAGAAACCATGATCATCTATTAATCAACAAGCTAGTTTAACAAGAGGCTTACTAGGAACTCTTTTATGTTTACAAAACACACAAGTATTAATGTTTCCTGTTAATACAATTATATCATGTGATACAAACAGTTATCATAAACACAAATATATAACAATAACCACTTTATTATTGCCTCTTGGGCATATCTCCCACAGTCTCTCACTTGCACTAGAGTCAATAATCTAGATTACATGGTAATATACCTAACACCCATGGCGTTCTGGTATTGGTCATCTTTTGCTCTAGGGAGAGGTTTAGTCAATGGATCTGCCATATTCAAATCTGTGTGTACTTTGCAAATCTTTATGTCTCCATCTTGGACATACTCGCGAATAGAATGAAAACGTAGCTTGATATGATGTAGCTTTTTGTGTGACCTTGGCTCCTGTGCATTGGCTATGGCACCCATGTTGTCACAATAGATGGCCATCGGGTCCAACGCACTGGGAACCACACCAAGCTCAGTAATGAACTCCTTCATCCATATCGCTTCTTGTGAAGCCTCCAAAGCAGCTATGTATTCAGATTCAGTTGAAGATTTCGCCACAACGCTTTGCTTGGCACTCCTCCAGCTCACTGTTGCACCATTAAAAATAAATACGTATCCAGACTATGACTTTGAGTCATCCGGATCGGTGTTCCAACTAGCATACGTGTAACGGGTTACAACGAGCTCTTCATCACCTCCATACGAAAGAAACATATCCTTAGTCCTCTTCAAGTACTTCAAGATATTCTTGACCCCTATCCAGTGTTCCATTCCAGGATCACTTTGATATCTGCTGGTCAAACTAACAACATGTGCGATATTCGGTCTTGTACACAACATGTCGTACATGATAGATCCTATGGCTGAGGCATAGAGGATTTTGCTCATCCTTTCTCTTTCTTCCGTCGTAGCTGGACTTTGAGTCTTACTCAAGGTCTTACCTGACAACATGGGCAAGAACCCTTTCTTGATTTCTTCCATTCTAAAACTCTTTAGAACTTTGTACAGGTATGTACTCTGTGAAAGCCCTATTAAGCATCTTTATCTATCTCTATAAATCTTGATGCCTAAAATGTATGCTGCTTCGCCAAGATCCTTCATTGAAAAACTATTATTCAAATAGCCTTTGACACTTTGAAGAAGTTCTATATCATTCCCAATCAACAATATGTCATCCACATATAGTACCAGGAATGCTATAGAGCTCCCACTCAATTTCTTGTAAATACAAGCTTCTCCAAAAGATTGTATAAATCCATTTTTATCACCTTATGAAACCGTTGATTCCAGCTCCGGGATGCTTGGTTCAGTCCATAAATGGAGCGCTGAAGTTTTCATACCTTGTTAGCATCCATAGGATCGACAAAACCCTTGGGTTTTACCATATACACCTCTTCCTCAATGTCACCATTAAGGAACACCGTTTTGACAACTATCTGCCAAATCTCATAATCGAAAAATGGAGCGATTGCTAACAAAATCCTCACAGACTTTAGCTTCGCTAGAGGTGAGAAAGTCTCATCGTAGTCAACTCCTTGAATTTTTCGGAACCCTTTCGCGACAAGTTGAGCTTTATAGACAGTAACATTACCATCAACGTCTGTTTTATTTTTGAAAATACATTCGTTATCGACAGCATTACGGCCATCAGGTAGGTGCACCAAAGTACATACTTGGTTTTTGTACATGGATCCCAATTTGGATTTCATGGCTTCTTGTCATTTGTTGGAATCCGGGCTCATCATTGCTTCCTCATACGTCATAGGGTCGTCATTGTTGTCCACTAACATGACATTCAAGACAGGGTCATACCAATCAGGAGTGGTACGAACCCTCGTCGACCTGTGAGGTTCAGCAACAACTTCGTTCGAAGTTTCGTGATCACCATCATTCGCTTCCTCTCTAATTGGTGCAGGCGGCAGAGAAACATCTTCCGGTGTTGCGCTACTCTCAAATATGAGAGAAGGTTGAATAACCTCGTCGAGTTCTACTTTCCTTCCAGTCACATCTTTCGAGAGAAGATCTTTTTTCAAGAAAGGATCCATTCTTGGCAACGAAAACTTTGCCTTGGGATCTATGATAGAAGGTATACCAAATTGTTTCTTTAGGGTATCCTATGAAGACACATTTTTCCGCTTTGGGTTCAAGCTTGTCAGGTTGTAACTTCTTTACATAACCTTCGCAACCCCAAACTTTAGGAAACGACAACTTAGGTTTCTTACCAAACCACAATTTATACGGTGTCGTTTCAACGGATTTAGATGGTGCCTATTTAAAGTGAATGCGACTGTCTCTAACGCATAACCCCAAAACAATAACGATAAATCTGTAAGAGACATCATAGAACAAACCATATCTAAGAGAGTTCGATTACGATGTTCGGACACACATTATGTTGTGGTGTTCCTGGCGGTGTCAACTGTGAAAGTATTCCGCATTTCTTTAAATGCATGCCAAAATCGTAACTCAGATATTCACCTCCGTGATCAGAACGTAGAAACTTAATCTTCTTGTTATGTTGATTTTCTACTTCACTTTGGAATTCCTTAAACTTCTCAATTTTTTTGGATTTATGTTTCATAAAGTAGATATACCCATATCTACTCAAGTCATCCGTGAAAGTAAGAACATAACGATATCCACCATGTGATGGTACACTCATTGGACTGCACACATCGGTATGTATTATTTCCAATAAGTCTTTAGCTCGCTCAATTATCCCAGAGAATGGAGTCTTAGTCATTTTTCCCATTAGACATGCTTCACATACTTCAAGTGATTCTAGAAGTCCATCGGAATGGAGTTTCTTCATGTGTTTCTTCGCATCTGAATGATGATTCCACATGTATGTGGAATCATAATTCAATTTTATTCTTTTAGCATCTATGTTATGAACATGTGTATCACTACTATCGAGATTCAATAAGAATAAACCATTCATCTCAGGTGCATGACCATAAAAGATATTACTCATATAAATCGAACAACCATTATTCTCATACTTGAACGAATAACCGTCTTGCAATAAACAAGACCCATAAATAATGTTCACGCTTAACGCATCCAACAAATAACAATTATTTAGATTTAAAACTAATCCCGAAGGTAGATGAAGAGGGAGCGTGCCGCCGGCGATCACATCAACCTTGGATCCATTTCCAACGCGCATGAAGCGATTCAACCCGGTAAGGATTGGATCTATGTGCATACAGTGCTAGTCCCATGGATCATTCGCTAGCACACACAGTTCGATGAATAAACAAAATAGCAAATGCGTCACTTATTACAACGTATGATCCATAATATATATTTATTACAACTTGCATAGCTCATGGATAGCTCAAATAATAGAGTTCAAAGCGGAAACATATGAATTCAAAGAGCTCCATCACGCCACAGGCGAACATGTTGAGTGGAAGCTCGCGACCTAAAAACGATACCTTACTCGTCCTCAGAGTAACCTGCAACATAAAACATTGCAGCCACACATGGTCAATAAATTTGGAATTGTATTGGCAAATGTCACCATTTGGTGGATATATATAATGGCGCCTAACAACTACATGCTCATTTGGCAGGTGGAGTTTAGGCTCTTTTGCGGGAAGCAATAGTTTCCCTATCTTTTATAAATTATCTTATTTCTTTAAAAACATCGTCTAAGAATATATTAGCGTAACCCATGTTGAAGCAAGACAGTCAGCTTCATATGCTCCTAAACATCTATAGACATGCTAACATAGACCCATGTAAACACAAGATAACCTAGCTTTGCATGCTCCTAAACCCATTGTTTGTCCCATCAAGTTTTATTAAGAAATTGGAGTGGTGAGATCTTCCAAATGGTAACATGCCTAGTTGCTCATAGTTTTTCGTAAACGGGGACACGACTAAGTACTTAGTTTAACACTCTTGAGATGATTGTACACTTTACCTACATGACCTAGTCAGCCCCTTTTAACATGATGCTCAATTTGCTCAAATGGTCGGGAAAAGACTAAGTCGAGACTGTTTTCAGCAGTAGAACCCCAAGCCATCTGGATGGACCCATGCCAACCTACACATCTACATCTGCTAGTCACGTCAAGTCGGTTTCCTACAACCTACTTAGCCAAGCCAGAGCCCATATGACATGCGGCTATACACGGAAACTGCTAAACAAGAACACTGTCCAATCTCTTTGATCCCTGGGCGGCAATCCCCACCATTGTTCACCGTACAGACGCTCCCGTCTTACCAATCCGCCCAGGTCATTATTCTGGTTGTTTTCATTATATCAAAACATATACTTTTAGTCATCGAATCTTATCATGATAACCCAATCCACGCATCTAAAATATCATTGCTAAGCAAACAACAATACAAAGGCGACAAAAGAATCAAGTGTTGAACATGTGGCTGTTCTAATAGGTGCTCATAGTGTCGTGGTATCGTCACGACATATGCCATAGGATGGCTCAAGTCGATGGTTCCGGCCTTGGCCCGCGGCGGTTTCCGGATGCGGGTATGAGCACAAGCGACACAGCGATGTACCCATGTTCGGGGCCCTTGTATGGAGGTAACACCCGTACTCCTGCTCTATAGTCTATGTATGAGTGAGACAGTACAATGGTGCTCCTTGAGCTGTATCCGGCTTGAGAGAGGGCTAGAGGTAGAAGAAGACCTCTCTCAGCGGTGCTAAGTCTGAAATGTGGAGTGATCGATCGTCCCCCGCATAGGAGGGGTAGTGCAGCTTATATAGTGCTGGTAACATTACAAAGAAGTCCCTATGACCTACTGGTTGGCTCCGCCGGCTCCGGCTTCTTCGCTCCTTCCCGAGGCGCTGGCGTCACCGGCCGTTAGGGCCTGTCCGTCCTTCCTGTCGAGGCCAGTGGAGACAAGACGTGCCGAGCGACGTGGGCGAAACGCCCGCTGTCTGCGCTCGTAGCCTGCGGCGCGTGACGTAGCTAGGCCATGATGGCCTGTCCGACGCGGGGCACTGTTGCTCTACAGTGCCCCCCACTTTACGGGATATGAGATCACCTAGTGGACTTTTGCAACCGGATGACCTTTTCGGAGCCTTCTCCTGCAAGGATCACCAGCCTTGAGCCGGTCAGGGGAGAACCAAACCAAGCCGGCCATGGCGTGTAGAAGCCGGCCCAGCCATAGCGCTGCCGGCCATATCTGGATCAGCGTAGACCTGGGTTCAGCCGGCCCACAAGGCAGCCGGCCACGACTCCAGCCAGCTGCTCCTCAGTCGGCCTTTGCCGCGGGCCAGCCGGCCTTGAGCCAACTGTTCCTAGTCTTTTTCCATACCCGGGGTCTTCCCCCCGATATTAGCCCCTGAAGCTAGCGAGGTCCTGCGTAGAGAAGGACCTGGGCAGGTTTTTCCTGGTCGTTCGTTGTTGATCCCATGGATCCTGCTGAAAAGCATTTGAGGGGCCGGCTAGGAATTTCCTCCAGCCGGCTACGCCCTCGTTCGGCTTGCATCGTCCGGCTGCTTTCGAGCCGGATGCCGCTTCGTCTTTGCAAATTTAGTTCTTTTAAGTGTTGGGGATATCTCCGCCTTGTTGATGAAGTAGCAGCCGACTCTGGTAAGTGTGTCCGACTTCAGCGAGGATGCGCCGAAGTTAACACCGCCTTGGGGCGCGGACTGCGATTTGACCGGCTCTAACGGGAATCTCTACCCCTAGCGCATCATATGGTCACATCAATGTCTCCTCCGGATCGTCTGCAGTCGTGGCTGACGTGGCACTGAACAGTTACCGATAACGGCCGGAGTAGTGGGGATAGTGGGCGCAGTTAATCCCGCGCCGCCGCCCACGCCCCCCACGTTGGCCACTTGCCCTTCCCCTTTAAATAGGGCATGGGGAGGCACCGAGGAAGCCCCCCGCACACTTCTTCTTCCTCCTTCGCTCCTCCGCACGCAGCTCTCTGCTTCTCTCGCTTCTCCGCGCGCCGCTCGAGTTCTTCGGTGAGCCTCGACGAACTTTTGCATCCGGACGCGGCGGGGCTGTTCTCTCGACTCGCCGCCGCAGCGCAGCCGCTCCGGCGCCACGGGAGGTCGCTCGTCCACGCCGCGCGCTTCTCCGCCGCCCTATGCGCCACCGCCCTTTGCGCCGCCGCCCTTTGCGCCGCCGCCCTCTTCGTCAACCGTGGAGGAGATGGCGCAGCCGAGCGGTTCGTGGGAAGGCTCCGTTGTGACCGCCGACGATCTGGAGCGCCTCCACCGGACCCGCCGCATCCCAGCGGGAGTGACAACCCGCGTCCCGGAGGGGGAGACGGTGCCGCAGCCGGAGCCCGGCGAGCAGGTTGTCTTCACCTCCCACTTCGAGCGGGGATTTGGGCTACCGGCAAGCCCCTTCTTCTTCGCCTTCCTCAACTTCTTCGGCTTGCAGCCGCACCACCTGTCGGCCAACGCCTGCGTCACGCTCTCCTGCTACATGGCCTTCTGCGAAGGCTACGCCAGCCTCTCGCCGGATGTGGATTTCTGGAGCCGGCTCTTCTACATCAAGGCCCAGACCACAGATGGCCAGCTGCGAGCCTGCGGGGCGGCTTCGCTCTACTCGCGCCCGTAGACCCCCTTCCCGAAGATCCCGACTGTGGACTCGGTGAACAAGTGGCAAACCACCTTCTTCTACGTGAAGAACGAGAACCCGACGTTCGACTGGATCAACCAGCCGGAGTTCACGTTGGAGCCACCCACCAAGCTCAACTGGGGGCACTGCTACAAGCCGGCTGATCCCGAAGCTGAAGTCAACCTGCTGTGGGGGTTCCTTAGGATCTGCGTCACGGCATATGCCATAGGATGGCTCAAGTCGATGGTTCCGGCCTTGGCCCGCGGCGGTTTCCGGATTGCAGGTATGAGCACAAGCGACACAACGATGTACCCAGGTTCGGGGCCCTCGTATGGAGGTAACACCCATACTCCTGATCTAGAGTGTATGTATGGGTGAGACAGTACAATGGTGCTCCTTGAGCTTATCCGGCTTGAGAGAGGGCTAGAGGTAGAAGAAGACCTCTCTCAGTGGTGCTAAGTCTGTGGAGTGATCGATCGTCCCCCGCACATGTAACGCCCTACCTTTTAACAAAGTTAGAACACCTGTGTTCAGTGCTACTCCCTGGATCACTGATAGCACCACAATACAAAATATAGCATCCATAGCAATAGTATCAATATTACAACGTAATGATCCGGTACGACAAATAAGGGAAGATACAACTTGCATAGTTCAAATGACTAGCCTTCAAATAAAGCTCAAATATCTAACACAGCGGAAATAAAGTAGCATATGGAGCCTCCATCTTCATCATGCGCCACAGGCAGACATGTTGGAATGTAGACTCGAGATCCTATCAATAATCTTCATCAGAGCGACCTGCATGTTTGAATATGCAGCCCCACGAATGGAGGTCAGTACAATGATGTACTTGCAAATGACACTTATTTGGTGGCAGTTTTGAAAAGACTAACTACATGAATTTGGCTGGTGGAGCTAGGCTATTTGCATAAAGCCAGTTTTGTCCTATATTTGATAAAACATTTGATAACTTTGAAATTCATCGTGGGTGTTCAAAGGGCGTGATAACGCGTGAAGCACACGTCCGTTGGGAACCCCAAGAGGAAGGTGTGATACGTACAACAGCAAGTTTTCCCTCAGTATGAAACCAAGGTTATCGAACCAGTAGGAGATGAAGGCCACGTGAAGGTTGTTGGTGAAGGAGTGTAGTGCGGCGCAACACCAGGCATTCCGGCGCCAACGTGGAACCTGCACAACACAATCAAAATACTTTGCCCCAACTTAATAGTGAGGTTGTCAATCTCACCGGCTTGCTGTAAACAAAGGATTAAACGTTTGGTGTGGAGAATGATGTTTGCTTGTAGAAAACAACATAGAACAGAGATTGCAGTGGATTGTATTTCAGATGTAAAAGAATGGACCGGGGTCCACAGTTCACTAGTGGTGTCTCTCCAATAAGAAATAGCATGTTGGGTGAACAAATTACAGTTGGGCAATTGACAAATAGAGATGCATATACATATCATGATGATTACTATGAGATTTAATCAGAGCATTACGACAAAGTACATAGACTGCTATCCAGCATGCATCTATGCCTAAAAAGTCCACCTTCGGGTTAGCATCCTCACCCCTTCCAGTATTAAGTTGCAAACAACAGACAATTGCATTAAGTATGGTGCGTAATGTAATTAACACAAATATCCTTAGACAAAGCATTGATGTTTTATCCCTAGTGGCAACAGCACATCCACAACCTTAGAACTTTTCGTCACTCGTCCCGGATTCAATGGAGGCATGAACCCACTATCGAGCATAAATACTCCCTCTTGGAGTCACAAGTATCAACTTGGCCAGAGCCTCTACTAGCAACGAAGAGCATGCAAGAACATAAACAACACATATATGATAGATTGATAATCAACTTGACATAGTATTCAATATTCATCGGATCCCAACAAACACAACATGTAGCATTACAAATAGATGATCTTGATCATGATAGGCAGCTCACAAGATCTAAACATGATAGCACAAGAGGAGAAGACAACCATCTAGCTACTGCTATGGACCCATAGTCCCAGGATGAACTACTCACGCATCAGTCCGGAGGCGGGCATGGTGATGTAGAGCCCTCCGGTGATGATTCCCCTCTCCGGCAGGGTGCCGGAGGCGATCTCCTGAATCCCCCGAGATGGGATTGGCGGCGGCGGCGTCACAGTAACTTTTCTCGTATCGTGGCTCTCGGTAATAGGGTTTTCGCGACGGAGGGATTTTATAGGCGAAGGGGCAACGAAGGGGGGTGCCCGAGGGGCCCACACCATAGGCCGGCGCGGGCCCCTCCTTGGCCGCGCCGCCCTATGGTGTGGCCATCTCGTGGCCCCACTTCGTATCTCCTTCGGTCTTCTGGAAACTCCGTGGAAAAATAAGACCCTGGGCGTTCGTTTCGTCCAATTCTGAGAATATTTCCTGTGTAGGATTTCTGAAACCAATAACAGCACAAACCAGGAACTGGCGCTTCGGCATCTCGTTAATAGGTTAGTGCCGGAAAATGCATATAAATGATATAAAGTGTGTATAAAACATGTGAGTATTGTCATAAAACTAGCATGGAACATAAGAAATTATAGATACGTTTGAGACGTATCAAGCATCTCCAAGCTTAGTTCCTACTCGCCCTCGAGTAGGTAAACGATAACAAGGATAATTTCTGAAGTGACATGCTATCATAATCTTGATCAATACTATTGTAAAGCATATGAGATGAATGAAGTGATTCAAAGCAATGGTAAAGACAATGACTAAACAACTGAATCATATAGCAAAGACTTTTCATGAATAATACTTTCAAGACAAGCATCAATAAGACTTGCATAGGAGTTAACTCATAAAGCAATAGATTCTTAGTAGAAAGTTTTGAAGCAACACAAAGGAAGATATAAGTTTCAGCAGTTGCTTTCAACTTCAACATGTATATCTCATGGATAATTGTCAACACAAAGTAATATGATGAATGCAAATAAGCAAGTATGTAGGAATCAATGCACACAGTTGACACAAGTGTTTGCTTCTAAGATGGAAAGAAGTAGGTAAACTGACTCAACATAAAGTAGAAGAATGGCCCTTCGCAGAGGGAAGCATGGATTACTATTTTTGTGCTAGAGCTTTTATTTTGAAAACATAGAAACAATTTTGTCAACGGTAGTAATAATTCGTATGTGTTATGCATAAGACGTCTTATAAGTTGCAAGCCTCATGCATAGAATACCAATAGTGCTCGTACCTTGTCCTAATTAGCTTGGATTTACAATGATTATCATTGCATAACATATGTTTCAACCAAGTGTCACAAAGGGGTACCTCTATGCCGCCTGTACAAAGGTCCAAGGAGATAGATCGCATTTGATTTCTCGTTTTTGATAAATCTCAACTAAGGACATCCATATCGGGACAACATAGAAAATAGATAATGGACTCCTCTTTAATGCATAAGCATTCAACAACAGATAATATTCTCATAAGAGATTGAGGATTAGTGTCCAAACTGAAACTTCCACCATGATTCATGGCTTTAGTTAGCGGCCCAATGTTCTTCTCTAACAATATGCATACTCAAACCATTTGATCATGATAAATCGCCCTTACTTCGGACAAGACGAACATGCATAGCAACTCACATGATATTCAACAAAGGTGTAATAGTTGATGGCGTCCCCAGAAACATGGTTACCGCTCAACAAGCAACTTATAAGAAATAAGATACATAGCAACATATTCAATACCACGATAGTTTTTAAGCTATTTTCCCATGAGCTATGTATTGCAAAGACAAGGAATGAAATTTTAAAGCTAGCACTCAAGCAATTTACTTTGGAATGGCAGAGAAATACCACATAGTAGGTAGGTATGGTGGACACAAATGGCATAGGTTTTGGCTCAAGGTTTTGGATGCACGAGAAGCATTTCCTCTCAGTACAGGGTTTTGGCTAGCAAGGTTGTTTGAAGCAAACACAAGTATGAACCGGTACAACAAAACTTACATAAGAACATATTGCAAGCATTATAAGACTACACTATCTTCCTTGTTGTTCAAACACTTCACCAGAAAATATCTAGACCTTAGAGAGACCAATCATGCAAACCAAATTTCAACAAGCTCTATGGTAGTTCTTCATTAATAGGTGCAAAGTACATGATGCAAGAGCTTAAACATGATCTATTTGAGCACAACAATTGCCAAGTATCAATTTATTCAAGACAATATACCAATTACCACATGAAGCATTTTCTGTTTCCAACCATATAACAATGAACGAAGCAGTTTCAACCTTCGCCATGAACATTAAAAGTAACGCTAAGAACACCAATGTTCATATGAAACAACGGAGCGTGTCTTTCTCCCACACAAAGAATGCTAGGATCCGAGTTTATTCAAACAAAAACAAAAATAAAAGCAAATAGACGCTCCAAGTAAAGCACATAAGATGTGACGGAATAAAAATATAGTTTCACTAGAGGTGACCTGATAAGTTGTCGATGAAGAAGGGGATGCCTTGGGCATCCCCAAGCTTAGATGCTTGAGTCTTCTTGAAATATGCGGGGATGAACCACGGGGGCATCCCCAAGCTTAGACTTTTCACTCTTCTTGATCATATTGTATCATCCTCCTCTCTTGATCCTTGAAAACTTCCTCGACACCAAACTCAAAACAAACTCATTAGAGGGTTAGTGCATAATAAAAAATTCACATATTCAGAGGTGACATAATCATTCTTAACACTTCTGGACATTGCCCAAAGCTACTGAAAGTTAATGGAACAAAGAAATCCATTCAACATAGCAAAAGAGGCAATGCAAAATAAAAGGTAGAATCTGTCAAAACATAACAGTCCGTAAAGACAAATTTTTTAGAGGCACTTAACAGGCTCAGATGAAAAAGCTCAAAACTAATGAAAGTTGCGTACATATCTGAGGATCACGCATGTAAATTGGCAGAGTTTTTTGATTCTTCTACAGAGAGATCTACTCAAATTCGTGACAGGAAGAAATCTGTTTCTGCGCAGCAATCCAAATCTAGTATCAACTTTACTATTAGAGACTTTACTTGGCACAACAATGCAATAAAGTAAAGATAAGGAGAGGTTGATACAGTAGTAACAACTTCCAAGACTCAACAAAACAGTAGTAAAATAATGGGTTGTCTCCCATAAGCGCTTTTCTTTAACGCCTTTCAGCTAGGCGCAGAAAGTGTGAATCAAGTATTATCAAGAGATGAAGCATTAACATCATAATTTGTTCTAATAATAGAATCAAAAGGTAACTTCATTCTCTTTCTAGGGAAGTGTTCCATACCTTTCTTGAGAGGAAATTGATACTTAATATTCCCTTCCTTCATATCAATAATAGCACCAACGGTTCGAAGAAAAGGTCTTCCCAAAATAATGGGACAAGATGCATTGCATTCAATATCCAAGACAACAAAATCAACGGGGACAAGGTTATTGTTAACCGTAATACGAACATTATCAATCCTCCCCAAAGGTTTCTTTATAGAATGATCAGCAAGATTAACATCCAAATAATAATTTTTCAATGGTGGCAAGTCAAGCATATCATAGAGTTTCTTAGGCATAACAGAGATACTTGCACCAAGATCACATAAAGCATTACAATCAAAATCATTGACCTTTATCTTAATGATGGGCTCCCAACCATCTTCCAACTTCCTAGGAATAGAAACTTCAAGTTTTAATTTCTCTTCTCTAGCTTTAATGAGAGCATTTGTAATATGTTTTGTAAGGACATATTTATAGCACTAGCATTAGGACTTCTAGCAAGTTTTTGTAAGAACTTAATAACTTCAGAGATATGACAATCATCAAAATCTAAACCATTATGATCTACAGCAATGGGATCATTGTCCCCAATATTTTGAAAAATTTCAGCAGTTTTATCACAAACAATTTCAGCAGTTTTAGCAGTTTCAGGCATTTTTGCACGCTTTGCATTAGGAGTAGAAACATTGCCAACACCAATTATTTTACCATTGATAGTAGGAGGTTTAGCAACATGTGAAGCATCAACATTACTAGTGGTGGTAATAGTCATAACTTTAGCTACATTATTCTCTTTAGCAAGTTTTTCTTCTTTTTCTTCTCTTTCCCACCTAGCATGCAATTCAGCCATCAATCTAATATTTTCATTAATTCGAACTTGGATAGCGTTTGCTGTAGCAAATGACTTAATATCTTTATCTTCATTAGGCATAACTTTCAATTTGAAAAGATCAACATCAGCAGCAAGACTATCAACCTTAGAAGCAAGAATATCAATTTTACCAAGCTTTTCTTCAACAGATTTGTTAAAAGTAGTTTGTGTACTAATAAATTATTTAAGCATGGCTTCAAGAATAGAGGGTGCACTCCTATAATTGTTGTAAGAATTACCATAAGAATTAACATAACCATTACCATTATTAGAAGGATATGGCCTATAGTTGTTACCAGAATTATTCCTATAAGCATTATTGTTGAAATTGTTACTTTTAATGAAGTTCACATCAACATTCTCTTCTTGAGCAACCAATGAAGCTAAATGAACATTATTAGGATCAACATTAGATCTACCATTCACAAGCATAGACATAATAGCATCAATCTTATCACTCAAGGAGGAGGTTTCTTCAACAGAATTTACCTTCTTACCTTGTGGAGTCCTTTCCGTGTGCCATTCAGAGTAATTTATCATCATATCATCAAGAAGCTTTGTTGCGGCGCCTAAGGTGATGGACATAAAAGTACCTCCAGCAGCTGAATCCAATAGGTTCTTTGAAGAAAAATTCAGTCCTGCATAGAAGGTTTGGATGATCATCCAAGTAGTTAGTCCATGGGTAGGGCAATTCTTTACCAAAGATTTCGTTCTTTCCCATGCTTGGGCAACATGTTCATTATCCAATTGCTTAAAATTCATTATGCTACTTCTCAAAGATATAATTTTAGCAGGAGGATAATATCTACCAATGAAAGCATCTTTACATTTAGTCCATGAATCAATACTATTCTTAGGCAAAGATAGCAACCAATCTTTAGCTCTTCCTCTTAAGGAGAAACGAAACAATTTCAGTTTTATAATGTCTCCATCTACATCCTTATACTTTTGCATTTCACAAAGTTCAACAAAATTATTAAGATGGGCAGCAACATCATCAGAACTAACACCAGAAAATTGCTCTCTCATAACAAGATTTAGTAAAGGAGGTTTAATTTCATAGAATTCTGCTGTAGTAGTAGGTGGAGCAATAGGAGTGCATATAAAATCATTATTATTGGTGCTAGTGAAATCACACAACTTAGTGTTTTCAGGAGTATTCATTTTAACAATAATAAAGACAAGTAAAGCAAACTAAGTGAAGTAAAGTAAAACAAGTAACTAATTTTTTTGTGTTTTTGATATAAAGAAGCAAACAAGACAAATGAAATAAAGTAAAGCAACTATTTTTTGTGTGTTTTTGATATAAAGAAGCAAACAAAACAGAAAGTAAAGCAAGACAATAAACAAAGTAAAGAGATTGGATGTGAGAGACTCCCCTTGCGGCGTGTCTTGATCTCCCCGGCAACGGCGCCAGAAAAAGAGCTTGATAACGCGTGAAGCACACGTCCGTTGGGAACCCCAAGAGGAAGGTGTGATGCGTACAGCGAGCAAGTTTTCCCTCAGTATGAAACCAAGGTTATCGAACCAGTAGGAGATGAAGGCCACGTGAAGGTTGTTGGTGAAGGAGTGTAGTGCGGCGCAACACCAGGGATTCCGGCGCCAACGTGGAACCTGCACAACACAATCAATATACTTTGCCCCAACTTAACAGTGAGGTTGTCAATCTCACCGGCTTGCTGTAAACAAAGGATTAAACGTATGGTGTGGAGAATGATGTTTGCTTGTAGAAAACAACAGAGAACAGAGATTGTAGTAGATTGTATTTCAGATGTAAAAGAATGGACCGGGGTCCACAGTTCACTAGTGGTGTCTCTCCAATAAGAAATAGCATGTTGGGTGAATAAATTACAGTTGGGCAATTGACAAATAGAGATGCATATACATATCATGATGATTACTATAAGATTTAATCAGGGCATTACGACAAAGTACATAGACCGCTATCCAGCATGCATCTATGCCTAAAAAGTCCACCTTTGGGTTAGCATCCGCACCCCTTCCAGTATTAAGTTGCAAACAACAGACAATTGCATTAAGTATGGTGCGTAATGTAATCAACACAAATATCCTTAGACAAAGCATTGATGTTTTATCCCTAGTGGCAACAGCACATCCACAACCTTAGATCTTTCTGTCACTGTCCCAGATTCAATGGAGGCATGAACCCACTATCGAGCATAAATACTCCCTCTTGGAGTCACAAGTATCAACTTGGCCAGAGCCTCTACTAGCAACGGAGAGCATGCAAGAACATAAACAACACATATATGATAGATTGATAATCAACTTGACATAGTATTCAATATTCATCGGATCCCAACAAACGCAACATGTAGCATTACAAATAGATGATCTTGATCATGATAGGCAGCTCACAAGATCTAAACATGATAGCACAAGAGGAGAAGACAACCATCTAGCTACTGCTATGGACCCATAGTCCAATGATGAACTACTCACGCATCGGTCCGGAGGCGGGCCCGGTGATGTAGAGCCCTCCGGTGATGATTCCCCTCTCCGGCGAGGTGCCGGAGGCGATCTCCTGAATCCCCCGAGATGGGATTGGCGGCGGCAGCGTCACAGTAACTTTTCTCGTATCGTGGCTCTCGGTAATAGGGTTTTCGCGACGGAGGGATTTTATAGGCGAAGGGGCAACGCAGGGGGGTGCCCGAGGGGCCCAGACCATAGGTCGGCGCGGCCCCCTCCTTGGCCGCGCCGCCCTATGGTGTGGCCACCTCGTGGCCCCACTTTCTATCTCCTTCGGTCTTCTGGAAACTCTGTGGAAAAATAATACCCTGGGCGTTCGTTTCGTCCAATTCTGAAAATATTTCCTGTGTAGGATTTCTGAAACCAAAAACAGCACAAAACAGGAACTGGCGCTTCGGCATCTCGTTAATAGGTTAGTGCCGGAAAATGCATATAAATGATATAAAGTGTGTATAAAACATGTGAGTATTGCCATAAAACTAGCATGGAACATAAGAAATTATAGATACGTTTGAGACGTATCAGGGCGCACCATGACACACCACAAAGTTTATTAAGGTAACTTTGAAATCCAGCATGGGTGTTCAGAGGGCTCACCATGACACACCATGAAGAGGTTTCTAGCGCATTTTAATTGACTTTAGAAAACAAAAGGGCGTTGAGATTCTTCAGTACAATCCCTGCCTAGTAGCTCAAATTGTCCATGACCGGGGACACGGCTAAGATCTTAGATTTAACTCTCGAGAGGTTGTGCACTTTCACCTTAAGACCCATCCTACCCAAGAGTAAGATGAGACAAGACCTTTAGGAAGAGAAGTTCACCCATACTAGACAGGCGAAGAGATAAGTGCACTCTCAGGCGAAGACAACCACATGACAAGTACTAGACAGGAGTCATGTGGCCCTGAGTAGCCACTCAACAATCAGCCATCAAGCAAGCCAGTCCACCCAGGGGTGCATTAAGGTTGTTAATTTTCAAAGTTTTGTAAACTTTTGTAAACCACCAAACAAATACAAGAGCGGCGACAATTTTGATAGTAGCCAGGTACGACAAAGCATTTACCTAACAGGGGGGTTTCAGAGTGGCTATCAACTACTAGGTATTCTAGCATTGTATTCACTTTGAAAACAAATAACAACCTATCATGCATACTACTGGAAAAACACTAATGCATTGAATAAAACTGGGTGAGAAGATGAGTGTCACTTGCCTTGCTCAAAGCAACCTGAACAATCATAGCAATCACAAGCAAGACCCTGGTCCTCCTCACAATCTAAACAAGACAAACATGAGCCAAATAAACACAACATTCTGAATGCACAACCATAGACATGTATGCATGCATGATATGCATCGTTTAATTTCACACATAGGTATGATGTGAAAATTTTGTATTAAGTGTCCTCTGGTATTTAGAATGTTGGTAAAGATCTCTGGTTGCAATTGTTTTATTAGAGTTTTATTTATAGCGCTATTAATCAATTAATAATGCATATACATCAATTAAAATGGGTACTGTAGTGTTTATGTTTTGTAAAAATCTAAACCCAACATCTCTGGATGGGGTACAGTAATACAAGACCATAGCAATTGGATTCATTCAAAAATAGTTTATATAATTTGAATTGTTGTCAGATTACTAATTTGAATATATTTGCAAAAGCAAGTTTATGCACGTATCAACTTTGGTCAACTCTGGTTCCATGATGAACTACATGTTCTAAGAATTCCAGAGACTACAAATTTGTAAATTTTGTCTCACTGGATTAATTTACACAATTTTTATAGTGTCAAAGGGTTAATTCTCTATTTTGAATTATGGTGCAACATTTATCACAGAACCTATACAGTATTGTTGCATGGATGTGTTGTACAGGTTGTAAGCTTTCCAAAAATATAAATTCGTCAAATTTGAGCCTACGGTTGATTTTATATGGATTTTACAAGTTGGGGACACAATGTGACATTTAAATTCAATTCAAATTTGGGTTTGACTGGGTTTGACCGGGGCTGCCGACTGTGCAGCTGACTGGGATGCTGACTGGGCGCGCTGACCGTGCACCACATGGCGCGACCTGACTGGCCGGTACCGGTTCGCTCGGCCTCTATTCTGCGCCACCCGATCACGATCAAACGGTCTACCAAAAAAAGAAAAAAAAAGAAGAAACGGGATGAGAGGGAGATGCTCACTGCCTGGCCAGAGATGGGGAAGACGGCGGTGGGGTGGCTCAGACGTGGTGGTCGTCGGCGCTCCCGCGTTCTTCGACGATGGCGGACGGGCCCACGGGGTGTGGCGGACCGCGGCGTGGAAAATGGTGGCGGCGGCGCGACGCATTGCTTCCCCGGGTGGCCGGGGCTAGCGGCTGGAGGCGGTGGCGGCGCGGTGCGCTCCGGCGAGCAATTACAACAGCCCGGCGGTGTGATTCGTGAGGGGAAGAGGGGGAAAATGGAGAGGGTGGCCAGGCCTTTAAGGAGGGGTGCCCTGGGCGAGGTTGGGGGTCGTGGGCGATGTGGGGCGAGCGGGGGACGCGACTGCTGTGCGTGGAGGACGTGGGGGTGGCAGTTGGAGAAGAAGAAGAGGACTGACAAGGCGGGCCCGCCTGTCAGCGAGATTGAGAGGGAAAGGAGAGGGGGCACGCGGGCGGTCCGCATCTGGCTGGCTGGGCCGATACGGTCGGGCCGGGCTGGCCCAGGTTCGGCCGACTCGGTCCGTTCCCTTTTTTTTTTCTTTTCTCCTTTTCTCTTTTCTATTTAATTCATAACTTTTGATTCATAACTCCGAATGAGTTCAAATTTGTTTCAAATTTTTTGTAAAATCCAGGGGGTTGTTTTAGGACCAAAAGGGACAAGAAAAAGGTTTATTTGGAAAATAAGTAAAAATGATTTTCGCACATAGGCTAAATAGCAACATAATACCACTAGGGTTTTACTTATTAAGGTTTATTTATTTTATTTGGCTTTCAATGCATGGATGAAATGAATGCATGATGAATATTTAAATTTTGAAAACTTGGGATGTTACAGACTAACCCCCTTAAGATGAAGCACGTCCCCGGGCTTTGGAAAGGCTAGCAAATAGGTGAGGGTGTACTTCTCGAAGGTCGTCTTCACGCTCCCAAGTTGCTTCTTCTTCAGTATGGTGACTCCACTGAACTTTGCAGAACTTGATGGTCTTGGTACGAGTATTCCTTTCAGCTCTTTCCAAGATCTTGATTGGTTTCTCCTCATAGGTCAGGTCACTTTCCAAATGAACTTCCTCAAGAGGTACTGTATCCTTCAACGGGGTTTCTGACATCTCAGGGTGACATTTCTTTAACTGACTGACATGGAACACATTGTGCACGCCTGAAAGAATCTCTGGCAGTTCAATCACATAGGCTACTTCTCCTTTGCGAGATAACACCTTGAACGGTCCAATAAATCTCGGAGCTAATTTCCCTTTGATTCCAAATCATTTGACACCTCGAAGGGGTGATACTCTGAGATAAACTCTATGGCCTATTTTATAGGAAAGATCACCGCGCTTTTTATCAGCATAGCTCTTCTGCCTGGATTGTGCTATCTTCAATCTATCTTTGATCAGTCTAACTTTCTCTTCAACTTCTTGAATAATATCAGGTCCAAACAAACTTCTTTTTGCTAACCCACTCCACAGTAGTGGTGTGGTGCATTTCTTCCCATACAAGGCTTCAAATGGTGACATATCAATACTAGCTTGATAACTGTTGTTGTAAGAGAATTCTACTTATGGCAGGTTATCATCCCAACTAGATCCATAATCTAGAGCACAAGCTCTCAACATGTCCTCTAAGATCTGATTCACTCTCTCAGTTTGACCATCTGTCTGTGGATGAAAAGCTGTACTGAACTCCAGCCTAGTTCCTAGTGATTCATGCAATTGTTTCCAAAAATGCGAGGTAAATTGGGTACCTCTATCAGACACGATACTCTTGGGTACACCATGGAGGCACACAATTCTCTTCATGTAGATATCCGCTAGCTTCGCACTTGTGTAAGTGGTCTTCAATGGCACAAAGTGAGCTACCTTGGTCAAACGACAGACTACTACCCAAATTGAATCATACCCGGATTTAGTTCGAGGTAATCCAGTTATGAAGTCCATACCAATTTGATCCCATTTCCAATCTCGAACTTTCAACGGTTGCAACAAACATGCTGGTTTCTGATGTTGAACTTTCACCTTACTACATGTGTTACATTTGGCTATGTACTCTGCAATGTCCTTCTTCAAGCCATTCCACCAAAATCTCTCCTTCAGATCCATATACATCTTAGTATTACCAGGATGAATGGAATATGGAGACTCATGGGCTTCTTGGAAAATCAACTTCCTTAGATCGAGGTCTTCGGGTACACAGATACGTTTCCCAAACCAAACAGTTCCTTGCTCATCTTCACGGAATTATGTTGTTCTTCCTTCCATCAATGCTTCCTTCAAGACTCTTCTGACTTCTTCTATTTCTTTATCTCCTTTCTGGGTTTTCCGGATTTTATCCATCAATGTTGGTTGAACTACCAATTACGCTATAAAACCTTCTGGTACAACTTCCAAGCTGAAATCCCTAAATGCTTCACACAAATCCTTGGGTAACTCCTTGCTTGACATACAGTTCACATAAGTTTTACGGCTCAGGGCATCAGCGACTACGTTTTCTTTACCGGGATGGTATTGCAAACTCAGGTCGTAATCCATGATGAGCTCAAACCATCTTCTCTGTCTCATGTTTAGATCCTTCTGAGTGAAAATGTACTTCAGACTCTTGTGATCGGTGAATACTTCACAAAGCTTCCCCATCAGGTAGCGTCTGCAGGTCTTCAAGGCATGAACTACTAAAGCTAACTCTAAGTCATGAGTAGGGTAGTTGCCTTCATGTTTCTTGAGATGTCTAGAAGTATAAGATGCTACTTTGCCTCCTTGCATCAACACACTTCCAAGTCCTTGACGTGATGTGTCACAGTACACTTGAAATTCTTTCTCTAGATCAGGTAGACACAACACCAGAGCATACACTAATCTTTTATTCAACTCTTGAAAGCTGGCATCACAAGCATCAGTCCACTCATATTTCTTTTCTTTCTTCAACAATTCAGTCATGGGTTTAGCAATCTTGGAGAAATTCTCAATGAATCTTCTATAGTAACCAACCAAACCTAAGAAACTACGGATTTCTCGGACGTTTTTAGGAGTTTCCCATTCTGTCACAACGGTCACCTTTGAAGGGTCGACGGCAATTCCATCCTTGGATACCACGTGACCAAGAAATACTACTTCACTCAGCCAGAACTCACATTTACTGAACTTTGCATACAACTTGTGTTCTCGTAGCTTCTCCATAATTAGGCGAAGGTGTTCTTCATGTTCCTTAACACTCTTGGAATAGATTAGTATGTCGTCAATGAAGACTACGACAAACTTATCAAGAAACTACATGACCACTTTGTTCATCATATTCATGAAGTATGAGGGTGCATGGTTAAGCCAAAGGGCATCACCGTATACTCATAGGAGCCATACCTAGTGATAAAGGCGGTCTTGGGTATGTCATGCTCTCTAATCTTAAGCTGAAAATATCCAGACCGCAGATCGATCTTGGAAAACACAGTTGCTCCTTCGAGCTGATCAAACAAGTCATTGATCCTCGGTAGGGGATATTTGTTTTTGATGGTTACTTCATTCAGTGATCGATAATCCATAACCAATCACTGACTGTTGTCTTTCTTCATAACAAACATAACTGGGGCTCCCCACGGGGATGAACTCTCTCTAATGAATCCTTTGCGTAGCTGCTCCTCAAGCTGCTTTTTGAGTTCCTTCAACTCATCAGTGGACATAGGATAAGGTCTCTTTGCTATAAGGCACGTGCCCGGAAGCAAGTCAATCAAAAACTCCACATCTCTATCGGTGGCATTCCTGGTAATTCCTCTGGAAAAACATCTGGGTATTCTCTTACTATGGCCACTTGGTCTAGGCTAACCTCCTTAAGATGGTTTAGGCTAACTCCCTTAAGATAGTTCAGCCTAATATCCTTAGGTTCCAGCTGGGATTTGTACCTAATCTTCTTACCCTCTCGGGTAGTTAATGTGATGGCTCTATTGGCACAATCTATGACTCCACCATAGGCAGTCATCCAATCCATACCCAAGATAACATCCAAACCTTGTGATGGTAGAACTACTAGATGGGTAGGAAACTTGTGTAGCCCAATTTCTAAAATCAGACCCCAATATTCAGTATTGACTATCATTTCTCCACCCGGGGAACTTATTTTTTAGGATCCTTCCCATTGATGCAGTGGTTATCTCATTTTTATTCACACAATATTTTGATATGTATGAATGTGATGCTCCAGTATCGAATAAAACTAGTGATGTGAAGGAGTTGAGTGGAAACGTACCAATCACAGCATCTGGTTCAATCATCACCTCTTCAACATCAAGGTGGTTCACGTGCCCCTTCTGGAATGGTTTGGGCTTGGTTGTGTCAGAAGTTTTCAGTTCCGGGCAGTTGTTGGAGTAGTGTCCATTCTTCTTGCACTTGTAGCACATGATCCCTGATAAGTCTCTCTTGCCATTCGAGTTGGATTGCTGATGTCCATTGTTCCCATTTCCATGGCCATTACGATGACCGTTGTGATGACCATTGTGATGTCCAAAGGAGGACTTTCTAAATATCCACCATTGGACTTGTGGCCATTGGAGTTGTGGCCGTTAAAGTTGTGGCCATTACCCTTGTTGTAGTGATCTCCATGACGGTGAAAACCGCGGCTACCACTACCCTCAGAAGAATGGTGCTTCTTGTGAGAGAACTCAGTGTGGTTCTTGTTGCTGTTAAACTTCCTCTTGCGGTTCTCTTCCTTCCTGATGTTGTCGTCCAAAGTGATGGCCTGATCAAGCAGTGTTTGATAGTTGGGGGCATACGCCACAGACAACGGTATCTTCAGGTCTCCCTTGAGTCCATTGAGGAATTTATCCTTTGTAACATCTCAAATTTCAAATGAAGGAAGAAGAACAATTCAAAGTATCCAAAATTCAGAACCAACAAAAACTTTTACTTTGCATATAGTACCCTGCATAGGACTTGTGCATTTTGAGTGATATGCCATGATGATTGTTATCTTGTATATGTAATGAGTTCCAAAACCCTAGAATGATCAAGTAATCATCATAAAACAAATCCATCAAAAGAGAGAAAGAAATCAAATATTATTAAAACCCTAAAAACCCTAACATATGGTCCATGTCATTTTTGTAAATTTGACCCTAGACCCATTTAATCTTCACCAATAATTATAATATGATATTAAAGAGTAATTACAACATTTGGAATCAAAGCTACACCATTTGAACCAAATTCAAAATTGAAAATATGATCACATATGATAATGGTCATTTCCGACTTTTATAGTCCGGTCACCACTTTGAGCCTCTCTATTTCAAAATTTCTAAACTAAACAAATCCAACTCTTTGCATGTCATCCAAGTACACAACAAGGTGAACAACTTTTGTAAAGATCATGATATCAAATTCAGTATGGATCAAGAGTTATGATCAAGAGAAGATGAGACATTGAAACATATGTAAGATTCACAAAATTCAAAATGTGATCAAACCTGGCCAAACCTTGAACCCCACTTGACCTAGCCCTACTCCCCTGACCTAACCCTACCTAGCCCAGGCCAGAGCACGCCATGGACACGACCAGATCATGGCCAGCCATGGCCATGCCGGCCACGTCGCCTTCGACACGCCTCCCCCTTTCTCTCTTCACCATCGCCACGGCCACCATGTCCAACACGTAGCCCACGCCTTGTTGAGATCGCCCGTACTCGCCGACGATCGCGAGGACGCCGACAAGCCCCGGACGACGCGCGCCCAGGTACGCCGCGAGCGGCATGGGCGACGTCACTGGCGCACGGACGCGCGCGACACGGCCACGCGGCGCCCGCCAAATCTCGCCGTACCCCGACCATATCCGCGCGCCGTGGTACCCTTCTCGCCACGCGGAGCTCGCCGGACACGCCGACGTCATGCCTTGGCGACCACGGCCGCCGGAGAGGACGAACGCGCCCGCCACGGCCGCGACAGTACACGCGCCCGCCCGACCACCGTACGCCACCATTGACCACGCCGTTGACGCCCGAGGACCGCGGTGACGTCGTGAACACGACCGCGTCGCCGCCTAGCTCCCTAGACCCTCGGAGAAGCCGCGCCCTTGTCGACCTCGCCGCAGCACCCCGGCACCCACGCTCGCCTATAAATAGAGGCCTCCCTCGACAATCCAAGCACACCACCATGATCACCACTCACCACCGCCTCGCCCAGCACCAGTAGCCACCTCAATCGTCGCCGGAGCAAGGCCAATCGACGCATCACTGCCGCGGAAGCTCTGCAGCAATCGCCGTCGATCCAGGCCTCCCCAAGCGACGCCACTGCTACCAGGAGCCTCGCCGTCGTCCACAACCTCGTCGAGCATACTGCCAACCCTAGCTGGAGCCACCGTAAGCCCTCCGACCCCCTACCTGCGCCGCCGGCGAACTTCTCTCTCGCCGTCGACGACGATGCCTGTACGCCGTTAGATCGCGATCTAATCCAACGCCCCACGTTAGTCCATACCGCTTCGGCAGTTAAGTGTCGCTGACGGGTGGAGCCCACTGTCAGGCGGCCCGCGCGTGCACAGATGCGTGGTGGGCTGGCCATGGGCCGTTTTAAACGTTTGGGCCCAGTTAGTTTTCCCGCCGGCCTTTTTATTTCAAACTTTGTTTAACAAATTTAGTTTAAATTCAATACAGAACCCAACTTTGAAAATTCATAGAATCTGTTTGGCTTGGCCAAATTTAACAAACTTTATATATTTGGACAGCTAGTAAAAAGATCTACAATATGCCACTGGTCTCACCTCGAGATCTGTTGTGGAAATAAAATGATAAAAAGAAGAAGGCAGGGACTTTTTCATATTCAAATAATTATTAAAAATCAACCAAAATAGATATTTAATTAATTCCAACTCCAATAGCTCACATTTGACTTACACTAATTATTTCTGCAAGAAAATGGTGTGGTCACTTTGCATGATCATGCCCTAGTTTAATTAATGGACAATATGGCTAGATTAGCTAAGTGATATTGTCCAAAACTATTATGTAAAGCATATGAAGTATTTTACTTCATTTAAATCTTGTCCCAAATGAATTCATGTGATGTTTGTACCCCTGGTCCAAACCCTCCTATATGAATATTTGGAGATTTAAATCATTTATAGAATTATAAAATGGTATGAGGTGACATACCTCATTTAAATCATTTTCTCAAATAATGATAATGAATGTTTGACTTAGGTCAATATGAATTCATGTATGATTATTTGAGAAGTTAAATCTTAAGAAGATTTCAATGAGAGGAAATTATTTTTCTCAAGAACTAAATGGAAATCTATTAACTACATATGCCATGAAAGGAAATCACTTTTCTTTAATAAAGAAAACCAATGCACCTAATTATTTTATGTGTGTGCTTAGCATAGTTTGTGTGAAGTAATGATGTGCTTAGTATAGCTTTTGAGCTTGCTTAGTGATTATACCTCGTATTCAAATTTAGACGCTAGCACCGGAGATTATCAAGAGGAAGGAGAATTCTACCCGAAGAGGAAGAAGAAAACCTAGAGAACTACCAAGGCAAGCTAATACTCTTGCAAAGTGCAAAGCCCTCCTTGGGCAAGGCACCATGATTCTTATCTCGTCTTCATACAATCCTATCCTACTTTTATACCATACAAGTTTTACTTGTTGTGTTTTCAAAAGGAGTTGAGATCAAATGGTATAGGTGAATACAACTACTAGAGTAGCAAAATTAGTCTTATAGATAGCAAAGCAATGTAGCACCCCTCATGATTAGTGCTAGTGCTAAAATACTAAAACTTGACTACTCTAGATGGGAACATATGAATGGTTGAATTTGAAACCTTGGGATGATGAAACATTCCATTGAATGAGTTGAGGTTGAATGTGAACAAGAGAAGATAGTGATTTTTGATCAAAATCCCGATATTGGTTTGAATGCGATACCTTTCCAATTTTCGAGTACCCCCACAATACCTGATTATGGGTAGGGCTTAACTGGAAGTTTATAGATTTTAGTATGGGTTCCCTCTGAACACACATCATAGGGGTTATGCCGAGGCTGCCTCCGTTGTTAAGATATGATGTGAATTGAGGTGAAATTGTACGGCCAAGCCCTGTGCAGTTCCCAGGTTAACAGTTGGTTTTCACTGGGAGGCCAAGCTCATGGGGAGAGGTGCTCATACTAGGATGTGTAAGTGAAAGGTTATGGTTGATGATCCGCGTATCGTGTTACGGTGACTCGGAGTTATTCCGACGGATGAAATCAAATGTTGTGGCACAAGTGTGCAACCTCTGCAGAGTGTAAATCTATTCGAATAGCCGTGTCCACGGTTACGGACGGTTGGAAGGGCCATACAGTTTCCGGTGTCAGATTTTTGAAAACTTTAGTAAATGTGAATGGTGACTTGGTGACTTGTTGGAACTATACCCATGTTGTGGGAATGACACTAATGTTCCCACTTAAGTTAGTTAGCACATGATCCAAGCTTGTGAACTAAAATTTGGCTTATGCAAATTAAACTAGCGCTTAGTACCTTTAGTTGGCATTTTACATTAGTATTAGTTTGCAAGTACTTAAAGTACTTACGGCTTTGTCCCCGGCTATTCAAATGGCCGAGTACGATGATGAACAGAACTATCACGAGGATGACCAGCGGGACGCCTACGACAACTAGGGGTTTCGACGTCAAATGTTGGCTCGTGGACTAGAGAGTCCATTTACTATTACGCTTCCGCTATGTATGAACTTGTGTATGTATGTTGATTGAGAGATCAACTATTTGTGTAAGATGAATCATGTGATTCAATATTGTAAGACATTATGGCTTGTAATAAATAATGACTGTGATATTCGACTATTATGCCTCGCAACAACATTATCCTGGGATTGCGATGAATGACATAATAGGCATCCGGACCTAAAAATCCGGGTGTTGACAAGTTGGTATCAGAGCCATTATTTGACCTTAGAAACCTTAGTTAGAATGGGCGTTCATAAAAACCTAACTTTGAAATCAAAATGAAAAGAATATTTATGAAAAACTTATTCGTACTCTTGTCTTGGAGGATTTTTCGAAAGTGGTTAAATCATGCTCTTTCTTACTATGTTTACTTAAAATTTTGCCACACTTGTACAAATCTCTAACTTACTCTCCCAATTCACTTTCAGATGGAGCCCAACGCACCCGTCAACACCAAGTTTTACCAACTTGGTAATGGAGGCAGCTTGATTTTCGAGCATGATCTCACTGCGGTCTCGAACTTTCTGGGGCGCCTCCAGCCCGAGTTCCATGGGATCCAAGTGAACGATCAGCCTGGCGGCGAGATGCAATGGATCATTACTGCAGATCTGAGGGGGAACATGGAGTCTCCTACCGCGGAGAGAATCCTGTTCTCTTTCCGTGAGAGCAACTGGCTCGATGGCCTTGCACGCGGCCTGCAAGAGGCACTGGCACGTCTCTGCGGACAGAACGCGGTGCGCCTGCTTGCGTCCCGTTTCGCTCACCTAGTGAAGCGTGATGCCGCAGGAGTACCCATGGCTCTGCAGTCTCACCCTGAGCTGAGGCATCACGCCGAGCATCTAGACTTCATGCTGTACCATACTCAGCAGGATCTGGATAACGCCAGGATGTACGCAAACCAGACTCACCTCGCCCTTGCCACCCATGGCGACGCTATCAAGATGCTGTCTCGGGACCGCAACAAGCTTCGCCTGCGGTGTGCGAAGAAGGATGTCACTATCACGCGCCTTCGCGCTCAGATAGCGTCCCTTGAGACCACGGTGAAGGCCCAGGAGGAGCAGCTGCAGGAGATGGAGGAGGACGAAGCCGGTATCGATATTCAGGGAGGAGGTGCCTTCCTGAGTGACGATGACGACTTCGAGGAGGACGAGTTCACTGAGGAGGAGGATTACGCGTTTCTAGAGCCAGGTCCTGATGATGTCGTTCCTATCGACATTGAGGATGAAGGCAGCCACACCTGAGCACTGATGTAGGCATGAGTTGTATCCCGTCGGTTGTATCGTAGCATGTGAAATGGTTCTTAAAACCATTGGAGTGTTGAACTACTAGTTTGTAATATGTGATGTGGAATGAATGAATGAATGTTTGTGTGTGTCATCCAAAGCATTCAAGTTTTTACAAGTTTTTGAACTCAATTCAAAATAAACCATAGAATTTCCCTCTTATCTTATAATATCCTGTATATTCAGATGGCCCCTCCCAATCGCAACAACAACGATGCCATGATGCAACTGCTGCAAACCCTGCTTCAAGACAGGGAGACTGAAAGGGCTGAACGTCAAGCCAACATCGCAGCACTGCAAAACCTTGCTCACCAAGGCCATGGGAATCATGATCACCCCGGATCCAAACTCAAGAACTTCCAGAATACCAACCCTCCGGTGTTCAGCAAGACTGAAGAACCCCTCGACGCCGACGACTGGCTCCAGACTATGGAGAACTGTTATCTCCAGATTTTGGCTAAATCAGGAGGTGGGCCGCGATCAGGATGGGCTTGGAAGATTACATGTGGAAGATCTCTGAAGCGGCCTTGCACGAAGAATTTGGGCTAGAGTGCCCGTGTATCTTTAATAATAGTAGATTGTATCGTAGAGTTTGTCTCGTGCACGGTGGGGATTTTTCCCACGTTAGAAAGTCCGCTGGACTATAAATATGTATCTAGGGTTTATGGAATAAACAACAACCAACGTTCAACCACAAACAAATCTCGGCGCATCGCCAACTCCTTCGTCTCGAGGGTTTCTCCGGTAAGCACCATGCTGCCTAGATCGCATCTTGCGATCTAGGCAGCACAAGCCTGCCCACGTTGTTCATGCGTTGCTCGTACTGAAGTCTTTTTGATGGCGAGCAACGTAGTTATCTTAGATGTGTTAGGGTTAGCATTGTTCTTCGAATTACATGCTTTCGTTATGCAACCCTTGCACATCTAGCCGCCCTTACACCTATCTTAGGTGTAGGGGCGGCACCCACTTGATCATAGTTTAGTAGATCTGATCCGTTACGATTGCTCCTTGTTTCATCAAGGATTAGTTTAACATCCGCAATAGTTAGGCCTTACAAAGGGTTGGAGGATCCAGCGGCGTGTAGGGTGGCGTTCGCTAGCCCTAGAAAGGATGTTCCGGGGATCAACCTCGTGTTGGTTTTTAGGCCCTGTCTAGGATCGGCTTACGGTCACCGTGCGCGAGTGCGAGGCCCAATCGTGAGTAGGATGATCCGATTATGCGGTGAAAACCCTAAATCGTCGTAGATCTAATTAGCTTTATCTTGATCAAGCAGGACCACCATATATTCGGGCACCTCGTCCGAATCATGGGTGTATCGGCTCTTTGAGCCGATTCACGAGATAACCCGAGAGCCGATCGAGGCTCGTATTTAATGTTTACGTGTATGCCATGCAGGAAACTAAGCGAGGCATCATCCACACCTTCCTGACCAGGTATAGGTCAGGTGGCATGCCCTTGTGATAAGCATCGAACGTGCGACCAGGAGGCTTTGCGGGCCGTCGCTCTGAGGGACTGGGGCCAGCCGCAGCCCTAGTTGTTCCCGGCTCTACCGTGTTGCCCGTCTCTGCCCGCCGGGGGGTTTCTGACGTCAACACATTCTGGCACGCCCGGTGGGACAACCTTCGACATCCACAACATCGCCATCTACATCCGAGATGGCGGAAGGCACTCCGGTCAAGAACGAGGATCTGCCTGATGAGCTCAAGAAGAAGCATGCCGAAATCAAGGCGGTCCTCGAAGCCGAACTCATCGGCTCTTTCCACCGAACCCGCTCCCATGGCGTCAGGTGGAAGGGTTTCACACCTGAAGGCGCACTCGATGGAGTGGATCTGTCCGCCCCGTCGGAAGAACGCACCGAGTCGGCTGCGGCAGGAGATCAACTACATGGTGGCTCATTCGCTGCACCGCCACTCTGAGAGCCTGGTGAACACTTTGGAGCATGTCGCTCTGCGCATCGTCCAGGAAATCATGAGCCACCGGTGTTCTCCGTCGGGACCAGCTCTGGGGACTTTCAAGGGAGAGATGCCACTCCAGCCCCAGCCGTTCGCATGGGCAGCACCGGAACTGCCGAACTCATCGGCATACGTCGTCTACAAGATTGGTGGTGATCCTAGTGACTACCAATTCCTACCCGAGGCACCCAAGGAGATCCCGCACGGATACGCGTGCGCATACGTACCGGACTGCAACACACGGGCACTCTCGAACCAGGCTGCAATATCGGGGGCCTCCGGAACGGCGGGAGGAACGTCGGGAGCCGATCCCGAGAAGCAATCGTGGCTAGCTAAGTACGCCACTCCGACAAACCTCCACGAGCCCAGCTCCTGCAGTTGGCTTAGAACCGGAAAAGCAAGCATGGCTGGTTAAGTATGCCACCCCGGCGAATCTTCGGGGTTCGACACCTTCAGCCATCACGGCGGATCAGATTTGTGCAATCCTGAAAGATCAGTTTGGCATGATGCCGAAAAGGAAGACGTTCGGCTACACCAAGCCGTACCCCAACGACTACGAACTGATCCCGCTACCACCTAAATATCGGCTCCCGGACTTCACAAAGTTTAGTGGATCAGATGGTTCCAGCTCCATCGAGCATGTGAGCCGATATTTGGCACAGCTGGGCACGATCTCAGCATCGGACGAGTTGCGTGTGAGGTTCTTTGCACGATCCCTCACAGGATCGGCTTTCGGGTGGTACACATCGCTGCCACCGAACTCCATCCGGACTTGGAAGCGGTTGGAAGAGCAGTTCCATGAGCGGTATCACTCGGAGGCTTCCGATGTTGGTATTGCCGATCTAGCGCAAGTACGACGAAGCGCGGGGAAACGAGTGTCGGAATACGTCCGGCGCTTCGGGACCATTAGGAACCGATGCTTTTCGGCTCATATAAGTGAAAAAGAAGCGATCGAGTTGGCGGTGGTGGGTCTCTCATCATCGATTAAGGACGTGGCCTCCCAAGCGAGACTACCCTTCGTTGGCGCACATGGTGCGAAGGCTGTCGGCATATGAGCAGCGCCACCCGGATGTTTACCGGGACAAATTCAAGCGTGCGGTGACCCTGGTTGAGGCGGACGAGGATGAAGGTGCTGCGGGAGATCGAGAGATAGCGGTGGCTGAATGGACTCGAGCGACAGGCCCCGTGACCTGCAAATGGGTGAAGCCACAAGGCCCTCCAAAAGGGTTCGACTTCGACGTGACCAAGACGGAGCAGATTTTTGATCTCTTACTCACGGAGAAGCATATAAAGGTACCCGAAGGCCACAAGTTCCCCACGGTGCAAGAGCTGAACGGAAAGCCATACTGCAAGTGGCATAACACGTTCACCCACACCACCAACGACTGCAGGGTGTGGCGGCAGCAGATCCAAATGGCGATAGAAAACGGACGGTTAATTTTCAACCAGTACGCCATGAAGGTCGACACACACCCCTTCCCCGCCGTAAACATGGTGGAGTATACTTACCATGGAGGGTGCCAGCCGGAATTCTCGTGCAAAATCAACATGGTAGGATCTTGGGCACCACTGCTGGTAAGGACGGAGATGAGGGCAGCTGCTCTCATAGCAAAGATACGAGAGGAAGCCGCTCCACGCGATCGGCTCCGCCAAGACGGCAAGCGCTACGTCACGAGAGGGAGAGGTGAAAAACATAAGGTATCAACGACCTCTCTCTGATCACCTCCTCAACAAGTATGTGAGTCAGTATGACCAACGCCGGCGATACAACGACGATGATGAAGAAGATCGTCTGGCTGGGGACGACAGGAGACGTCATCGGCATGATCATGATGAGGAGGAGCACGAGCGCCGTGCCAAGGAAAAGCTGGGGGAGCGAGTCGACGAGGATAGGCACTAGGACTGTCCCTTCTTCAGACACTGCTGGGATTCAGGAATGAGCCGATTGCCCACAATCGGCAATTGCCCAGAATGCAACCAGAAGAAGAAGGAGGCAGCCAACGTGTCCGTATTCAAGCGCCTAGGGCCTCTCCCGCCACAAAGCAAACGAGCTGAGTCCCCTCGGTTGAAAGATCTCGAAGATTCAGAAGACGAGGGAGAAGAAGAAGACAGGTATCACCGGCCAAGGTGGTGCCCTGATGGACTCAGCCGTTCCCAGAAACGCAGGGTTCAACGATTGCGCGGCCTGGAGGAAGCCGAGAGGTTATACTTGCATACATTGAGGAAGGCAAGGCCTGATCTGGCCGCGAAGGTTCAGCGAACCCTGGATGAAGAGGGTCGTCCATGGAAAATGGAGTGGCGCCCCAAGCAAAGGAAAGCCGATGATGAAACATCGGCTGGCACAAACATGGTGCTCGTTCTTCCGACGAAGCTTAGTGCTCCACGATTATATGATGCACTCAAGGTGGACGACAGCAAGCGCACCAACATGATAAAGTCAGAGATTGGGCTGGTTTTATCTACCGGCCTGAACGTGTAGCAAGAGCACGTCAATGAGCAAACGTGGCGAGGCTGATCCTTGTGATCGGCCCCAAAAAATTTATGAAGGGACATCACAAAACCTTCACCGAGCAAGCAACGTGGAGGCCGATTCCAGCAATCGGCCAAAATTATCCTCACCATCCATTCCGCTCGGGTTCAACATGTTATCCAACAGAGCCGATACCATCAATTCTCTTGACAGAATCGGCTCGGGGGGGCACCCAGGTGGATAAAACACGAGGATATGCCGTAGAAGTATCTCATCCTTTGGTGATGGGTATTGAAGTGTGGGGGGCGATGCATAAGTCGGTTGTAAAAAAAATTTTTTTTTTAAAATATTCTAAAACTTTTGAGCACAGCCGATGCAGCAGACATCGACTTAAGGATATGAAAGCCGATGCATGGTCATCGACTCAAGAGGAATAACTGGTATGTTCAGAGGGTCAATGGAGCACGAAGAGAGATTTTAATGGAAGAACTCCTCAATGGAGTAGTTTAAGGGCTCGGATCCTCTCTTCAAGAGATAATTCCAGGAACAGCATGGACGTGCAAACCAGGCTAAGGAAGGAGCTGATCTGACCTGCAAGGCGCAAGAAGTGGATTGAAGAGGCTCGGGGGGCAGCTCGCCCTAAAATATCTTTGTTTCGGAGAGCCGATTTCGTTGGAATCGGCTGGTTCCATATTAATCATTTGGAAGCCAAGGGTAACATTTTTGGCTGGTTCATCACTATTCTCGCTTTGGGTGAGGCTCGGGGGGCAACTCGTCTGAAGGTATCTTTGCTCTGGAGAGCAAATTTGGTTGGAATCGCCTGGCTCTCCATCGCAACTGTTCTGAAAAGAGGTGCTTTGTTACAGAGGTATCAGCTTTAGTATCCAAGCTGATTCAGCAACAGTTCCAGGGCCCTTGTAAAGACACCTGCTCAAGGCTAAACCCACGGCTTACTGCGAACGGCGGTATTATTATCATCGGTCAGACTGGCTAATTTGGGGAGGTGGCTGAATTGATCTGTTTCGCAGATTTATCGTGAGAGACCGATGCGTTTCCATCGGTCATTGAACATTTATTGGGCTAACGGTCGACAAAGTCAGATGAGGAAAAATCGGCTGAATCAGCATACAGGACATCGGCAAAATCAAAAGAAGTTTTCATTGATAATAAAATTTCTTACAAGGAGAAGCCGATTGTTCAACAAAAGGGAACGGATTACTACTACCAACTCTATGCTAGTAAATCCCTACTCTAAGGGCTGTTGCTGTCTTCGCCGTCACTGAGGTAGGCTGTCGCCGTTGCTGTCATCGGCGAGTTCCTCGTTGCTGCTACTGTGACCTTCAGCAGAGGCCTCTTCCTCGTCATCATCATTGTCCTCGTCTGACCAAGCCCAGCCCCGGATACGCTTTGGTGGTGGTTCGTCGGAGGAGGTGTCGTCCTCCTGTTCCTTCTTCAGGTCGGAGGAGACGTCTTCCTCTTCGTCGTCCTCTTCTTTGTTGGTGACGGAGGTGAATTTACCCCGGAAGGGAGGGTCGTCGTCGTCGCTCTCCGCCTCCAGTACTCCGTCGACCAGGTACCGGAGGTCATCTTCCCCGTCGGTTAGGGGCATGGCCCCATCTGACCAGACAAGGTCTTCACCCTCCGGCACGTAGTCGAAGTCCCACTCCCGCTTGTCCCAATGCTTGGGAGCCCGGCGGTTGTACGTCTCCATCTGGTTGTGCTTTGGGACCAATTCGCTTGAGGAAGAGGATTGGAGAGAGACGGAAGAGGAGGAAGAAGACGACATGGCTGGAGAAGAAGAGGGTTTTTGGTGCTGATAGCTAGAACAGAGGAAGGGGATGAAGAGGGCTAATCGATCGGCACGGATAAATAATGAGAAATCTGGTGGAAATTTAATGCTATTACAGTTTCCGAGGAGGTGATGCTAAAGCTGTCAAATTGTGCAGAGAAGCTGAGAAGACAGGGCATCATGATGAAGAATACTGCGGCAGTTCTGCTCTGCCACGACATGACCCGACGAAAGAAGAGCATAATGATTTTGGAAATGTCATTTCCAAAACCAGGGGGGCATGTGTTATCACCAGATTTTGGCTAAATCGGGAGGTGGGCCGCGATCAGGATGGGCTTGGAAGATTACATGTGGAAGATCTCTGAAGCGGCCTTGCACGAAGAATTTGGGCTAGAGTGCCCGTGTATCTTTAATAATAGTAGATTGTATCAGTTAAAGTTAGAGTTTGTCTCGTGCACGGTGGGGATTATTCCCACGTTAGAAAGTCCGCTTGGACTATAAATATGTATCTAGGGTTTATGGAATAAACAACAACCAACGTTCAACCACAAACAAATCTCGGCGCATCGCCAACTCCTTCGTCTCGAGGGTTTCTCCGGTAAGCACCATGCTGCCTAGATCGCATCTTGCGATCTAGGCAGCACAAGCCTGCCCACGTTGTTCATGCGTTGCTCGTATCGAAGCCTTTTTGATGGCGAGCAACGTAGTTATCTTAGATGTGTTAGGGTTAGCATTGTTCTTCGAATTACATGCTTTCGTTATGCGACCCTTGCACATCTAGCCGCCCTTACACCTATCTTAGGTGTAGGGGCGGCACCCGCTTGATCATAGTTTAGTAGATCTGATCCGTTACGATTGCTCCTTGTCTCATCAAGGATTAGTTTAACATCCGCAATAGTTAGGCCTTACAAAGGGTTGGAGGATCCAGCGGCGTGTAGGGTGGCGTTTGCTAGCCCTAGAAAGGATGTTCCGGGGATCAACCTCGTGTTGGTTTTTAGGCCCTGTCTAGGATCGGCTTACGGTCACCGTGCGCGAGCGCGAGGCCCAATCGTGAGTAGGATGATCCGATTATGCGGTGAAAACCCTAAATCGTCGTAGATCTCATTAGCTTTATCTTGATCAAGCAGGACCACCATATATTCGGACACCTCGTCCGAATCATGGGTGGATCGGCTCTTTGAGCCGATTCACAGGATAACCTGAGAGCCGATCGAGGCTCGTATTTAATGTTTACGTGTATGCCATGCAGGAAACTAAGCGAGACATCATCCACACCTTCCTGACCAGGTATAGGTCAGGTGGCACGCCCTTGCGATAGCATCGGACGTGCGACCAGGAGGCTGTATGGCTCCACGCGACAAGAGGAAGGAATAGGATCCCTCTTGCTCAGCGAGGTGATTCTTCGAATAAGCTTCTCCAAGTCCTTCACAGAAAGATCATTGGAGAGCCTATTGGCGTCATTGGCACCAGAATATGTCCAAAGGGGATTTTTGCGAGCCTGAAGAGGCTGCACTCTAATCCTAAGAAAATAGGCAGTGATTTGGACACCAGATAACTCTTTGCCTCGAGTATTTTGGAGCTGATGAATACGAGACATAAGAGCTTCTGTCGCCTTCTTCTCTTCTTCGGAAGCTTCAGCGTCCCAGGAGTAGCGGCGTTGAATTTTTGCGTTTCCGTCGAAAGGAACTATGTTGTGTTCCACGGAATTGGCACTTTCTTCGTGTATATAGAGCCACCTTTTGCGCCATCCTTGGACAGAGTCGGGAAATTTGACGTCGAAATAATCGACATCGGTTCGGACACAGATAACTACACCACCTATGTTGTAGGTGGCGTTGTGAGCGCCATTGCGGCGAAGGCATAAAATGCGCTTCCAAAGAGCCCAATTAGGAGCGACTCCAAGGAAGCATTCGCAAAGCGTGATAAAAATAGAAATGTGAAGGATGGAATTGGGGGTCAGCTGGTGCAGCTGAATCCCATAAACAAAGAGAAGACCGCGGAGGAAATCGTGGATTGGGGTAGAAAGGCCGCGGATGAGATGATCAACGAAACTAACCCGGTACTCCATTGGAGGGTTGGGGTAGCTTTCTTCGCTGGGAAAGCGGATGGCGTCTTCCTTCTTCATGAGGCCAAGCCTTTTCATCAGGTTGACGTCCTGGTTGGAGATTTTAGATCTCTCCCACTCAAGATCTTCAGCAGCCATCGTGGATTCTGGAGTGCTATGGCGAGTGAGGCGCGTGCGTGGTGGCATCAACGGTACTGAAGAAGCAATGTTCGTGTGCGCAGAAGATTAGAAAGAGATGGGCGCAGGGGAGTTTTCGCAGAGGGGAGCAGATGTGCGGCGCAAGCGAAGGAGTGGACGGAGGTTGAAGAAAGGTTTATATAGGCTTCGGGAGAAGTAATGAACCGTCGGATGAAGAAATCGTGTGGTGAAAAGAGATCCAGTAGATAAGAGGGTAAAAAGGTATTTTTATGGAGATGGAATGGAACAGGCGTTACGAACGTGCGCCAGGAAAAGCGGAGGACGTGTGTCCCCCACTTGCACGACGTGTCAACGTGGTGGGAACAATGGACCCACAAGGCAGAAAAATTTCGACTATTAATAGAGCTGAAGAGAATTTGACAAAGGAAAATATGTCGACAAGAAAAAGGAGAATGGCGATAGGAGAAGTTATTTGAATACTTCGGGAGCCTTTGGTCAGAAACAAGTTTTTGCCCAAATGCTCGGGGGCTACTTCGATAAAAGTAAAATTTCGACTATGGCAAATATAGAAATTGTGGGAGCCTACAACCAAGCACAAGTTCTTGGCTGTAGCCTCGGGTTACTCCATCGGAGCGCTGTCGCGCACCCGAGATATAAAAGAAGAAGAAGAGAGAGAATATCGGAAGTAATGGCAATATAGCGACAAGGTGGACTAAATGTTGAGCCTACAACCAAGCACAAGTTCTTGGCTGTAGCCTCGGGCTACTCCCATCGGGAACGCTGTTCGCGTGCCCGATGAAATTTAAAAAGGAAAAAGAAAGAAAGATAGAAAAGCAAGAGAGTATATTTCGAGTTATAATTAACTCTGCATATACTCCCATCGGGAGATTAATATGTCATATTTGACTCGATAAAATGTGCCATTCCAACAGCCGGAAAAGCACTCGACAATATATTCTCGGAACGCCAAAGTCGCGATCAATTTCTGAATGCCGCAAATTTGCGAAGGTAAGACCCCAGATCCATTCTCGCCGGGCGTGGCATCGCCGAAGACTCGCGCTCGCTACTTTTATCCGTATCAACAGATACGAAGAAAAATCCTAACGGACGCGTTAGGTATTCGATAAATTTGATCGGGACTCGACAGAATGGTAAGACCTTAAGCGGCACTCGTCGAAGTTTACACCAGTATCCCGAGATCATGTCCAGGGACGTGATCTTGAAGTAGGTTTTTGCGGATTGCCACTAGAGCAGTTAACTAGTACCCGATCCGTCGATGAACTAGCCCCAACTACCAATATCCCCGTACAATATAGAAATTTATATAAAGAAATATAGAAAAGTTTAAATTGTCGAATAAAAATAAACAATGGAGATTTTCCCTGATTCTACGATTCAAGCAAAATCTCGGGGGCTACTGACATAGGCATCCCAAATGGGCCTGCCAAAGATGGTACCCGGGGTTTAATGAAGGCCCACTACCCGAAGAATAAGAAGGTTCGAGAGCCCAAGATATATTAAGGAAAGTAGAATTGTAATAGGAAGTGTTGTTTGTAAATCTGGCGGGATGAGTTAGAAACCGTCCCGGACTCTGTAACTTGTACAAAACGAAACCCTCGGCTCCACCTCTTATATAAAGGGGGAGTCGAGGGACGAGGAGATCATCGAATCATTGTCTGCAAACCCTAGTTTTCATAATCGTCGAGTACTTTTCGGCTGAAACCTTCGAGATCTACTTGCCCTCTACTTCTAACTAAACCCTAGCCTACAATCCATAGGCATTGACAAGTTAATCCCTTGTCAATTGGCGCCGTCCGTGGGAATTAGAGGCGTAAGGATCTGATCTCGATGGCACGTTCAAGATCTTCGACATCGTCAACCGGAAGCAACACTATGGATCGAGGTAAACGGATCGCTGCTGGTCTTGTTGATTTTGTTCCTCACCCACCCTCCCGTTTGGATGCATATGCGTATCTGGCGGAGCCCATGGAGATGACGTTCGGAAGGTTTCACTTTCGCGTCGAGAAGGAAGGATCGTATCGTGTCGAAATTCCGATTTCGTCGGGATCGTCGGCGGTCGATTCCGATTTTTCAAGCTATGCATCGTCAACTGAGTCAGAAGAAGAAACTTCGGCAACACGTTACGTCAGTATCAGAGCAAGAGAGAAACTCGCCAAGATCTTCAGCGACACATCGTTTGAGTCATCTCGCGGACTCATATATAAGCGATGGCTCAAGCGATGTCGACGAGTTACGACTTCATCGACAAATCTATCACGATGGGCAAGGTCTTCATCAATCTCAACAATGATGTCACCAAACCCAACATAGATCCGAGTACAAAATATCATCAGATTTATGCTATCGAAAATCAAGAAGAAACATCGGAGGCTTTCGACGATTTGGGTAATCCTTATGTCGATCCCTCGGATCTAAGGAGAGGTATGGGCACTAAATATGTTGGGCCCACACCACGTGTCGAGTTCAACTTCCACAAGCAGCACTGGGATAGAGCGGCAAAAGCCCTAGATGGTTCGGAGCCAATGACGACAACGGCTACAGCTCAAGAACCGCAAGCTTATCAATATAGGCTCGCACGAACTGCCCGAGAAATAGAAAAACAGACAGACTGAGTTGAACAGGAGAAAGGAGGCAGCTTCGCATCCGGCAGGAGAAGGGCAGATCTAAGTGGACAATCTAGAGTTTCGGGTGATAGCCACAGGGAGGCTCGGAACGAGAGGAAGATCAAGGTTACAACACATACCCGAAGCGAAAAGAGAGCACTTGGTTCAAAACCTCGACATGTCCTTTATGTCGATAGATACAAGAGGAAATATTATCCCTAAGACACCGGAAGGCTGGGTATATGGCGACACAAGCTTACATCCTCGCATCCGGGCCACCCCCGGGAGATCCAAGGGAAACATTATACAATATGGCGTTAGCGAGGGTTGGAGCTATGGGGACGAGCGTTCGTAGCAACGCCTCCCGAAGGAGCGGCAAGGCAAAATAGTCCACGACCTGCAGCGGCAACGGCGGCGGTTCTCGAAGGACCAAGCGGAGCAAGAGACACAGGAGCACAAGCAAGGGTCGATAGAGCGAGACAAAGCAGAAGGGATCATCGGCAATCCCCGGAGCTTAACGACGAGGATATGTGCGGCCTGCCGTGCTTCACAAGGAGAGTACGAAAAACTCGAGTCCCGTCGGGATTTAAGTTGCCTGATCACTTCAAAAAGTTCGACGGCCTGCAAGATCCAGAGGATCGGCTAATTGATTACCTCGAGACGGTGAAGTTAACTGGAGGAACTAGAGCAACAGCCATGCAAAGTATTCAGGTGCACTTAAGTGGAGCCGCACGATCTTGGATCAAAAAACTTCCGCCGGGATCTATCGACAGCTGGGAAAGTTTCGAGGACGTATTCGTCAAGAACTTCAGGTCCACGTGCAAAAAACCTGCGTCGTTAGAAGAGCTGAGGGCGTGTCGACAAAAGCCAGATGAGTCAATGAGAAAATACATCCAAAGGTGGAACATCATAAAAAACTCGGCAGAAAATATATCTGACGAGAGAGCAATAGATGCGTTTGTCGCAGGAATTAGGCGTGGAGATTTTGTCGAGGACTTGGGAAGGACCAATCCAAAAACAGTATCCGCGTTGATGGAGATAGCAAATAGATGGGCAGACGGAGAAGACGCTGTCCACAATAAACGACACGAGTCGCCGGAGGAGGACCGTGGTCGAAATTATCAATCGAGGCGACGATTTCCTCGGCAGTATCCAAACTATGACGCCCCGGGGCAAATTTCGGCAGGATTTCGGGCAAACACAGGAGGAAACAACAGAGATGATTATCAGAGAAGCAATGAGCAGCGAAGCGATAATAGGGACGACTCCCGCAACAGACAAAATAGTGGGCCGAGGTTTCCAAGACCTTTCGTGTCCCCCGAAGAAATGCTGAACGGACCGTGCCAGATGCACTTTTTCCTCGACAGCAACGGGAAAAGACAGTCAGGGCACCTGCAGAAAGACTGTCGAAATTTTCAGGCAATGTTCAGATATGCAGAAAACGCTCACGCTCGAGCAGCACAGAGAAATCCTCGGGAGCCCAGGAGCGAAGTTCACCTACCGCCACCTCCCGCGATTACGGACGACAATCGGCATCAGCTCAGAATAGCGGCAGCACCTCCACCACCACCTTATGTTGATCCTAACTCAAACGGAGCGGTGTCGATGATTCAGAAGGGAAGGCCGTCCAACAGAACTCAAAAAGTAATCTCGAGACAGGTGTTCATGGCAGAGAAAATGCCTCCACCAACGAGTTGAGTACCTCAATTGGTCGGGGCAAGACATCGGCTTCACCATAGCGGATCACCCGCAGCAAGTTCCTCGACCAGGGCGGTCGGCACTTATTCGCCGGCGAGTTATTGCGGGTTTTGATGTTTCTCGAGTATTCATAGATGGTGGCAGCAGCTTAAACCTTATGTATGCGGATACATTGAGGAAGATGAACATATCCTTAGCAAACTTGAAGCCAACGGACACAAGGTTCCACGGCATCACACCGGAGAAACCAAGTTACCCATTGGGGAAGATCAACCTCGACGTTCGGTTTGGAACCCGAGAAAATTATAGAATCGAGAAACTGGAGTTTGAAGTCGTGGATTTTCCATCGCAGTACCACGCTTTGTTGGGACGACCAGCATATGCTAGATTTATGGCAGTACCACACTATACATACCTGTTGTGGAGATTGCCTGGACCCAAGGGACCAATCACAGTCAAAGGGAGCTTCGCCTTAGCCGATAAGTGCGACAAGGATTTCCATCGGTTATCAGAAACTTTCGGGATGCAAGCTGAGTATTTGGCGTCAAAAAGTATGACTGATTACGACGTACTGCCAGACGTTGGAAGGCCAAATAAAGAATCAACTTTCAATACAGAGAAAAATTCTAAGGAGGTGCAGATTCACCCGACAGACCCGAAAAAGACGACATCCATTGCAAACAACATGGATATCGCATAGGAAAGCGCGCTCGTCGAGTTCCTCCGTGAGAACTGGAAAATCTTCGCATGGTGTCCAGCTGACATGCCGGGAGTACCCGGGGAACTTGCCGAGCACCACCTAAATTTGGATCCATCAGCGAGACCAATCAAACAACCTTTGCGGCGTTTTTCGGAACCAAACCGCAAAGCTATGCTTGTCGGAAATCAATCGACTACAAGAAGCTGGTTTTATCAAAGAGATATTCACGAAGCCACATGGGTAGCAAATCCCGTGATGGTGCCAAAGAAAAACACTAAGGTCCTTCGCATGTGCGTCGACTTTACGTGTCTCAACAAACATTGTCCAAAGGATCACTTTCCCCTCCCGAGGATCGATCAAATTATCGACTCCACGGCTGGATGCGAACGTCTTTCCTTCCTGGACGCGTATTCTGGTTACAACCAGATCAGGTTAAAAGAAGAAGATGAAGTAAAGACTGCGTTCATTACACCTTATGGCGTGTTTTGTTACAGAACAATGCCCTTTGGTCTGAAAAACGCGGGAGCAACATATCAGAGGATGATGCAGAAGTGTTTGGCGACACGATTGGGAAAAACGTGCAAGTATACATCGACGACGTCGTCATAACATCAAAAGAAGGATCAACACTGATAGAGGACCTCAAGGAAACGTTCGACAACCTCAACAAATTCTGCCTGAAGTTGAACCCGACGAAGTGTTCCTTTGGTGTCCCAGCAGGAGAACTCTTGGGGTTTCTAGTCTCAGCAAGAGGGATTGAAGCAAATCCCGATAAAATACAAGCTATTGTAACAATGAGAAAGCCAACAAAGTTGAAAGAGATACAACAGCTTAAGCTGGGCGAGTCGCAGCTTTGAGCAGATTCGTCGCCGAGGCTAGGAGAAAAAGCGTTACCATTCTACGCTTTGATAAAACAAGGAGACAAATTCCGGTGGAACGAAGAAGCCGACAGAGCTTTCGAAGATTTGAAGCGCAAAATCTCGACACCACCAATCTTGGTGGCACCGAAGGAAAAGGAACCTCTCCTGTTATATATCGCAGCCACGCCCCAAGTGGTGAGCACGGCGCTGGTTGTCGAAAGAGAAGAAGAAGGAAAACTCCACGGAGTACAGAGGCCAGTCTACTTCGTCAGCGAAGTTTTATCGCCGTCAAAACAAAGGTACCCTCAGTACCAGAAGCTAGCATACGGAGTGTTCACAACAGCACGAAAATTGCGCCACTATTTTTCGGCACACCCGATCATAGTGGTCAATGAGGCTCCTTTGTCAAATATACTGAACAATCCAGAAGCTACGGGTCGTGTCTCCCTTTGGGGAATAGAACTTTCCCCTCGGGACATCACGTATGAAAAAAGAAAAGCAATCAAGTCGCAAGTTTTGCCGGACTTCATCGCAGAGTGGATGGAGCTGCAAAACACAGGACCCCCAGACTTGTCGAGAACCTGGACCATGAATTTTGACGGGTCCAAGAGAGTAGAAGGAGCTGGCGCAGGAGTAATACTTATATCACCTGAAGGCGACAAATTGAAGTATATCCTTCGGATGACGTTCCCTAACGCATCTAACAATGAAGCGGAATATGAAGCCCTCATACACGGGATGAAGATGGCGAAAGCATGCGGTGCAACTCGACTAAAAATCTTTGGCGACTCACAATTGGTGGCCCAGCAAGTTATGAACCAATGTGATGCGATCAATGATAGCATGGTAGCATACAAGGAGATGTACAATGAACTCGAGAAGCTATTCGATGGATGCGAAGTAAACCACATCGATAGATTGAGCAACGATGAAGCCGACGTCCTCGCAAACATCGGGTCGCAGTGCCTCCCGGTCCCGCCGGAGTGTTTTGGGAAGAAATATCGGAGAGATCTACAAAGCCAAAAAAGGTGCAGAAAAAAGAAAAAACTTCGACACCCCTCGCAGAAACCACGGAGGATGAAGATGAACAAGAGCTTGTGATGATGGTACAAGTTCCTTGGATGCAAGCATATGTATCATACATCCTCAGGAAAGAAATACCCGACGATCCAGTTGAAGCAAGGCGAGTAATTCGACGGTCTAAAGCTTTCACGGTGATCAAAGGAGAACTGTACAAGCGAAGTATTTCAGGCGTTCTGCAAAGGTGTGTAACACCAGAAGAAGGAAGAATAATTCTGAAAGACGTGCACGAAGGAATATGCGGCCACCACGCGAGTAGTCGAGCCATCGCAGCCAAGGTCTTCCGGGCAGGATTCTACTGGCTGACAGCAATCGAGGACGCCAAAGAAATAGTAAGGACTTGCGATGCGTGTCAAAGGTTCGCCGCAAAACCTCACTCTCCAGCAGCAGAACTAGCACCAATACCTTTGTCGTGGCCCTTTGCACAATGGGGACTCGATATGGTGGGCAAGTGATACGTCTCCAACGTATCGATAATTTCTTGTGTTCCATGCCACATTATTGATGTTATCTACATGTTATATGCACACTTTATGTCATATTCGTGCATTTTCTGGAACTAACCTATTAACAAGATGCCGAAGTGCCGGTTCCTGTTTTACTGCTGTTTTTGGTTTCAGAAATCCTAGTAACGAAATATTCTCGGAATCGGACGAAATCAACGCGCAAGTTCCTATTTTCATCCGGAAGCATCCAGAACACCGGGAAGGACCGGAGGGGAGCCACGGGGCCACCACACCACAGCCCGGCGCGGCCAAGGGGGGCGCGCCGCCTAGGGTGTGGCCCCCCGTCAGCCCTCCTGCGCCGCCTCTTCGCCTATATAAAGCCCCTGGATCTAAAAACCTCGGAGCGTTCGACGAAACCCACAGAAACCTTCCAGAGCCGCCGCCATCGCGAAGCCAAGATCTGGGGGACAGGAGTCTCTGTTCCGGCACCCTGCCGGAGCGGGGAAGTGCCCCGGAAGGCTTCTCCATCGACACCGCTGCCATCTCCACCGCCATCTTCATCACCGCTGCTTGCTCCCATGAGGAGGGAGTAGTTCTCCATCGAGGCTCGGGGCTGTACCGGTAGCTATGTGGTTCATCTCTCTCCTATGTGTTTCAATACAATAATCTCATGAGCTGCCCTACATGATTGAGATTCATATGATGATGCTTGTAATCTAGATGTCATTATGCTAGTCAAGTGAGTTTTACTTATGTGATCTCCGGAGACTCCTTGTCCCACGTGTGTAAAGGTGACGAGTGTGTGCACCGTGTGGGTCTCTTAGGCCATATTTCACGAGAATACTTACTCAATGTTGAATGGCATAGTGAGGTGCTTATTTATATCTCTTTATGATTGCAACATGTTTTGTATCACAATTTATCTATGTGCTACTCTAGTGATTTGTTATTAAAGTAGTTTATTCCTCCTGCATGTGTGCAAAGGTGACGATGCGTGCACCGTGTTAGTACTTGGTTTATGCTATGATCATGATCTCTTGTAGATTGCGAAGTTAACTATTGCTATGATAATATTGATGTGATCTATTCCTCCTACATATGCATGAAGGTGACGAGTGTGCATGCTATGCTAGTACTTGGTTTAGTCGCGTTGATCTATCTTACACTAAAGGTTACTAAAACATGAGCATTATTGTGGAGCTTGTTAACTCCGGCATTGAGGGTTCGTGTAATCCTACGCAATGTGTTCATCATCCAACAAAAGTGTAGAGTATGCATTTATCTATTCGTTATGTGATCAATGTTGAGAGTGTCCACTAGTGAAAGTGTAATCCCTAGGCCTTGTTCCTAAATACTCGCTGAGTTACTACTGCTTGTTTACTTGCTTTACTACTGCGTTACTACTTGCTTGCGTTACTACTTGCTTGCATTACTACCATCACTGGGCAAAGCACTTTTACGGTGCCGTTGCTACTCATACTTATTCATACCACCTGTATTTCACTATCTCTTCGCCGAACTAGTGCACCTATTAGGTGTGTTGGGGACACAAGAGACTTCTTGCTTTGTGGTTGCGGGGTTGCATGAGAGGGATATCTTTGACCTCTTCCTCCACGAGTTCGATAAACCTTGGGTATCCACTTAAGGGAAACTTGCTGCTGTTCTACAAACCTCTCGCTCTTGGAGGCCCAACACTGTCTACAAGAATAGAAGCTCACGTAGACATCAAGCACTTTTACGGCGCCGTTGCCGGGGAGGAAAGGTAAAAGGCTCTCATACTACGGTCTCGGGTAAAGTATTTTTACGGCGCCGTTGTGTGTGTGCTCAAAGCTATTTCCTTTAGATCCTGCAATTGCATCTTGTTGTTTCTTGTTTACACTAGTTTGGCATAATGTACAAGAGTGAGCTTCTTATTCTATTTCCTGATTTAAAACATGGATTGTTTGATGCGAAAATTAAAAAACCTATGAAATCTTCTTTGCATGCTTGGTAGTAATATTAGTATGAACGCTTTGAACACCATTGTTGACAATAATATAGAAAGTTCTAAGCTTGGGGAAGCTGGTTTTCATGATATTTTTAGTCCCCCAAGCATTGAGGAGAAAATTTTCTTTGATGATACTTTGCCTCCTATTTGTGATGATTATAATAGTGGTCTTTTGGCGCCACCTACTATGGAGAGTAAATTTTGTTGTGATTATACTATGCCTCCTACACTTGATGAGAATAATAATGATAGCTACTTTGTTGAATTTGCTCCCACTACAACTAATAAAATTGATTATGCTTATGTGGAGAGTAATAATTTTATGCATGAGACTCATGATAAGAATGCTTTATGTGATAGTTATATTGTTGAGTTTGCTCATGTTGCTACTGAAAGTTATTATGAGAGAGGAAAATATGGTTGTAGAAATTTTCATGTTACTAAAATGCCTCTCTATGTGCTGAAATTTTTGAAGCTACACTTGTTTTATCTTCCTATGCTTGTTACTTTGCTCTTCATGAACTTGTTTATTTACAAGATTCCTATGCATAGGAAGCATGTTAGACTTAAATGTGTTTTGAATTTGCCTCTTGATGCTCTCTTTTGCTTCAAATACTATTTCTTGCGAGTGCATCATTAAAGCTACTGAGCCCATCTTAATGGCTAAAAAGAAAGAACTTCTTGGGAGATAACCCATGTGTTATTTTGCTACAGTACTTTGTTTTATATTTGTGTCTTGGAAGTTGTTTACTACTGTAGCAACCTCTCCTTATCTTAGTTTTGTGTTTTGTTGTGCCAAGTAAAGTCTTTGATAGTAAAGTAAGTACTAGATTTGGATTACTGCGCAGATACAGATTTCTTTGCTGTCACGAATCTGGGTCTAATTCTCTGTAGGTAACTCAGAAAATTATGCCAATTTACGTGCAGTGATCCTCAGATATGTACGCAACTTTCATTCAATTTGAGCATTTTCATTTGAGCAAGTCTGGTGGCCTAATAAAATCCATCTTTACGGACTGTTCTGTTTTGACAGATTCTGCCTTTTATTTCGCATTGCCTCTTTTGCTATGTTGGATGAATTTCTTTGATCCATTAATGTCCAGTAGCTTTATGCAATGTCCAGAAGTGTTAAGAATGATTGTGTCACCTCTGAACATGTTAATTTTTATTGTCCACTAACCCTCTAATGAGTTGTTTCGAGTTTGGTGTGGAGGAAGTTTTCAAGGGTCAAGAGAGGAGGATGATATACTATGATCAAGAAGAGTGAAAAGCTCTAAGCTTGGGGATGCCCCGGTGGTTCATCCCTGCATATATCAAGAAGACTCAAGCGTCTAAGCTTGGGGATGCCCAAGGCATCCCCTTCTTCATCGATAAATTATCGGGTTCCTTCTCTTGAAACTATATTTTTATTCGGCCACATCTTATGTGCTTTACTTGGAGCGTCTGTGTGCTTTTGTTTTTGTTTTTGTTTGAATAAATTGGATTACATCATGCTTGTGTGGGAGAGAGACACGCTCCGCTGGTTCATATGAACACATGTGTTCTTAGCTCATAATATTCATGGCGAAGTTTCCTCTTCGTTAAATTGTTATATGGTTGGAATTGGAAAATGATACATGTAGTAATTGCTATAATGTCTTGGGTAATGTGATACTTGGCAATTGTTGTGCTCATGTTTAAGCTCTTGCATCATATACTTTGCACCCATTAATGAAGAAATACATAGAGCATGCTAAAATTTGGTTTGCATAATTGGTCTCTCTAAGGTCTAGATAATTTCTAGTAAGGTGTTTGAACAACAAGGAAGACGATGTATAGTCTTATAATGCTTGTAATATGTCCTTTATGTGAGTTTTGCTGTACTAGTTCATACTTGTGCTTGCTTCAAACAACCTTGCTAGCCTAAACCTTGTATCGAGAGGGAATACTTCTCATGCATCCAAATACTTGAGCCAAACAACACTATGCCATTTGTGTCCACCATACCTACCTACTACATGGTATTTCCCGCCATTCCAAAGTAAATTGCTTGAGTGCTACCTTTAAACAATTCAAAATTTATCACCTCTGATTTGTGTCAATGTTTTATAGCTCATGAGGAAGTATGTGGTGTTTATCTTTCAATCTTGTTGGGCAACTTTCACCAATGGACTAGTGGCTTCATCCGCTTATCCAATAATTTTGCAAAAAGAGTCGGCAATGGGATTCCCGAGTCCCAAATTAATTAACCAAAAATAGACACTCCTCCATGGTATGTGATTGTTGGACGGCACCGAAGGATTCGGTTAGCCATGGCTTGTGTAAGCAAAGGTTGGGAGGAGTGTCATCATAATAAAACTAAAATAAAAAGGCACTCCTTCATGGTATGAGATTGTTGGCGGGCACCCGAGGATTCGGTTAGCCATGGTTTGTGAAAGAAAGGTTGGAAGGAGTGCCATCCAAAAATAAAATAAAATGGGAGCCGCTCTTTGAAGGTTTGTCCGGCAAGGGGTTAGAGTACCCGCTACCATTCGTTGACAACAACATACACCTCTCAAAACTTTATTTTTATGCTCTCTTTATGTTTTCAAAATCAAAGCTCTAGCACAAATATAGCAATCGATGCTTTTCCTCTATGAAGGACCATTCTTTTACTTTCATTGTTGAGTCGGTTCACCTATTTCTCTCCATCTCAAGAAGCAAACACTTGTGTGAACTGTGCATTGATTCTTACATATTTGCATATTGCATTTGTTATATTGCTTTGCATTGACAATTATCCATGAGATATACATGTTACAAGTTGAAAGCAACCGCTGAAACTTAATCTTCTTTTGTGTTGCTTCAATACCTTTACTTTGAATTATTGCTTTATGAGTTAACTCTTATGCAAGACTTATTGATGCTTGTCTTGAAGTGCTATTCATGAAAAGTCTTTGCTTTATGATTCAGTTGTTTACCCATGTCATATACATTGTTTTGATCGCTGCATTCACTACATATGCTTTACAAATAGTATGATCAAGTTTATGATGGCATGTCACTCCGAAATTATCTTTGTTATCGTTTTACTGCTCGGGACGAGCGAGAACTAAGCTTGGGGATGCTGATACGTCTCCAACGTATCGATAATTTCTTGTGTTCCATGCCACATTATTGATGTTATCTACATGTTATATGCACACTTTATGTCATATTCGTGCATTTTCCGGAACTAACCTATTAACAAGATGCCGAAGTGCCGGTTCTATTTTACTGCTGTTTTTGGTTTCAGAAATCCTAGTAACGAAATATTCTCGGAATCGGACGAAATCAACGCCAAAGTTCCTATTTTCATCGGAAGCATCCAGAACACCGGGAAGGACCGGAGGGGGCCACGGGGCCCCACACCACAGCCCGGCGCGGCCGAGAGGGGCGCGCCGCCTATGGTGTGGGCCCCCTGTCAGCCCTCCTGCGCCGCCCTCTCCGCCTATATAAAGCCCCTGACCTGAAAACCTCGGTGCGTTCGACGAAAACCTTCCAGAGCCGCCGCCATCGCGAAGCCAAGATCTGGGGGACAGGAGTCTCTGTTCCGGCACCCTGCCGGAGCGGGGAAGTGCCCCCGGAAGGCTTCTCCATCGACACCGCTGCCATCTCCACCGCCATCTTCATCACCGCTGCTTGCTCCCATGAGGAGGGAGTAGTTCTCCATCGAGGCTCGGGGCTGTACCGGTAGCTATGTGGTTCATCTCTCTCCTATGTGTTTCAATACAATAATCTCATGAGCTGCCCTACATGATTGAGATTCATATGATGATGCTTGTAATCTAGATGTCATTATGCTAGTCAAGTGAGTTTTACTTATGTGATCTCCGGAGACTCCTTGTCCCACGTGTGTAAAGGTGACAGTGTGTGTGCACCGTGTGGGTCTCTTAGGCCATATTTCACAGAATACTTACTCAATGTTGAATGGCATAGTGAGGTGCTTATTTATATCTCTTTATGATTGCAACATGTTTTGTATCACAATTTATCTATGTGCTACTCTAGTGATTTGTTATTAAAGTAGTTTATTCCTCCTGCATGTGTGCAAAGGTGACAGTGCGTGCACCGTGTTAGTACTTGGTTTATGCTATGATCATGATCTCTTGTAGATTGCGAAGTTAACTATTGCTATGATAATATTGATGTGATCTATTCCTCCTACATATGCATGAAGGTGACAGTGTGCATGCTATGCTAGTACTTGGTTTAGTACTGTTGATCTATCTTACACTAAAGGTTACTAAAATATGAGCATTATTGTGGAGCTTGTTAACTCCGGCATTGAGGGTTCGTGTAATCCTACGCAATGTGTTCATCATCCAACAAAAGTGTAGAGTATGCATTTATCTATTCTGTTATGTGATCAATGTTGAGAGTGTCCACTAGTGAAAGTGTAATCCCTAGGCCTTGTTCCTAAATACTGCTGAGTTACTACTGCTTGTTTACTACTGTTTACTCTGCGTTATTACTTGCTTGCGTTACTACTTCGCTTGTTTACTCGTCACTGGGCAAAGCACTTTTACGGTGCCGTTGCTACTACTTATTCATACCACCTGTATTTCACTATCTCTTCGCCGAACTAGTGCACCTATTAGGTGTGTTGGGGACACAAGAGACTTCTTGCTTTGTGGTTGCGGGGTTGCATGAGAGGGATATCTTTGACCTCTTCCTCCCCGAGTTCGATAAACCTTGGGTATCCACTTAAGGGAAACTTGCTCGCTGTTCTACAAACCTCTGCTCTTGGAGGCCCAACACTGTCTACAAGAATAGAAGCTCCCGTAGACATCGGCAAGTTACACAAATCATGGCCGGGAGGAAAGGAATACATGCTAGTAGGCTGTCGACAAATTCACAAAGTGGATAGAAGCGAAGCCGATAAATTCGCCGGATGGAGCATCCGCGATAAAATTCATAAAAGGCCTCGTCTTCAGATTTGGAGTGCCTCATAGCATCGTCACGGACAATGGCAGTAACTTTACATCCAACGAATTCAAAGATTACTGCAAAGAAGTGGGTATCAAGCTGCACTTTGCGTCAGTTGCACATCCTCAAACCAACGGGCAGGTCGAGAAAGCCAATGGCATTATCTGCAATGGCATCAAGAAACGTCTGTTGGGACCACTAGAAAAAGCTCGACATACCTGGCCTGAAGAACTACCAAGTGTGTTGTGGAGCATCCGAACAACACCAAATACGGCGACACAAGAAACCCCGTTTTTCCTGGTCCATGGCGCGGAGGCAGTACTTCCAATAGAAATAGAGCACGACTCCCCTAGAGTCACAGCATATGATGAAGAAGCTTCAAGGACAGCATTGGAAGACGATGTAGACGCACTCGACGAAGCTCGAGACGAAGTATTATCAAGGGTCACCAAATATCAACAGGACTTGAAGAATTACCACGGTCGACGTTTGCGGCCAAGATCTTTTCAAGTGGGGGACTTAGTTCTTCGGCTCACGCAAAAAAGTCATGAAAAACTCGAGTCACCATGGCTTGGTCCCTATATCGTCACGGAAGTAATTGGAGGAGGAGCATACGGGATAAAGGACAAGAAGACAGGGGTGGAGGAGCAAAACCCCCGGAACGTGGCGCAACTCGGGCGGTTCTACGCCTAGAATTAAAATATAGTCCTTGTAAAACTTCAATGTACTCGAAACGCCCACGAGTTTTCAGACGCACTCTTTTCCTTTTTCGGGGCACCGAGTGGGGCCGGAAAAGGTTTTTAATGAGGCGGGCTCGTGGTGCTGCAATATAATAAAGATAGTGGAGATATACTTCTTATTTTTCGACACGCTCGGGGGCTCAACGCCTAAGTCTCAAAATACATTCAATATAGATTCACTGAAATATTTCGCCTTGGTACATTAATACCTCGCCAGATATAAAAACAGAAGCCAGCAATCATAAATATAGTGTACACATCAAAAAACTTAAGTGCTTTGGTCTAAGAACCTCGCAATACAAATATAGAACTTCGACATCAAAGATACTCGAAGATTGGCAATCCATCCAAGGGAAAAACAAGGATGTCTCATTACAACGGGAAAGATAGATTTCAAGGAGGAAAAAATAGTACAACCTTCACCCGAGTTAGGCTCGGGGGCTTCAACAATATAGAGGGCTTCGGCAATATACAATAAATTCCTTCGGAAGTAAAAAAGAGGAATAAGATACAAGGTCCAATATAATACAAATCAGTTAAATCCCAAGATACTATCTACGGACAGGCCTCTGGTTGTTTTATGTTCAGCATAAGAACCCTTGATAAAAAACTCTGAGTCCATCCGAAGAAGTTCATCTATCATTGATTCGGCCACGGGAGCTACCATAGCATCGATTGAGTCGATATCATTTTTCCGACGAGTTTTCTTGGCCAGGCAACCAGCAACAATCTTCGTCAGGTCTAACTTTGGATAACAGATGTTTATCATAATCATGGCGAATCTCGCTCCAGCAGAAAGTTGAGCCCGCACAAAGTTATGAATGCGGGGAGCATCTCTGAATACCTCTAATAATTCGGGAAGAGTTTTTGGAACCTCGTTTCGAGGAAATAAATTCCTATAGACAAGGGTTAATGTCGCCGTGCAAAAATTGAGAAAGTCGCGCACTTGGCAAGCACGATCTTGGAACCTAACAATTTGTTGGGTTCGTTCAGGAGTGGCCCAGAACAAACAGCCATGGTTAAGGGAAAGATTGACAAGAAGATTTGTTCTCTCATTCACTCTACGATCTTCGACGGCGAGAATCAAGAGCCGAGCCTGTTAAAGCGACGGGGCAAGAAATTGGAAGAAAGGCACAGCAAAATAAAGAGAAGGCATCAAAAGAAAGCAAAAACGTACCTAACATATCCGTGCTAGCTTCCGGCATTAGCTCAAGCATACTATTTTCTCAGGTCGTGGCTCCTTTTGCTTCCAATATAGCAACATCCCTAGCAGCTACAGCTTCTTGGGCTTGTTGAAGAGCAAGTTGTTCTCGTTCAGATGCTTGTCGAGATTGTTCCATCATGGCCAAAGTTTGTTTCTTCATAGATTGAAGTTGTTGTCGAAGCTCTTGCAAATCTTCCGACAAATGTCTGCTTGACGAACTTTCGAGGGGATTATGGTCGACTAGTACTTTCTTCGAGAAGGAAGATGCGAGGTGAAGCAGCGACGAGCAAGGAGTGGTCGAGTAATTATCAAATATTAACTGGAAAAGAAAGGCCCAGGATCAATGAAAAGCACGAAGAGGAATTTCATTACTTTCTAGAAAATTTACATGGACATTACAAAAGAAAGTTCTCCAGAGGGACTAACAGAGTAATTGTCGCCAAGGCTAAAATGGCGACAAGGGCAAAAGAAACGAAAGAAAAAACAAGGAGGCATGCAACTAGACCTCCGGCCTCGATGAGCTAGGAGTCGAAGATGGCTTGATCCCGAGATATGCCAAGATCTTCTTCGTGTTGGGCTTGGCCGCCTTAATCAGCGACTTCCATCTCGACTGTTCTATTTGATCGGTGTCGCCAACCTTCATCCAGTCAAGAGTCTGTTGGCTGTCAGCAACCAGGGCAACAGTATTTTCGACAGCAACCTTCATATTTTCATGACGCATCTTCAGTCCAAGGTCTTCCGATGAATTGAAAAGCTTGGCAAGGGCAAGGAAAGTCGAAGGTTCCTCTTTCTTCGGGAAGAAGTAGGGGAACAACGCCGACAAACCTGCACTGGCATTGGCCACGCCTTCACGAATTTCGCGCCCATGAAACTCCAGAAGAGAAAGTGCGTCGAGGAGAGGGTCATTGACGGGATTCTCCAGATCAAAATCTTGGTTTGTTTGGGCTGCCACACGAGACAAAACATTAGTCAAAAACCAAGAAACAGGAAGTACAATAAAATAGAAGGGATTGATGATATTACTCAGCGTACGTCGACTTTGCGACTTCAAACGCTTGATGATCCCTTGCTCACGTGCAGCTTGTGCGGCTTTACGCTCGTCTAAAGCAGATTCAGCATCTTTGAGCCTTTTCTGCAGTTCCTCGACACTAGCAGCCTTTGCTTTGGCATCATCAGCCTCAGCTTTAGCTTCGCTAGCGGCAAGTTCGGCTTTCTCGCGAGCCGCCTCACTGTGCTCTAGTTTGTGAGCAAGTGCGTCGGCACGCTTGTTGGCCTCTGCAAGTTTCTCTATCAAGATAAAAAAGGGGAAAGAAAGATCAAAAAATCGCGACAAACAAAAAGGAGCAAAATTCAGGAAGAACAGTAAATATAAAAGTTATTACCTTCGGCTCTGCTGGCATACTCGCGGTACCCAATAAATTGGGACCCGATGCGGATAAGATCCTTGATCATAGGCTGTCAAAGAAGAAGAACGAAGGGGAAAACATCGGCATTAAAAAAAAGTAAGGGTCTAAAAAAGCAAAATAGAAGAAATATAGACATCGACAAACTTACATCATCCAAGAGTTGCGACGAAGAGCTGCTCAATTGAGGAGGAGGCTCAATGATCATTTCAACCCTTGCCCTTTTTGGTGAAGGGACAAGGGGGCTTGAAGGAGGAGTAGATGTATCAACATTTTGTTGAGGAGGCGACGATTCTTCTCCTTCAACGGGTTTCTCCGAAATAACTAAAGTATGTGACGTGCTCGTTCGAGGAGCTACGTCACGAGTTGGTACTTCTTCCTCGTCATCACTGCGAGTGAGGATCAAATAGCATAAAAAGCAAGACAAGGAAAAACTTCGACTACAGAAATAAGGGGAAATCAAGGAAAACTTACGAGCTGACGAGGGATTCAATATAAGGATCATAAGCTGCCTTCGGATGAGAAGGAACAACTTCTTCGGCTTTGGATGTGCCGGAATCTTCGGCATTACTCCTCTTCCTTTTCTTCTGTGGAGAAACGGCGGGAGGAGGAGATTGGACCGACGTAGTGTCTTCGGAAGATCCCGCAGATTTTCGAGAATCCACGGGATCATTCACAAAGGATGGAGCTTCTTGATTGTCATCAGTGACAATGCCCATTTCTTCGACTTCTCCATCCTCAGGAAGAGGAGGAAGGGAAGCCATAGTAGGATGATTCTGCAGGAAAATAGCGGCAAAAGGAAAAATAGAGGAATATCAATACAATGAGATGCAGAGAAAATTCAGAACAAAATAAAAATTCGAGAAGACAAAATACCTCGGGGAGTGGATTGGTGGAGCTGTATGGCTCCACGCGACAAGAGGAAGGAATAGGATCCCTCTTGCTCAGCGAGGTGATTCTTCGAATAAGCTTCTCCAAGTCCTTCACAGAAAGATCATTGGAGAGCCTATTGGCGTCATTGGCACCAGAATACGTCCAAAGGGGATTTTTGCGAGCCTGAAGAGGCTGCACTCTAATCCTAAGAAAATAGGCGGTGATTTGGACACCAGATAACTATTTGCCTCGAGTATTTTGGAGCTGATGAATACGAGACATAAGAGCTTCTGTCGCCTTCTTCTCTTCTTCGGAAGCTTCGGCGTCCCAGGAGTAGCGGCGTTGAATTTTTGCGTTTCCGTCGAAAGGAACTATGTTGTGTTCCACGGAATTGGCACTTTCTTCGTGTATATAGAGCCACCTTTTGCGCCATCCTTGGACAGAGTCAGGAAATTTGACGTCGAAATAATCGACATCGGTTCGGACACAGATAACTACACCACCTATGTTGTAGGTGGCGTTGTGAGCGCCATTGCGGCGAAGGCAGAAAATGCGCTTCCAAAGAGCCCAATTAGGAGCGACTCCAAGGAAGCATTCGCAAAGCGTGATAAAAATAGAAATGTGAAGGATGGAATTGGGGGTCAGCTGGTGCAGCTGAATCCCATAGACAAAGAGAAGACCGCGGAGGAAATCGTGGATTGGGGTAGAAAGGCCGCGGATGAGATGATCAACGAAACTAACCCGGTACTCCATTGGAGGGTTGGGGTAGCTTTCTTCGCTGGGAAAGCGGATGGCGTCTTCCTTCTTCATCGAGGCCAAGCCTCTTCATCATATTGACATCTTGGTTGGAGATTTTAGATCTCTCCCACTCAAGATCTTCAGCAGCCATTGTGGATTCTGGAGTGCTATGGCGAGTGAGGCGCGTGCGTGGTGGCATCAACGGGACTGAAGAAGCAATGTTCGTGTGTGCAGAAGATCAGAAAGAGATGGGCGCAGGGGAGTTTTTCGCAGAGGGGAGCAGATGTGCGGCGCAAGCGAAGGAGTGGACGGAGGTTGAAGAAAGGTTTATATAGGCTTCGGGAGAAGTAATGAACCGTCGGATGAAGAAATCGTGTGGTGAAAAGAGATCCAGTAGATAAGAGGGTAAAAAGGTATTTTTATGGAGATGGAATGGAACAGGCGTTACCGAACGTGCGCCAGGAAAAGCGGAGGACGTGTGTCCCCCACTTGCACGACGTGTCAACGTGGTGGGAACAATGGACCCACAAGGCAGAAAAATCTCGACTATTAATAGAGCTGAAGAGAATTTGACAACGGAAAATATGTCGACAAGAAAAATAAAAGGAGAATGGCGACAGGAGAAGTTATTTGAATACTTCGGGAGCTTTTGGTCAAAAACAAGTTTTTGCCCAAATGCTCGGGGGCTACTTCGATAAAAGTAAAATTTCGACTATGGCAAATATAGAAATTGTGGGAGCCTACAACCAAGCACAAGTTCTTGGCTGTAGCCTCGGGGCTACTCCCATCGGGAGCGCTGTTCGCGCATCCGAGATGTAAAAAGTAGAAGAAAGAAAGAGAGAATATCGGGAAATAATGGCAATATAGCGACAAGGTGGACTAAAATGTTGAGCCTACAACCAAGCACAAGTTCTTGGCTGTAGCCTCGGGAGCTACTCCCATCGGGAACGCTGTTCGCGTGCCCGATGAAATATAAAAAGGAAAAAGAAAGAAAGATAGAAAAGCAAGAGAGTATATTTCGAGTTATAATTAACTCTACATATACTCCCATCGGGAGATTAATATAAGTCATATTTGACTCGATAAAATGTGCCATTCCAACAGCCGGAAAAGCACTCGACAATATATTCTCGGAACGCCAATGTTGCGATCAATTTCTGAATGCCGCAAATTTGCGAAGGTAAGACCCCGGATCCATTCTCGCTGGGCGTGGCATCGCCGAAGACTGCGCTCTGCTACTTTTATCCGTATCAACGGATACGAAGAAAAATCCTAACGGACGCGTTAGGTACTCGATAAATTTGACCGGGACTCGACAGAATGGTAAGACCTTAAGCGGCACCTGTCGAAGTTTGCACCGGTATCCCGAGATCATGTCCGGGGACGTGATCTTGAAGTAGGTTTTTGCGGATTGCCACTAGAGCGGTTAACTAGTACCCGATCCGTCAGATGAACTAGCCCCAACTACCAATATCCCTGTACAATATAGAAATTTATATAAAGAAATATAGAAAAGTTTAAATTGTCGAATAAGAATAAGCAGTGGAGATTTTCCCTGATTCTACGATTCAAGCAAAATCTCGGGGGCTACTGACATAGGCATCCCAAATGGGCCTGCCAAAGATGGTACCCGGGGTTTAATGAAGGCCCACTACCCGAAGAATAAGAAGGTTCGAGAGCCCAAGATATATTAAGGAAAGTAGAATTGTAATAGGAAGTGTTGTTTGTAAATCTGGCGGGATGAGTTAGAAACCGTCCCGGACTCTGTAACTTGTACAAAACGAAACCCTCGGCTCCACCTCTTATATAAAGGGGGAGTCGAGGGACGAGGAGATCATCGAATCATTGTCTGCAAACCCTAGTTTTCATAATCGTCGAGTACTTTTCGGCTGAAACCTTCGAGATCTACTTGCCCTCTACTTCTAACTAAACCCTAGCCTACAATCCATAGGCATTGACAAGTTAATCCCTTGTCGGTCGCTCCGAGGGATCGGGGCCAGCCGCAGCCCTAGTTGTTCCCGGCTCTACCGTGTTGACCGTCTCTGCCCGCCGGGGGGTTTCGACGTCAACAA
>NC_061510.1:185782896-185888496 GCF_022539505.1 Lolium rigidum | reverse complement strand
ATACGTCTCCGACGTATCGATAATTTCTTATGTTCCATGCCACATTATTGATGATATCTACATGTTTTATGCACACTTATATGTCATATTTACGCATTTTCCTGAACTAACCTATTAACAAGATGCCGAAGAGCCAGCTGTTGTTTTCTCACTGTTTTTGGTTTCGAAATCCTAGTAACGAAATATTCTCTGAATTGGACGAAATCAACGCCTGTGGTCCTATTTTTGCACGAAGCTTCCGTAAGACCGAAGGGGAGTCGAAGTGGGGCCACGAGGCGCCGCCACACTAGGGCGGCGCGGCCCAGGCCCTGGCCGCGCCGACCTGTGGTGTGGGGCCCTCGTGTGGCCCCCCCGCATTGCCCTTCCGCCTACTTAAAGCCTTCGTCGCGAAACCCCCAGTACCGAGAGCCACGATACGGAAAACCTTACAGAGACGCCGCCGCCGCCAATCCCATCTCTGGGGATTCTCGAGATCGCCTCCGCACCCCGCCGGAGAGGGGAATCATCTCCCGAGGACTCTTCACCGCCATGGTCGCCTCCGGAGTGATGAGTGAGTAGTTCACCCTCGACTATGGGTCCATAGCAGTAGCTAGATGGTTGTCTTCTCCTCATTGTGCTTCATTGTTGGATCTTGTGAGCTGCCTAACATGATCAAGATCATCTATCCGTAATTCTATATGTTGTGTTTGTCGGGATCCGATGGATAGAGAATACTATGTTATGTTGATTATCAAGTCTATTACCTATGTGTTGTTTATGATCTTGCATGCTCTCCGTTATTAGTAGAGGCTCTGGCCAAGTTTTTGCTCTTAACTCCAAGAGGGAGTATTTATGCTCGATAGTGGGTTCATGCCTCCATTGATACCTGGGACAATGGATGTAAAGTTCTAAGGTTGTGGATGTGCCGTTGCCACTAGGGATAAAACATTGATGCTATGTCTAAGGATGTAGTTGTTGATTACATTACGCACCATACTTAATGCAATTGTCTCGTTGTTTTGCAACTTAATACCGGAAGGGGTTCGATGATAACCTCGAAGGTGGACTTTTAGGCATAGATGCATGCTGGATGGCGGTCTATGTACTTTGTCGTAATGCCCAATTAAATCTCACTATATTTATCATGATCATGTATGTGCATTGTTATGCCCTCTCTATTTGTCAATTGCCCGACCGTAATTTGTTCACCCAACATGCTTTTATCTTATGGGAGAGACACCTCTAGTGAACTCGTGGACCCCGGTCCATTCTTTTACATCGAAATACAAATCTACCGCAATACTTGTTCTTTACTGTTTTCTCGCAAACAATCATCTTCCACACAATACGGTTAATCCTTTGTTACAAGCAAGCTTCGGTGAGATTGACAACCTCACCGTTTCGTTGGGGCAAAGTACTTTGGTTGTGTTGTGCAGTTCCACGTTGGCGCCTGAATCTCCGGTGTTGCGCCGCACTACATCCCGCCGCCATCAACCTTCAACGTGCTTCTTGGCGACGTCTTGCGGTAAAAAGTATCGATAACATCGCTAAAGTACAAATTCGAGTGGCAGACCTTCAACGAAATCAGGGCGAACTTAGCGCCAGCCACCATTTGAGCCTTCGCAAAGTCGTGGATACTCTGCGCGTCTCTAAATTTACCCATAAACTCGGTACGATTTTCAGGCTGAGGGTTCCGAGGAAACATAGCATTGTACACCATGGCCAGAGTACTGCTGAAGAAGTCACGGAATTCCCGAACTTGGGCGACTCGATCCTAGAATTGAACGATACGACAGGTGTGATCTTCATCTGCCCAGAAGTCACTATCATTTTGCTTGGCAAGTCGAAGAGGGATTTCGACTCGCGAATTTACCCGTTGCTCTTCGGCGGCAGCATCCAGAAACGAACATATAATAAACACAAGGAAGAAACAACACAACGTGAGAAGGGATACGAAGAATATAAAAGGAGCGGCAAGATAAAAGTAGCATACCAGCCATATCTTGACTTGCATCAGTCATCAAGTCAAGCATATAACTCTCGCGTTGAGCAACTCGTGAGGCATTGGCAGTCGCAAACTCCTTCAATTCAAGAGCCTCATGTGCTTGTCGAAGAGCAGCTTGCTCACGACCCGAAGATTTACGAGATTGGTCCATAACTGTCACATCCTGTTCTTCATAGCTTGCAACTGTTGTTGAAGATTGGCCCTTTCTTGGTGTATCGAGTCAGCACATGACGAATCATCCAATAAAACGCCGCCGGGAGCTCTCGTAGAATGAGAAATGGCGGGTGAAGCGTTGGAAGGTCCGATAGCCCCAATATAGTTATCAAAAATCAACTGGAAGACAAGAAAGATCGACATCAATCATTCGTCAAGGAACATTTTTCATTCATATTCAGCACATTTACATAAGGCGAGTCCTTACAAAAGACGGATCCTAGAGAGCCCATACAAATTGTCGGGAGCAACAAAAGGTGGCGCTAGCTACAAAACAGAAAAGAAAAAAGAGACATGGGTTGGTCTACTTGACCTCCGTCCGAGCGGTGCTAGTAGAAGAGGAGGACGTTGGGTCAAGGAAGGCGATGAGTTTCTTCGAGTGAGGCTTGGCATCCTTTACCAGAACCTTCCACTTCTCCGAGTTTATGCCCTTGGGAGTGCCAGCTTTCACCCAGTCGACTTTCTGGCCGCTGGCCGCGACCAGGGCGATGGTCCCTTCGACTCCAATCTTCAGGCTAGCCTGACGATAAGCCAAAGTAGGATCTTCCGTTGCCAGGAAATGCTGGGTGAGCTGGGAGAAGATCTCCAGTTGGGTATCCTTGGGGAAGAAGTGGGGGAAGAAGCGCTTCAGGGCGGCCCGTGCGGAAGAAATGTTTGTGCGCGCCAAGTCGCAGTTCAGTTCAAGAATTTCGAGAGCATCATTAAGACGATCATCGGATTCTTGGTTCAAAGTATACTGCTCACCCATCCTCCCTGCTGGAGAAAAGCAGGAGTTCGTCAACACTAAAGACAAACAAACACAAGCAAAAGCAGAAGGCAAATGAAAGCACGGCTTACTTGTAAATCTTCGGTTCTGCGTTTCGAAGCGTCCACTATGGAATTTTTGCGCTCGACTTGCTGGGCCTCCGTGTCGCTCAAAGCGTCCTCAGCGGTCTTGAGCCTTGTCGGGGGGAAGACCCCGGGTAGGGCAATAGACGAGGAGCAGCTGGCTCAAGGCCGGCTGGCCCGCGGCAAAGGCCGGCTGAGGAGCAGCCGGCTGGAGCCGTGGCCGGCTGCCTTGGGAGCCGGCTGGCTCTAAGTCTTAGTCGGCCTGGCAACGGCCGTCTGCGCTGTGGCTGGGCCGGCTTCTACAAGCCATATCCGACTGGGTTCTGACATCCCTGACCGACTAGAGGCTGGCGAGTCTTGCAGGAGAAGGAGCTGGGTAGGTGGTCCGGGTTCAAAGGTCCACGCTGACCTCATCTCCCGTGAAGTAAGGGGCATTGTCGAGCAACAGTGCCCCTCGCTCGACAGGCAATCATGGCTCGAGCCGATCCGTACGGCTACAGGGCATGATGGCGACAGAGACGCTTCCTCTCCATACCGCTGACTCAGGCAGGCGGATGGGACAGGCCACTATGCCTCAACGGCTCCATGACGTCAACGCCTCGGGAAGGAGCGGGAGCCGGAGCCGACCAAGCCGGCCACTAGGTTCTAGGGACTTCTATGTAAAGTGCCAGTGCCTATATAAGCTGCACTACCCCCTCTCTTACAGGGGATCGATCATTCCATACTCTTTCTAGTCTTGGCGCTGCCCTGGGAGAGAGATCATCTTCTTCCTTAGCCTCCCCCGAGCAGCCGGATACAGCTCTAGGAGCACCATTGTATTGTGACATTGCTTATACACTCATAGCAGGAGTAGAGGTGTTACCTCCACCGGAGGGCCTCGAACCTGGGTACGTCGCCGTGTCGCTCGTGCCCATACCCGCATCCGGATACCACCGTAGACCATATTAGGAACATAGCCATCCTATGGCATATGCCGTGACGATACCACGACATTTGGCGCCCACCGTGGGGCCTTCAGCATCTGCGGCCGGTGTCTTCATCCGGACGGGCCTCACCATCACCACTGGCGAGCGAGTCACTTCAGGCTTGGTCCGGAGATTCGGCTCCCTCGACCGCGTCAGCGACAACGCTGGCTGCTTCGCCGACCGGCCCTTCCTTGCTGGCGGCAGCGTCATCTCCTTCGGCGGCTTCGACGTCTACATCGCCACCGTCGCACCACCGCGCTACCCGCAGCAGGTGCTGCGCTGCACCAGCCCTCCTCCTGGAGCCGGCATCAGCAACACCACCGCCAGCTCCTGCATCATGCACGAAGTCATGGCAGCCGGCGACGACGCCGGTGACAAGTCCACGCGCATCCGCGGCCCGACTCTGGAGCGCACCACCGCGGCCGGCGCGTCCGGCTCGGGCGCAAAAGCGCCACCACCACCATCCCGGCTGGAAGAAGTCCGGGCGAAGCTGAGCTCCCCGCTCACGACTGGCGGCGACCCCACCACCATCGAGGCGGATTTGGAGGCGCACCGCCAGCTCCTCCTCAGGCAAACCGAAGAACTGGCCGCTGCCAAGCGCTAGTGGGAAATCACCCAGCGCGAGTACAACCGCACCCACGGCCTCACTCCAGGCGGCGAAAACCCTAGCCGAGCCGGCCAGATCCGCCGCAGGGGCCGTGACCTAGGCGCCGAGATCGACCGCGACGGCGCGGAAGCGCCGGCTCCGTCAACGAAGCTCCCTCTTTACAACACCCCCGACAAGAACATGCTCGCGGCCGAAGCCGCCACAGAAGAGTTGCACCGCCTCGAAGGCGAAGAGTTACGCAGCCAGACTGAGCGGGTGACTGAGCTGCTGCGCGACGCCAATCGGCAGTCGAAGGACCCCAGGTACGCCCACGCTCCCAGAGCTTCTCACGCTCGTGGTGCCGCAGGCAACGCCAGAGACGGTGCCATGGACACGGCCGAGTCCGCCTCCCCAGCACCAAGCCGGCACCGTGACTCCCGGGCTACGCACGCAAGCTCAAGCCGGACAAGCCGCCAGCCGAGTGGCCACAACGGCCGCAGCCGGCCTCCACCAAGCCGGAACCAGGAGTACGACTCCGAGCAGCCGGCGCAAAGACGCCCGCACCGGCCGGCTCCGGAAGCAAGCGGCCCCCGCCAGGCGGCACACTCCCGGCTGGGCCCACGCGTCGAGCCGGTAGACGCCAGAGACCGCCTCGACCGGCTGGTCGAATCCCGCATCGCGGAAGAAGAAGGGCCAGCCGGCCCAAAGTGCTTCGGGCCGCGCATCCTCAACGAGCCCATGATCGACGGCTTCCAACTTCCGCGCGACACCCCAAGTACGACGGCACTGCCAAGCCGGAGGACTGGCTGCTGGACTACTCCACGGCAGTCGGCATCGCCAAGGGCAACAAGAGCTGGGCCGTGCGCTATTCGCCCCTGATGCTGGTCGGCTCCGCCCGCACCTGGCTCAACAACCTGCCAGCCGGCGGCATAAACGGCTGGATGGACTTCGAAGATGCCTTCGTCAGCAACTTCACCGGCACCTACCGCAGGCCGGGTCGCCCCCAGCAGCTGGAAATGTGCAAGCAGGGCTCGGACGAGACGGATCGCGCGTACCTGACGCGCTGGTGCGAGATGCGCAACTCCTGCGAGGGCGTGCACGAGATCCAGGCCATCAGCTTCTTCATGGGAGGCTGTCGGCCCAACACCATGCTGTGGCACAAGCTGCGCCGCAGCGACCCCAAGTCGATGGCCGCCTTGATGGCCATTGCCGACAAGTACGCGCGGGCTGAAGAAGCCGGCAAGGCTGCGGCTGAAATTTCGCCGGCTCTGGCCAGGCGGGACAACAACAAGCCGGCCGAAGCCGCCTCCCAAGGCAGCCGGCGGGACAACTACCGCGGCAAGCGGCACAGCGACCAGCCGGACAGCCGGTACGGTTCCGCCCATGTGGCAGCCGTGTCGGACCATGCGGCGGCTGGCGGCAGCCGGCGCCAGAAACAGGACCGGCCCTGGAAGCCGAAGTACACATTCGAGCAGATGCTCGACTCGCCGTGCAAGTGCCACAGCGGCAAGAACCCCTCCAACCACACCACCCGCGACTGCCACTTCATGAAGCGGCTGACAAGCGGCGAGCCGCTCCCACCTCCACCCCCGCCTCCACCAGCCGGCGGGCCGGGTGGCCAAGCCGGCGCAGAAAACGCCAACCTCGAGCACCACGAGGCTAACCAAGTGCACCATGGCAGGTACCTACCTGAGGATGCCACCTACATCATCTTCACCACCGAGCCCGAGGACAAAACGAGCCAGCAGCGCCGTTCCCTCGAAGTCAACGCGGTCATGCCACCGGTCCCCCAGTACTTAAACTGGTCAGAGCAAGCCATCACCTTTGATCGCCGCGACACACCGGCTGTCCTGCCGAAGCCGGGCAGCTACGCCATGGTCCTCGACCCCACCATTGGCACAAGCCGGCGCAGTGTGCGCTTCTCGCGCGTCCTCATCGATGGCGGCAGCAGCATCAACATCCTCTACCGCGACACTGCCCGCAAGCTGGGCATCCAGGAGGCTGAGCTGCGCCCCACCCCCACCGTCTTCCACGGCATCGTGCCAGGCCACTCGTGCCAGCCGATCGGCCGGATCACCCTGGAGGTCATGTTCGGCAAGCCGGACCACTTCCGCACGGAGAACATCGAGTTCGAGGTGGTGGACTTGGTCAGTCCCTACCACGCGCTCCTGGGCCGGCCGGCCCTGACCAAGTTCATGGCGGTGCCCCATTATGGGTACCTAAAGATGAAGCTGCCGGGCCCAAAGGGGGTCATCACCATAGCCGGCAACTATCGCCGTTCCATGGAGTGCGCCACCCAGAGCTCCAAGATGGCCCAGACTCTGGTCATAGCTGCCGCCGTCGCCATGGCCAAAGCCACGCAGTCGGACATGCCGGCTGTGGGCAACCCGGATGGGACGACTCACTTCCAGCCGGCCAACGACACCAAGAAGATCCTGCTCGACCCGGCGCAGCCGGACAAGTTCATCACCATCGGTGCCGGCTTGAGCAGCAAATAGGAAGGCGAGCTCACCAGCTTCCTCCGTGAGAATCGGGACATCTTCGCATGGTCTCCAAGGGACATGCCGGGTGTGCCGAGGGAGTTGGCTGAGCACCACCTCCACGTCAGGCCAGAGGCCAAGCCGGTGAAGCAACCCCTTCGCCGCTTCACCAAAGAAAGAAGGAAGGCCATCGGTGAAGAGATCGCCCGGCTGCTCGCAGCCGGCTTCATCATGGAAGTGCTGCACCCGGACTGGTTGGCGAACCCGGTCCTGGTTTTGAAGAAGAACGGCTCTTGGCGCATGTGTATCGACTACACCAGCCTCAACAAGGCGTGCCCGAAGGACCCCTTCCCCCTGCCGTGCATAGATCAAGTCATAGATTCGACTGCCAGCTGTGAACTGTTGTCTTTTTTAGACGCCTACTCAGGCTACCACCAGATTCCTTTGAATCCGGACGATCAAATAAAGACTTCGTTCATTACCCCGTACGGGGCTTACTACTACACGACTATGCCATTCGGCTTGAAAAATGCAGGCGCCACCTACCAAAGGTGCATGCAAAAGTGTTTGTAGGATCAAATCGGCAGAAACATTCACGCATACGTGGATGATGTCGTTGTAAAAACCAAGGAGATGCCTACCCTCCTTGATGACCTAAGAGAAACCTTCACCAATCTGCGAAGATTCCGGATGAAGCTCAACCCGGCCAAGTGCACGTTCGGCGTGCCAGCCGGCCAACTCCTGGGCTACCTCGTCTCTCAGCGAGGAATCGAAGCCAACCCGGAGAAAATCAGTGCCATAGAGAAGATGGAACTGCCGCAGTGCCTCAAGGACGTCCAGAAGTTCACCAGATGCCTGGCCTCCTTGAGCCGCTTCGTCAGCCGGCTGGGGGAGAAGGCACTGCCCCTATACCAGTTGCTCAAGAAGACAAACTCCTTCAGCTGGACGCCGCAGGCGGATGAAGCCTTCCGTGACTTAAAACGCATGCTTTCGACTGCGCCTGTCTTAGCATCGCCGGCTTCAGTAGAGCCGATGCTTTTGTACATCGCAGCCACCAACCGAGTGGTTAGCGTTGTCCTGGTGGTGGAGCGCAAGGAAGCCGGCAAGGAGCAGCCGGTTCAGCGCCCAGTCTACTACCTCAGTGAGGTGCTTTCCCAGTCGAAGCAAAATTACCCCCACTACCAGAAGGTCACCTATGGCGTGTACATGGCGGCCAAGAAGCTCAAGCACTACTTCCAAGAGCATCCCATCAAGGTGGTGGCCACAGCGCCCTTGGCAGAAATCATTGGCAGTAAGGACGCCAATGGCCGGGTTGCCAAGTGGGCCCTGGAGCTGGCGGCCCACTCCATCCGCTGCGAGCCAAGAACAGCCATCAAGTCACAGATCCTAGCCGACTTCTTCGTCGACTGGGCTGAGATGCAGTAGCCGCCGCCTCTGCCGGACTCCACGCACTGGAAGCTGCACTTTGACGGCCCGAAGATGCGCACCGGCTTGGGAGCCGGAGTCGTCATCACCTCTCCTAAGGGGGACAGGCTGGACTATGTCCTGCAAATCCACTTCGCTGCATCCAACAATGTGGCGGAATATGAAGCGCTCATCCATGGGCTCAAGCTGGCCAAAGAAATTGGCGTCCGTTGCATCCTCTGCTTCGGCGATTCCGACTTGGTCGTGCAGCAGGCGTCTGGCGACAAGGACGCGAAGGATGCCAACATGGCATCGTACCGCTTCCACGTCCAGCAGCTAGCCGACTTCTTTGAAGGGTGCGAGTTCCACCATGTGTCAAGGGCCAACAACGAGGCGGCTGATGCCTTGTCCAAGATAGGCTCAACCCGGTAGGCGATCCCGCCGGGCGTAGCCCTACAGCACCCGCGCAAGCCGTCCATCACGCCGTCACCGGACTCGGATTCAATATTCGTGCCGGTTGGCTCGGGGGCTCCACAGCCGAACCCGGGGGCTTCTCAGCCAAACCCGGGGGCTTCGCATTCAAAGACGGGGGCTTCTCAGCCAAACCCGCCGGCTCCACAGCCGAACCCGGGGGCTTCTCAGTCCAACCCGGGGGCTTCTCAGCCAAACTCAAGGGCATCTCAGCCGAACCCGCCGGCTCCACAGCCGAACCCGGCGACCATGCAGTCGAACCCGGAAGCTCCGAAGATGGAGGCCTTGGTGGTGAGCGTATTTGAGATAAAATGCGTACCATCATGGGCACAAGAATTCCTCTCCTACCTCACCGATGGTGTGCTGCCCGACGATAGGGTCCAAGCCAGGCAGATTGAGAGAAGGGCCAAGGCCTATACCATCATCAACCACGAGCTGTACAAACGCAGCGTAAGTGGGGTGTTCCAGCGGTGTGTCGAGCCGGCTGAAGGGATTGAACTCCTGCGGGAAATCCATCAGGGAGAGTGCGGCCACCACGCCTCCTCCAGAGCCATAGTAGGCAAAGCCTTCAGGCACGGCTTCTACTGGCCGACTACGCTCAAAGACGCAGAAGAGTTGGTGAAGAAATGCAACGGCTGCCAGCGCTTTGCCAAGAAAAGGCATTCGCCGGCTTCCGCCTTGAAGACCATCCCCATCACTTGGCCATTTGCCGTATGGGGCTTGGATATGGTGGGCCCATTCAGAACTGCCCGAGGCGGCATGACACACCTCCTGGTGATGCTCGACAAATTCACCAAGTGGATTGAAGCCAAGCCAATCAAGAAGCTGGACGGCTCCACAGCCGTCACATTCCTCAAGGAAATTATCGTGAGGTACGGTTACCCCCACAGCATCATCACCGATAACGGCAGCAACTTCGCCGAAGGCGTCTTCAAACGCTACTGCGGGGAGATGGGGATCCGAATGGACCTATCATCCGCAGCGCATCCAGAGTCCAACGGGCAAGTGGAGAAGGCCAACGGCTTGATCCTAGCCGGCATCCGGCCCCGGCTGGTGGAGCCGCTCGAGCGAGCAGTCGGCTGCTGGATTGAAGAGCTGCCCCATGTACTATGGAGCCTGCGCACCACGCCAAACCGCTCTATCGGCTTCACGCCGCTCTTCCTCGTATACGGGGCCGAAGCCGTCCTGCCGACTGACATCGAGCACGACGCGCCAAGGATCAAGTTATACACAGAAGCTCAAGCCAAAGAAGCTCGTGAAGATGGAGTCGACTTGGTCGAGGAGGCCCGGCTGCTGGCCGCATCCAGATCTACCATATACCAGCAAAGCCTCTGACGCTATCACAGCCGGAAGGTCCAGTCCTTAGCATTCCGAGAAGGAGACCTAGTGCTCCGGCTGATCCAGCGGACAGCCGGACATCATAAACTATCATCCCCATGGGAGGGTCCCTTCATCGTGAGCAAGGCGGTAGGCAATGATTCCTACTATCTCATAGATGCCCAAGAGGCTAAGAAAAACAAGGCGAACAAAACTGACGAGGAGACTAAACGTCCCTGGAACGTCAGCTTGCTTCGTCCATTTTATACTTGAGAGAAGGAATGTATGTATCCCTTGAACTCCTTTGGTAATCTATGCTAATGAAAGAGCATGCGCCAAGAGCGCCGATTTCAACAAGTTTTTCGCGTACTCTACTGCTTTCGCCGATTGGCTTGCACCCTCTCACGCGGCCGGCTTAGTACCGTGAACCGGCTTCCCGACAGCCGACTCCCGATCCAGCTACAGACCGCAACCCGGCTGTCCGGCTGGCGGGGGTAGAAGCTTAAGGAGCCGGCACGCGATAAACGACCAAGAGAAAGAGTGAAGGCGAATTGACCCTTGTTCAAACTTTTCATGAAAGTGCCGGATTGTCGAACTCGGCTCGTTCGGCTGAAATACTATCGGTCTCACCCAGCGGCCCGTTCTTGATCCGACGACGGATCGCAAGTTGGACGTACGATCGGCAAGAACAAAGCCAAAGAGTGGGACGGATGGGAAAAAGCGAGCGAGTTGGAAGAAAACAAGCCGGCACAAAAATGATTAACAAACACATTAAAGTGTGACTTAATAAAAAGATAATAACATTGTCTTACATATGCACCCGGCATCCCGGGGATTTAACAAACTGTCTTGCAAAAGCAGAATTACATGCAGATAAATTTAAGCGCCGGCCGGAGCAGAACCAGCCGGAGGAGCATTTGACGAGCCGGCCGCCGGGTCCGTTCCGGGCGCATGTGGCGCGTCCTCCATCTCTATCTCCTCGTCTTCGGACTCCTCATCCGAGTCCTCCGGAGGCGGACGAGGGTCACGGATGAAGATGCCCTTGTCAACGAAGTCGGCGATGGCGTAGGCGCGAGCAAGCCGGGCAGTTTTGTTCGCAGCAGGAAGCTTGCCCTCCACGTCGGCTCGCCGATACTCCAGCTGGTCGAGGCTGACCTCGTTGTACCAAGACAGTACAAAAGACAGCGCCATATCGGCCCCGGCGCGCGCGGCCGAGTCCTTCCAGTCAAGGAAGCGGTCAGGCGCCGTCTCCAGCCACTTGATGAGATTGGCAAGCCCACCAGGCAGCGTTTCCGTCGGCCAGAGCAGCCGGAACAGCTCCTCGGCCGCCTTCCTGAGCTCCCAGCCCAGCATGGTGATAGGCTTGACGCGGGCGGCCATGGACGCCAGATAGTCATCCATGGAAAAGCAGTCGGAGCTCTGCTCGCCGGTGGCCTGCCGCCTGGCATCCCGCGCCCTGCCGGCTGCAGCTAACGCCGCCTGCTGCACCTCTGGGAAAGCCGCTGCAAAAAAAAGCAAGTTAAAAACCTGAATATTCGGCTGACAGCAGCCGGCAGATCCCTGCCAACCGTATCAGCCACAAGCCGGGGAAAGGACAGAAAAAATGCAAATTTTCAAAGCAAAGACTGGCGGCAGCCGGCAAAGAACCGCCTGCCCCCAGCCTGAAGATGGAGATATCGAAGTCCAAAAAAGAAGACTGGCGGCAGCCGGCAAGAACCGCCTGCCCCCAGCCTGAAGATGGAGATATCGAAGTCCAAAAAAGAAGACTGGCGGCAATCGGCAAGAACCGCCTGCCCCCAGCCTGAAGATGGAGATATCGAAGTCCAAAAAACAAGACTGGCGGCAGCCAGCAAGAACCGCCTGCCCCCAGCCTTAAGATGGAGATAACAAAGGTTGAAGCAGTTTCAGCTGCCGCCTGCCAACCTAAGTCGACAGCCGACAGCCGAAAGCCGGCAAGAAGGAAAGGAAGAAAAAGTAAAGACTCACCCGCCAAGCCGCGGTCGAGCGCGCTAATATCCTCCACCCACCGCTTGGCGGTGGCCGTCAGCTCTTGGGAGTGGGTGGTCACCTCGTCGCGGAGCGCCAGGCGCTGCTTCTCCACCTCCTCGAGCCGCCTGCTGAGGTCCTCCACCTCTTCTCGCCCAGCCTGCTTCGCAGCCTCGAGCTCGGTGACGTGGTTGGCCTCAAGCCGGCGCAGCCGCGCCAGCTCCCCGCTCGTCTCCTGCGCCTTGACAGCTGCGGCTTTGGCCGCCTCCTTAGCTTCGGCGCACTGCTCGCGGGCGACTCGGGGATCCTCCTCCGGCTGAGGGACCAGGGCGACGACGGCTGCAAGCGCAAGCCATCAGTCGGATGAAGCAAAAAGCAAAAAACAACAAAAGAAGAAACCATACCTTTGGCGGCCTCCAACTCGCGGGCCATGCTGGCTAGCTCGTTCTTGGCCTTGTGATAGCCGACCACGACTTGGTTGTACAAGGCGGTCCGCCTGTCCGACACCGCTTGAGAAAAAGACAAAGATGAGTGTTTAAACGAAACCCGGACCGGCTCCAAGCAGCCGGCCCATGCCTCGGAGGGCTACCAGGATAATACCAAAGTTAAAAGCACAGTTATGTACTAACCTTCTCGGCCGCCTCCAGCCGCGCCAGGCGGACTTCAGTCTCGGCGGCTTGCTTCTTGGCGAAGGCACGGAAGCCGGAGAAGAACATCTCCACAGGCGCCACCCCCGGCCGGCCCTCTCTGCTGGTCACCTCGCAGGCGTCTGCCCGATGCCAGTCCTTCTCCATGGTGGCTGCTGAGCCAAGGCTGGCTTCGGGGGCGGACACCACGTTCAGCAGCATGGCGGCCTTGGTGACATGAAGACCCTGGGGCGCCTGTGCCGGGCTCCTCGCCGTCACCAGTGCCCTGGCGTCGGCGTCAGTCGTGCGCGCCGGCTCCTGCTCCGCCGACTCATCGCGCGCCGGCTCCTGCTCCACCGGCTCATCTCTCGCCGGCTCCGAAGATGGAGGCGGCCCGGTTGAAAGTGTTGGCCCGGTGGGGACGGCAGGATCGAGCACAGGCGGCGCTTCATCCGAGCCCGCGTCCAAGACCACAACCTCGGGCACAGCCCCGCCAGCTCCGGCTGTGCCAGGCGCACCCCTGCCGGCTCCAACAACAGGATCCACGAGCCGGACGCGGCGCGGGAACATCTCGTCCAGTGTGGGCTGGCCGGCACGACGAGCCGGCTCGCCCCGAAGGCCGGAGGCGGATGCACCTGGCGAAGGTGCAGCTGAAGAAAGACCCGCCCCCGTAGCAGGCGGCGGGACGATCGGCGGTGTGTGCGAGCGTGGTGGAGGCTGCGGAGTCGCCTCCCTCCTCCGCCGCGGCTGCGACGACTCCGCTCCAGGGGCCGGTCCGGAGTCGGCACCCTGGGAAAACTTGATGGCGGCCCTGAGGCAGATAAGCAGAAAAAAGATGAACAAAAGGAAAGAAGACGAATCAAACAAGATTGCAAGAGAGAAAGCTTACCCGGCTGCCTCCGGGATCGGCTTCGGACCCGCCCGGCGCTGTTTCTTCGCCTTCGCTTCGAGCCGGGCGGTTCTCCGTTCGGTCGGCCGCTTCCGCCCCTGAGGCGTGGCCGTAGAAGATGATGAGGTGGCAGGCGGCCTCGCCGACAGCGGCACCGCGGGAATAGGCACTGAAGAGGCCGGCACGTTCGGCTCCGGCTCCTCCTCGTGCGGCTACGGAGACGGCGGCACGTCGTCGTGCCCCTGCTCGGCCGCCTCCAAGTTCTCGTCGTCGCCGACTTGATCGTCCGGGTCGACGTGATCCGACGCCCACTCCTTGCGCGCCAGGTTGCCATCCTCGGCCCGCTGTCGGGCAAATTCTACAACAACAACGGTAAGTCAAAGCCGGCCTCGCAGCCGCAAGCCGGAATTCGACCAATAGAAAGAAACTCACCTGAGGCGGCAGCTCACACCGGTTGTAGGGCTCCAACCCCCAGTTCCAGTTCTCCGGCAGTTTCGCCTGGGAGATGTGGTTGACCCGCTTGGAGACCTGGAGCTTGGTAAGCTACACCTTGGATGTCCGGGTCGGGTCAAGCCGGCCGGACATGTGGCAAATCTTGTGGGCGCGTGCCTGAAGAGGCAGCACCCGGCGGGCGGCGTAGCTGCAGAGGAGGTCAGCTGCGCACAGCCGCTCGACGGTGACGCAGTCCTGAAGATAGCTCCAGAGGGCGTTCACCTTCGCCTCCGGATCCGCCGGCTTGTAGTTGGTGCCCCAGTTCCTGCGGGCAATCGGAGGCGCCGGATCGTACTCCGGCAGGTTCACCCAGTCGAATGCCGGGTTCGCGTTCTTCACGTAGAAAAACGACTGCTGCCATTTCTTCACGGAGTCGACCGTGGGGATCTTCGGGAAGGGCATGCCGATGCGGGAGTAGATGGAGGCGGCCCCGCAGGCTGGCAGATTGCCGTCTGCCGTCTGGGCTTTGAGATAGAACAGCCGGCACCAGAACTCCACCTTCGGCCACAAGCCGGCGTAGCCCTCCATGAAGGCCGCATAGCAGCTGAGCTGCACGATGGCATTGGCCGGCAAGTGATGCGGCTGAAGGCCAAAGAACTCTAAGAATCGCCGGAAGAAAGGGGAAGCCGGCAGCCCGAGCCCGCGGTCGAAGTGCGCGCCGAAGACGACGCGCTCGCCGGGCTCTGGGTCCGGCTGGATCTCCGTCCCCGGAGCCCGCGTCACCACCTGCGACGGGATCCGGCGGAGGCGGACGAGGCGGGCGATGTCGTCCTCCGTCATGTAGGAGCCCTCCCACGAGCCACTGGGAGGCGCCATTGCCGCCGTGGAAGAAGAAGAGGAAGAGCTCCAAGAAATCGAGAGTGTAAAGGGAGAAGAAGAACCGCTCCTCGCCGGAGGAGAGCGCGGCGGCGACGAACGTACCGTGGACGCGCGAGGACCCGTGGCGCCGGATACACGGTGCGGCGGCTGCGGATCGGCGGAGGATCGTGGCCGCAGCTGCTCGCCGGAGTTCGCCAGGGAAACGCCGGGGAAATCCGCCGGGAGCGACGAAGAGCTCGAGCGAGAGGAGAGAGGCGAAGCTGGGGCGCGAGGAAGAAGAAAGGGGCACGATGGCCGCCTCGGTACCGCCCCGCGGCATTTATAGCCTCCTGACCACGCGCGGTTGGCGGCCAAGTGGCGATCGTGGGCCACGTCCCCGGATTCATTGCGCCATAACTTCCCCCATTACCGCTGCGGTTACCAGAAACGGCCACACCACGTCGCCCACGGCCGCACACGATCCGGAGGGGACAATGATTTGACCAGACGAAGCGGCAGCAGGAGCCAGCCGTCAGACCGGTCAAGTCGGGCGCAGGACCCGAGGCGGCGGAAACCCCGGCGCACCCAAGTCGGAGTCGGATAATTTCTCCAATCCGGCCCCAGACTCTCCCAGCAAGGCGGAGACATCTCCAACACTTGTAAAGAATAAAATCGCAGAAGAAAAGTGGCATCCGGTTGGAGGCAGCCGTAAGCAAGCCGGATGAGGGCGCAGCCGGCTGAATGAAAATTCTCAGCCGGCCCCTCCGAGTGCCATCAAACAGATCCGGAAGATAATCTAACAGCCAGGAAAACCTGCCTAGGTCCTTCCTAACGCAGGACCTTGCCAGCTTCGGGGGCTAATTTCGGTGGGAAGACCCCGGGTAGGGCAATAGACGAGGAGCAGCTGGCTCAAGGCCGGCTGGCCCGCGGCAAAGGCCGGCTGAGGAGCAGCCGGCTGGAGCCGTGGCCGGCTGCCTTGGGAGCCGGCTGGCTCTAAGTCTTAGTCGGCCCGGCAACGGCCGTCCGCGCTCGTGGCTGGGCTGGCTTCTACAAGCCATATCCGACTGGGTTCTGACATCCCTGACCGACTCGAGGCTGGCGAGTCTTGCAGGAGAAGGAGCTGGGTAGGTGGTCCGGGTTCAAAGGTCCACGCTGACCTCATCTCCCGTAAAGTAAGGGGCACTGTGGAGCAACAGTGCCCCTCGCTCGACAGGCCATCATGGCTCGAGCCGATCCGTACGGCTACAGGGCATGATGGCGACAGAGACGCTTCCTCTCCATACCGCTGACTCAGGCAGGCGGATGGGACAGGCCACTACGCCTCAACGGCTCCATGACGTCAACGCCTCGGGAAGGAGCGGGAGCCGGAGCCGGCCAAGCTGGCCACTAGGTTCTAGGGACTTCTATGTAAAGTGCCAGCGCCTATATAAGCTGCATTACCCCCTCTCTTACAGGGGATCGATCATTCCATACTCTTTCTAGTCTTGGCGCTGCCCTGGGAGAGAGATCATCTTCTTCCTTAGCCTCCCCCGAGCGGCCGGATACAGCTCTAGGAGCACCATTGTACTGTGACATTGCTTATACACTCATAGCAGGAGTAGAGGTGTGGGCCTCGAACCTGGGTACGTCGCCGTGTCGCTCGTGCCCATACCCGCATCCGGATACCACCGTAGACCATATTAGGAACCACTCTCTTTAGCCATCCTATGGCATATGCCGTGACGATACCACGACAAGCCTTTGGCGAAGACTTTTGACAAAAGCGGCATCTTTCTCAGCCTTTTTGCGAGCTATCTCGCTAGTTTTAAGCTTGGCCTCCAACACGTCAGCACGTTCTTCGGCGCGGCGGACTGCATCTGAAAGGAAAACATTAGAAGACGAAGAATCAAGATTGGGATATGAAACATATTAAGAGCAGCGCAGCTTTACCTCTTAAAGTGGCGGCCTAGTCGCAGAACCCAATGAATTAGGAACCTAGGTTGACCAGCTCTTTCATTAAGGGCTGCACAAAAATCGACAAGATAGAAAAACATCGCCAGGGGAGAAAAATCCGATAAGCAAAAGAGATGACAAGCAGGAAAAAGGGAACTTACAGCTTCAAGGAGAGGAGCCGATGTACTCCCAGTGGCAAGCTCTTGTGTGCTACCAGCCCCGGTCCTAGCTTTCTTCGCCTTCGGTGCTCGGGGGCTGGGCACGGGAGTTGGCGCTTCTGAGTTATGCTGTGGGGGAGGCGAGGTTCCCGCAGCAGCACGGTGTTCTTCAAAAATAACCAACGTGTTGGAGGTGCTCATAGGAGCTGGCCCATGAGCTGCGGGATCCTCCTCTTCTAGTCCTTCGTCAGCTTTGTCAATATAGCAGCAAAGTAAAAAATATGAGAGTACAGAAGGAAAAAAGAGATAGACAAAGACAAAAAAAAAGAGCAACTTACGAGCTAACAGCGCCAGTCTCGGCGAAGGGGTCGAAGGCATCTTGTTCCTCCGGGGAAGATTCTTCGGCAGCTGGTTCGGCGAGCATGGATGCGCTGGAATTTTCATCATTGTCTCTTTTCCTCTTGCACCCATCCGGAGAAGTGGCAAGAGGAGGAGATATGGAGTGGGCAGATTCAGAATGTTGTTCTGATTCTGTATCTTTTGGAGGAACCCACAGATATTTGAGATTCCACGGCTTCACTCTCAGGAAGAGAGGATTCTTGCAAATCGTCGGTAACAACGACTTGACCATCCACCTCTCCACCTTCAGGTAGTGGGGTGATGGCGCGTGAAGCACATGCCCGTTGGGAACCCCAAGAGGAAGGTGTGATGCGTATAGAAGCAAGTTTTCCCTCAGTAAGAAACCAAGGTTATCGAACCAGTAGGAGATGAAGGCCACGTGAAGGTTGTTGGTGAAGGAGTGTAGTGCGGCGCAACACCAGGGATTCCGGCGCCAACGTGGAACCTGCACAACACAATCACAATACTTTGCCCCAACTTAACAGTGAGGTTGTCAATCTCACCGGCTTGCTAAAAACAAAGGATTAAACGTATGGTGTGGAGAATGATGTTTGCTTGCGATGAACAACATAGAACAGAGATTGCAGTAGATTGTATTTCAGATGTAAAAGAATGGACCGGGGTCCACAGTTCACTAGTGGTGTCTCTCCAATAAGATAAATAGCATGTTGGGTGAACAAATTACAGTTGGGCAATTGACAAATAGAGATGCACATACATATATCATGATGACTACTATGAGATTTAATTAGGGCATTACGACAAAGAATATAGACCGCTATCCAGCATGCATCTATGCCTAAAAAGTCCACCTTCGGGTTAGCATCCGCACCCCTTCCAGTATTAAGTTGCAAACAACAGACAATTGCATTAAGTACTGCGCGTAATGTAATCAACACAAATATCCTTAGACAAAGCATTGATGTTTTATCCCTAGTGGCAATAGCACATCCACAACCTTAGAACTTTCTGTCACTGTCCCAGATTCAATGGAGGCACGAACCCACTATCGAGCATAAATACTCCCTCTTGGAGTCACAAGTATCAACTTGGCCAGAGCCTCTACTAGCAACGGAGAGCATGCAAGAACATAAACAACACATATATGATAGATTGATAATCAACTTGACATAGTATTCAATATTCATCTGATCCCAACAAACGCAACATGTAGCATTACAAATAGACAATCTTGATCATGATAGGCAGCTCACAAGATCTAAACATGATAGCACAAGAGGAGAAGACAACCATCTAGCTACTACTATGGACCCATAGTCCAAGGATGAACTACTCACGCATCAGTCCGGAGGCGGGCATGGTGATGTAGAGCCCTCAGGTGATGATTCCCCTCTCTGGCAGGGTGCCGGAGGCGATCTCCTGAATCCCCGAGATGGGATTGGCGGCGGCGGCGTCACAGTAACTTTTCTCGTATCGTGGCTCTCGGTGATAGGGTTTTCGCGACGGAGGGAATTTATAGGCGAAGGGGCAGAGTCGGGAGGCGCCCAGGGGCCCACCCCATAGGGCGGCGCGCCCAAGGGTGGGGCCGCGCCCCCTAGGGTGTGGCCGCCTCGTCGCCCCTCTTCGTCTCCTCTTCGGACTTCGGAAGGCTCCGTGCAAAATAAGACCGTGGGCTTTTGTTTCGTCCAATTCCGAGAATATTTCCGTGTAGGATTTCCGAAACCAAAAACAGCAGAAAACGAGAACCGGCGCTTCGGCATCTTGTTAATAGGTTAGTGCCGGAAAATGCATAAAAATGATATAAAGTGTATATGAAACATGTGAGTATTGTCATAAAACTAGCATGGAACATAAGAAATTATAGATACGTTTGAGACGTATCAAGCATCCCCAAGCTTAGTTCCTACTCGCCCTCGAGTAGGTAAACGATAACAAGGATAATTTCTGAAGTGACATGCTACTATCATAATCTTGATCAATACTATTGTAAAGCATATGAAGTGAATGAAGTGATTCGAAGCAATGGTAAAGATAATGACTAAACAACTGAATCATATAGCAAAGACTTTTCATGAGTAGTACTTTCAAGACAAGCATCAATAAGTCTTGCATAAGAGTTAACTCATAAAGCAATAGATTCTTAATAGAAGGTTTTGAAGCAACACAAAGGATGATTAAGTTTCAGCAATTGCTTTCAACTTGTAACATGTATATCTCATGGATAATTGTCAACATAAAGCAATATAACAAGTGCAATAAGTAAACATGTAAGAATCAATGCACACAGTTGACACAAGTGTTTGCTTCTAAGATAGAAAGAAGTAGGTAAACCGACTCAACATAAAGTAAAAGAAAGGCCCTACGCAGAGGAAGCATGGATTACTCATGTGCTAGAGCTTTTTATTTTGAAAACATGGAAACAATTTTGTCAACGGTAGTAATAATTCATATGTGTTATGCATAAAACCTCTTATAAGTTGCAAGCCTCATGCATCGAATACCAATAGTGCCCGCACCTTGTCCTAATTAGCTCGGATTTCCATGGATTATCATTGCATTACATATGTTTCTACCAAGTGTCACAAAGGGGTACCTCTATGCCACTTGTACAAAGGTCCAAGGAGATAGATCGCATTTGATTTCTCAGTTTTGATAGATCTCAACTTAAGGACATCCATACCGGGACAACATAGAAAACAAATAATGGACTCCTCTTTAATGCTTAAGCATTCAACAACAGATAATATTCTCATAAGAGATTGAGGATTAATGTCCAACTGAAACTTCCACCATGATACATGGCTTTGGTTGGCGGCCCAATGTTCTTCTCTAACAATATGCATACTCAAACCATTTAATCATGATAAATCACCCTTACTTCAGACAAGACGAACATGCATAGCAACTCACATGATATTCAACAAAGGTGTAAAAAGTTGATGGTGTCCCCAGAAACATGGTTACCGCTCAACAAGCAACTTATAAGAAATAAGATACATAAGCAACATATTTAATACCACAATAGTTTTTAAGCTATTTTCCCATGAGCTATGTATTGCAAAGACAAGGAATGAAATTTTAAAGGTAACACACAAGCAATTTACTTTGGAATGGCAGAGAAATACCACATAGTAGGTAGTTATGGTGGACACAAATGGCATGGGTTTTGGCTCAAGGTTTTGGATGCACGAGAAGCATTTCCTCTCAGTACAAGGCTTTGGCTAGCAAGGTTGTTTGAAGCAAACACAAGTATGAACCGGTACAGAAAAACTTACATAAGAACATATTGCAAGCATTATAAGACTCTAGACTGTCTCCTTTTTGCTCAAACACTTTTACCAGAAAATATCTAGAATTTTAGAGAGACCAATCATGCAAACCAAATTTCAACAAGCTCTACAGTAGTTCTCCACTAATAGGTTTAAACTACATGATGCAAAAGCTTAAACATGATCTATGAGAGCTCAAAACAATTTCCAAGTATCAAATTATTCAAGACCATATACCATTTACCACATGAAGCATTTTCTGTTTCCAACCAAATAGCAATCAACGAAGCGGTTTTCAACTCCGCCATGAACATTAAAATAGAGCTAAGAACACCAGTGTTCATATGAAAAGGTGGAGCGTGTCTTTCTCCAACACAAGGAATGCTAGGATCCGATTTTATTCAAACAAAAACAAAAACAAAAACAAACAGACGCTCCAAGTAAAGCACATAAGATGTGACGGAATAAAAATATAGTTTCACTAGAGGTGACCTGATAAGTTGTCGATGAAGAAGGGGATGCCTTGGGCATCCCCAAGCTTAGATGCTTGAGTCTTCTTGAGATATGCAGGGATTAACCACGGGGGCATCCCCAAGCTTAGACTTTTCACTCTTCTTGATCATAGTATATCATCCTCCTCTCTTGACCCTTGAAAACTTCCTCCACACCAAACTTAAAACAAACTCATTAGAGGGTTAGTGCATAATCAAAAATTCACATGTTCAGAGGGGACACAATCATTCTTAACACTTCTGGACATTACCCAAGGCTACTGGAAGTTAATGGAACAAAGGAATCCACTCAACACAGTAAAAGAGGTAATGCGAAATAAAAGGCAGAATCTGTCAAAACAGAACAGTCCGTAAAGACGAATTTTTTCGAGGCACTTAACAGGCTCAGATGAAAAAGCTCAAATTGAATGAAAGTTGCATACATATCTGAGGATCACGCATGAATTTTTTCAGCATTTTACGAGTTTCCTACAGAGAGATCTACTCAAATTCGTGACAGGTAAAAATCTGTTTCCGCAGGAATCCAAATCTAGTATCAACTTTACTATCAAAGACTTTACTTGGCACAACAATATGATAAGGAGAGGTTGTGTTGCCTGCCAAAACCCACCGGCGGGCAGTGGTTAAGCAACACGAAGAGCCGGGAAGCTACCAAGACTGCTGGGTGGGCCCTGGTGCCTCGACGTCGTCCCGCAATGCTCCGGCTCACGTCCTAGCGGTTGCAAGGGCGTGCCACCTGACCTATACCTGGTCAGGAAGGTGTTGGATTGCTTCGATTAGTCTCCTGCATGGTAGACACGTAAACATTAAATACGAGCCCGATCGGCTCTCAGGTTGCCCTGTGGATCGGCTCAGAGAGTCGATTGCCCCATGGTTCACGTTGGATTTACGATGACATGGGGAACCTGCTTGATCAATACAAAGTTAAACCAATCTACGACAGTTTAGGGTTTTCACCGCATGATCGAAACATCCTACGCGTAGTTGAGCCTAATAGACACGAAAGATGATGGAAAACTAACCCTAAAAGAGGCCTAAAAACCAACATTAAGTCAATTCCCGGAACAATCCCTCTTAGGGCTAACAAACCACACCTCTCGCACTACCGGATCGTTCAACCCGTTTGTAAGGCCTAACCATACGGATATTAAACTAATCATTGCAGAACAAGGAGCAACTATAACAGATCGGATCTACTAAATAACGAACAAGCAAGGTGCTGCCCTTACACCTAGATAGGTGTAAGGGCAGCTAGATATCGAGGGACGGCATAGCTAGGAAAATATGCATAAGGAAAGCATCAATGCGAGCCCCAAAACATCTACGATAAATAGTGCTACTCGCCATCAACAATGCTTCAGTACGAGCAACACAAGATAACGAATAAACGTATACTGCCTAGATCGCGAGATGCGATCTAGGCAGCATGATGCTTACCCGGAAGAAACCCTCGAAACAAGGGGTGGCGATGTGCCTGGTTTGTGTTTGTTGTGAACGTGATTGTCCTCCTTTCTCAATAACCCTAGGTACATATTTATAGTCCAAGGGACTTTCTAATTCGGAAGTACACCCAACCGTGTACGGGCTAAACTCTATCTTTTAATTCTAAACTAAGATGCAATCTACTAATATTATACAGATACACGGGCAATCTAGCCCAAAATCTTCGCGCAAGGCCGCTTCATAGACGCTCCACGTGTATATCCTCCAAGCCCATCTCAATTACGTCCCATCTCCTGATTTGGCCAAAATCTGGTGATAACACATGCCCCCCTGGTTTTGGTAATGATAATTTCAAAACCACTCTGTTTTTCCTTCGTAGGGTCATGTCGTGGCAGAGCAGAACCGCTTCAGTATCTTTCCATCATGATACCCTGTCCTCTCAACTTCTGCACGATTGACAGTTTTGGCACCGTATCCTCGAAAACTGCTCAAGCATTAAATTTCCACTATATCCCCTTTATTTAACCATGCTGAGCAGTTCACCTCTTCATCCTCTTGCTCTGTACTAGCCGTCGGCCAAAAAAACCCCTTCCTCTATAGCCATGTCTTCCTCTTCCTCCTCTGCTTCATCGGCTCTCTCCTCCCAATCCTCCTCCTCGAGTGAACTAGAGCCGGAGGTCAATCTGATGGCCATCTACGAGGCTCTCGCGCCCGAGTATTGGGACGCGAGAGAATGGGACTTCGCCATCGAGTCGGAGGACGATGAGCCCCTCACCGTCGGGGAAGAAGACCTCCGGTTCCTCGTCGACGGGGAGCTGGAAGCGTCGAGCGACGACGACCTCCTTTCATGGGAGGCGGATCTCTCCTCCGACGAGGAGGAAGACGAGGCGGAGGAGACGGATGAGGACTCCTCCTTCGCGAGATATCCGCCGGCCAAGCGCTTCCGTGGCTGGGCCTGGTCGGATGACGACGATGACGACGACGAGGAGGATCAAGCCCCTGTCGGCGGCTTCATCAGCAGCGACGAGGAGCCCGCCGGTAGCAGCGCCGACGGCAGCTACGACGGCGACGACGAGGGCAGCGACGGCCCTTAGATTAGGGAGTAGTATAGGGCTAGTAGTAGTAGTGCATTAGGCATCGGATGATCTTTTGAGAGCCATCGGCTCTTCCTTGTAAAAATTCATCTTCGAATCAATGAAAATCGTTCTTCCAATGTGATTCTCCGTTTGTTTAATTTCAAATCTCCCGATTGCAAAAACAGGTCAACGCACCAAGAACCGATAGCAACGTATCGGTCTTTCACCCTCAAACGCCCATAAGGCCAAACTCAAATCCCAACTCAGACAGATCCAAGCAAACACTTCTCGAATTCAGACTGTAACTTGATATCTGACCATAATATTTCGTAACTCTAAAGTCGATGTCTGTGCATCGGCTATTTTGTTCTCAAGTCGATGTCCGCGCATCGGCTGTTTTATTCTAAAGTTGATGTCCGTGCATCGGCTATTTCCCAAAAAAAAAATTTACTGGTCGATTTCGTGCATCGGCCTCCATATTTTACTGCGCATCATCCCACATGCTTGGGAAGTACTTCTTGAGATGCTGGCCATTGACGGCTACTCGAACTTCACACCAACCAACTGCTCAAGCATGTATGCATTCCCCTTTAAAACTTGATCGACTTTGTACGGGCCATGCCAATTTGGAGACAATTTACCATATACTTTATCCTTAGTCCCCAACGGCAATACAGCTTCCCATACCAGATCACCAACTTGAAACTCCTTTGGCTTCACCTTCTTATTATATGCGCGAGCCACCTTGGCTTTATTCTCCTTGATTTTCTCAAGTGACCATAGTCTGAGTTCCGTTGCATCCTCAATGCCGTCGCTCATCGAGGCTGCATATTCTTTAGCAGCTTAAATCATTCCGAAATGTAATCCGTCTTGACCCAGCCTTGATTTCCCGTGGTAACACAGCCTTCTTGTCCATAGACCAGCTGGTATGGCGAGGTTTTTATTGCTCCATGACACGACATGCGATAAGCCCACAATGCTTCGACAATACCTCATGCCATCGTCTAGGGTGCTCGTCGATTTTCCTCTTAATCAGCCTTGATCGGGCTCTTGTTGGACGCTTCACCTGCCCATTTGCTTGAGCATAGTATGGAGACGATCGGATCAGCTTGATTCCCATATCCTCGCAGAATTTTCTAAACTCCTTAGAAACGAAGACCGAACCTCCATCGGTCGTGATAGTCTGGGGAATCCCGAATCTATGAATGACATGTTCCAACACGAAACTGATGACATCTTTCGATGCTACTGACTTCATAGGGACGGCCTCCACCCATTTAGTGAAGTAATCTGTAATAGCCAGAACCCATTCATGGCTTTTGCTCGATGGAGGATGAATTTTGCCGATCATATCCATGCCCCAACCTCGGAATGGCCAAGGTTTGATGATAGGATTCATTGCTGATGCGGGTACCATCTGAATGCTCCCAAACCTCTGACATGCTTGACACCCTTTATAATACTTGAAACAATCTTCAAGCATGGTGGGCCAATAAAATCCCGATCGCCCGATCAGCCACTTCATCTTATGAGCCGATTGGTGAGTTCCACGAGCACCCTCATGCACCTCATGCAAGAGCCGATTGGACTCGGCTGGTCCCAAACATTTGAGAAGTAACCCTTCCAAAGTCCTCGTAGAACATGTCATCGCCAATCGGGACGTACTTCATGGCCATGTATCTTATCCGTTTAGGTGCCCCCGAGCCGGATCTTTCAAGTAATTGAAGATATCGGCTCTCCAATCATCTCGGTTCCATGAACTGCACTCGAAAATCGGCTCCATCTCGCTACGTCCTTGTATCCTGACGCTGTTTGTGCGAGATCGTTCGCCTCGGTATTTTGCGACCTTGGGATCCAATTGAAGTTTATATACCTGAACTGTGCCATCAGCTCACGGCATTGCATCCATAATGGGAAGAGCGACTTGCTCTCACACTTGTACTCTTCCGTGAGTTGAGAAATCACCAATTTGGAGTCTCCAAAGATCTCAACTGCCTCTGCCCCAGCGTCCAATAGCAACTCCATTCCCTTGCATATCGCTTCATACTCAGCAACATTGTTGGTGTAAGGGGTAGATAGCCTGATGGAGAAGGAAAATGTTGCCCCCTGAGGCGACACGAGTAGCACGACGATACCGCAACCATCCTCGCAGACCGATCCATCGAAGAACATGGCCCATGCACGCACAGATAGTGCTGCTACGTTTGTGTTTATACGTTCAGCAATAAGATCGGCCAACGCTTGTCCCTTGACTGCTTTCGCAGGCTGATACAGGATATCAAATTCCGATAATGCAAACATCCACTTGCCGAGTCGGCCTTTCAACACGGGAGCCGACAGCATGTGCTTGATGACATCTGATTTGCATATGACAATAATTTCTGCTGACAGCAAGATGTGCAGGATCTTGGTACTGGTGAAAAACAAATAGAGGCACAACTTTTCGATCTCAGGGTACCTCGTTTCTGCATCCAACATCCTTCTGCTGAGGTAGAAAACCACTTTTTCCAGACCATCATAAACCTGCACCACCATTGACGCGATGGAGGTGTCAGCTACTAACAAGTAAATGTAGAATGGCATGTCTTGCTGCGGCGGAACCAACACAGGTGGCTTCGTTAGGTACTCCTTAATATCGTCAAATGCTCGTTGTTGCTCTGCCCCCCAGCGAAACTCCTCATCAGACTTGATTCTGACCAATCCCATGAACGGCTCGATTCGTCCTGACAACTTGGAGATAAAACTTCTGACGAAATTAATTTTGCCGATGAGACATTGGAGCTCCTTCTTCGTGGTGGGTGGCTTCATCGTTCGCACTGCCTCTTGACTTTTCAGGCCGATCTCAATTCCGCGTTCATGAACCAAGAAACCCAAAAACTGACCGGCCGTCACGCCAAAGGCACACTTCTTTGGATTCATTCTTAGTCCGAACTTCCTAGTTCGGTCCAGGACATGTCGCAAATCTTCCAACTGTCCGTCCACCGAAACAGACTTGACCACCACGTCATCGATGTAAATCTCCACCAATTTGCCGATTAAGTCATGAAAGATGTAATTCATGGCTCTTTGGTACGTTGCGCCGGCATTCTTCAGCCCAAATGTCATGACTACATATTCAAACAAGCCCACCGAGCCTGGCACTCGAATGCAGTCTTGTGTATATCTTCTGGAGCCATAAAGATCTGGTTGTAGCCGGCATTGCCATCCATGAAACTCAAAACTTTATGACCAGCAGCTGCATTGATCAATGTCTCTGCTACTGGCATCGGATATTCATCCTTTGGAGTGGCACTGTTGAGGTTCCGAAAATCTATGGCGACGCGCCATCGGCCATCCTTCTTCTCCACAGGTACGACATTGGAAATCCATTCAGCGTACCTGCATGGCCTGATGAACCGGGCGTTCAACATTTTCTCGATCTCTTTCTTGACTTCTACTAAAACTTCGGCCTTCATCTGTCGTGCTCGCTATTGGAACGGCCGAAATCCTTTCTTCAGAGGGAGCCGATGCTCAATGATGCTCCTGTCTAACCCATACATCTCTGTATAATCCCATGCAAAACAATCTGGGTACTCTTTCAACAAGGCTATCATCAGGCCCCTCAGATGCGGATCTAACTTTTTGCTGATAAATGTTGGTCGTGGCTTATCCCCAGGACCAATGTCAATCTCTTCCAGCTCATCAGCTGATGTAAACCCATACCCCAGCTTTCCATCGCCTGCTAGATCAATGCTGAACACAGTTAAAATGCATGTTGAGGATAATTTTGGCCGATTGCTGGAATCGGCCTTCTTTTTCATTGCAATGCTCAATGAGGGTTTACAACTTATTGGTGCTCTTCTATGACTACGTGACATGCTTGAGGTAAGCTCATTGCTTTTTATTTTTTGGGGCCGATCGCAGGGATCGGCCTTGCCACAAACGTCCATATACTTGGATTTTGCTACTCTGTCAGGCCGGTGGATAAGACCAGCCTCACTCCGTTTTTTGAAGCTTCGATGCGCTGATGGCGTGTATTTCACACGTTCGTTGGGGAACCCCAAGAGGAAGGTATGATGCGCACAGCAGCAAGTTTTCCCTCAGAAAGAAACCAAGGTTTATCGAACCAGGAGGAGCCAAGAAGCACGTTGAAGGTTGATGGCGGCGGGATGTAGTGCGGCGCAACACCAGGGATTCCGGCGCCAACGTGGAACCTGCACAACACAATCCAAAGTACTTTGCCCCAACGAAACGAGTGAGGTTGTCAATCTCACCGGCTTGCTGTAACAAAGGATTAACCGTATTGTGTGGAAGATGATTGTTTGCGAGAGAAAACGATAAAACAAGTATTGCGGCAGATTTGTATTTCAGTATTAAAGAATGGACCGGGGTCCACGAGTTCACTAGAGGTGTCTCTCCCATAAGATAAAAGCATGTTGGGTGAACAAATTACAGTCGGGCAATTGACAAATAGAGAGGGCATAACAATGCACATACATGTCATGATAAGTATAGTGAGATTTAATTGGGCATTACGACAAAGTACATAGACCGCCATCCAACTGCATCTATGCCTAAAAAGTCCACCTTCAGGTTATCGTCCGAACCCCTCCGGTATTAAGTTGCAAAGCAACAGACAATTGCATTAAGTATGGTGCGTAATGTAATCAATAACTACATCCTCGGACATAGCATCAATGTTTTATCCCTAGTGGCAACAGACACAACACAACCTTAGAACTTTCGTCACATCGTCCCGAGTGTCAATGCGAGCATGAACCCACTATCGAGCATAAATACTCCCTCTTGGAGTTAAGAGCAAAAACTTGGCCGAGCCTCTACTAATAACGGAGAGCATGCAAGATCATAAACAACACATATGTAATAACTTGATAATTAACATAACATGGTATTCTCTATCCATCGGATCCCGACAAACACAACATATAGCATTACGGATAGATGATCTTGATCATGTTAGGCAGCTCACAAGATCCAACAATGAAGCACAATGAGGAGAAGACAACCATCTAGCTACTGCTATGGACCCATAGTCCAGGGGTGAACTACTCACTCATCACTCCGGAGGCGACCATGGCGGTGTAGAGTCCTCCGGGAGATGAATCCCCTCTCCGGCAGGGTGCCGGAGGAGATCTCCGGAATCCCCCGAGATGGGATTGGCGGCGGCGGCGTCTCTGGAAGGTTTTCCGTATCGTGGTTTTTCGCATCAGGGGTTTCGCGACGGAGGCTTTAAGTAGGCGGAAGGGCAACGTGGGGGGCCACACGGGGGCCCACACCACAGGTCGGCGCGGCCAAGGCCTGGGCCGCGCCGCCCTATGGTGGCGGCCCCTCGTGGCCCCACTTCGACTCCTCTTCGGTCTTCCGGAAGCTTCGTGGCAAAATAGGACCCCGGGTTTTAATTTCGTCCAATTCCGAGAATATTTCGTTACTAGGATTTCCGAAACCAAAAACAGCGAGAAAACAAAGAATCGGCTCTTCGGCATCTTGTTAATAGGTTAGTTCCGAGAAAATGCACGAATATGACATAAAGTGTGCATAAAACATGTAGGTATCATCAATAATATGGCATGGAACATAAGAAATTATCGATACGTCGGAGACGTATCAGCATCCCCAAGCTTAGTTACGCTCGTCCCGAGCGAGGTAAAACGATAACAAAGATAATTTCCGAAGTGACATGCCATCATAACCTTGATCATACTATTTGTAAACATATGTAATGAATGCATCGATCAAAACAATGGTAATGACATGAGTAAACAAGTGAATCATAAAGCAAAGACTTTTCATGAATAGTACTTCAAGACAAGCATCAATAAGTCTTGCATAAGAGTTAACTCATAAAGCAATAAATCAAAGTAAAAGGTATTGAAGCAACACAAAGGAAGATTAAGTTTCAGCGGTTGCTTTCAACTTGTAACATGTATATATCATGGATAATTGTCAACATAGAGTAATATAACAAGTGCAATATGCAAGTATGTAGGAATCAATGCACAGTTCACACAAGTGTTTGCTTCTTGAGGTGGAGAGAGATAGGTGAACTGACTCAACATAAAAGTAAAAAGAATGGTCCTTCAAAGAGGAAAGCATCGATTGCTATATTTGTGCTAGAGCTTTTATTTTGAAAACATGAAACAATTTTGTCAACGGTAGTAATAAAGCATATGAGTTATGTAAATTATATCTTACAAGTTGCAAGCCTCATGCATAGTATACTAATAGTGCCCGCACCTTGTCCTAATTAGCTTGGACTACCGGATCTTTGCAATGCACATGTTTTAACCAAGTGTCACAATGGGGTACCTCCATGCCGCCTGTACAAAGGTCTAAGGAGAAAGCTCGCATTTTGGATTTCTCGCTTTTGATTATTCTCAACTTAGACATCCATACCGGGACAACATGGACAACAGATAATGGACTCCTCTTTAATGCATAAGCATGTGGCAACAATTATTATTCTCATATGAGATTGAGGATATATGTCCAAAACTGAAACTTCCACCATGAATCATGGCTTTAGTTAGCGGCCCAATGTTCTTCTCTAACAATATGCATGCTCCAACCATAAAGGTGGTAGATCTCTCTTACTTCGGACAAGACGGACATGCATAGCAACTCACATGATATTCAACAAAGAATAGTTGATGGCGTCCCCGAAACATGGTTATCGCACAACAAGCAACTTAATAAGAGATAAAGTGCATAAGTACATATTCAATACCACAATAGTTTTTAAGCTATTTGTCCCATGAGCTATATATTGCAAAGGTGAATGATGGAATTTTAAAGGTAGCACTCAAGCAATTTACTTTGGAATGGCGGATAAATACCATGTAGTAGGTAGGTATGGTGGACACAAATGGCATAGTGGTTGGCTCAAGTATTTGGGATGCATGAGAAGTATTCCCTCTCGATACAAGGTTTAGGCTAGCAAGGTTATTTGAAACAAACACAAGGATGAACGGTGCAGCAAAACTCACATAAAAGACATATTGTAAACATTATAAGACTCCACACCGTCTTCCTTGTTGTTCAAAACTCAATACTAGATGTTATCTAGACTCTAGAGAAACCAAATATGCAAACCAAATTAGCAAGCTCTAAATGTTTCTTCATTAATGGGTGCAAAGTATATGATGCAAGAGCTTAAACATGAGCACAACAATTGCCAAGTATCAAATTATCCAAGACATTTTAGAATTACTACATGTAGTATTTTCCAATTCCAACCATATAACAATTTAACGAAGAAGAAACTTCGCCATGAATACTATGAGTAGAGCCTAAGGACATACTTGTCCATATGCTACAGCGGAGCGTGTCTCTCTCCCACAAAGTGAATGCTAGGATCCATTTTATTCAAACAAAACAAAAAAACAAAAACAAACCGACGCTCCAAGCAAAGTGCATAAGATGTGACGGAATAAAAATATAGTTTCAGGGGAGGAACCTGATAATGTTGTCGATGACGAAGGGGATGCCTTGGGCATCCCCAAGCTTAGACGCTTGAGTCTTCTTAGAATATGCAGGGGTGAACCACCGGGGCATCCCCAAGCTTAGAGCTTTCACTCTCCTTGATCATATTGTATCATACTCCTCTCTTGATCCTTGAAAACTTCCTCCACACCAAACTCGAAACAACTCATTAGAGGGTTAGTGCATAATAAAAATTCACATGTTCAGAGGTGACACAATCATTCTTAACACTTCTGGACATTGCATAAAGCTACTTGGACATTAATGGATCAAAGAAATTCATCCAACATAGCAAAAGAGGCAATGCGAAACAAAAGGCAGAATCTGTCAAAACAGAACAGATCCGTAAAGATGGATTTTATTAGGCCACCAGACTTGCTCAAATGAAAATTCCCAAATTGAATTAAAGTTGCGTACATATCTGAGGATCATGCACGTAAATTGGCTTAATTTTCTGAGCTACCTACAGGGAGGTAGACCCGGATTCGTGACAGACAAAGAAATGCTGGAACTGCGCGAGTAATCCAAATCTAGTACTTACTTTACTATCAAAGACTTTACTTGGCACAACAAAACATAAAACTAAGATAAGGAGAGGTTGCTACAGTAGTAAACAACTTCCAAGACTCAAATATAAAACAAAAATACTGTAGTAAAAACATGGGTTGTCTCCCATAAGCGCTTTTCTTTAACGCCTTTCAGCTAGGCGCAGAAAGTGTAACTCAAGTGTCATCAAAGGGTGGTGCATTGACATTACCTTGGGCTTTATCCTTACCTTTCTTGTCCTTACTCTTTGGCTTAGGGAATGTATGGCTACCCCCGGGTGTAGAGGTGAATTTTAGGGTGCCTTCTCTCACGTCTATGACTGCTCCCAATAATTTCAGCGAGGATCTTCCGAGTGTGATTTGTCCTGTTCCTGCACATTCAATGACAAGGTAATCAATGGATATTGTTATCCCAAGAATAGTTGTATGCACACCCGCAGCTATCCCTTTAGGAATTATAACGAGTTATCAATAAGAGTTATTCCTTCTCCCCCTTCGGTGAATTCCCAAAGTTTCAAAGATTTATGAATACCCTTAGGCATTAGGCAAAATTCAGTCATAATATCACAATTAGCACGAAGAGTTTGGTCACCTATGACAATTTTAATAGTAGGATTCCACAATGAAGGTTCGAGTTCACTAAAACTTGATCAAGACGGTTACGAATATATCCATAATTTTCATTTAAGCGAGATGCACTTATCTCAAGAGTGTTTAATCTATTATGAATGCTAATAAGGGCTGAATCAAGGTTATTAGATGAATCATGTGATGCAACCAACTTCTTTATGGCATTAAAAGCTTGATCCCCATTACAATGAAGGAAATCTCCTCCCACTAGAGCATCCAAGGCATATCTATAGCGAATCATAAGACCAAAATAGAAATTACTAAGGAGCAAACTTAGAGTCATTTGAGGTTCAGTTTTACGATAAGAAGTAAAAATCCAGGACCAAGCATCTTTAAAACTTTCCTCATCCCCTTGTTTAAAAGTAAAAACTAATTCCTCAGGTGAAGAAGTAACAGGTACAGAGCTAGACATGATAACAAAAGTAAACTAAATGCGAGTAACTAATTTTTTTGTGTTTTTGATATAGAGTGCAAGACAGTAAATAAAGTAAAACTAGCAACTAATTTTTTTGTGTTTTGATATAATGCAGCGAACAAAGTAGTAAATAAAATAAAGCAAGACAAAAACAAAGTAAAGAGGTTGAGAAGTGGAGACTCCCCTTGCGGCGTGTCTTGATCTCCCCGACAACGGCGCCGGAAAATATGCTTGATGGCGTGTATTTCACACGTTCGTTGGGGAACCCCAAGAGGAAGGTATGATGCGCACAGCAGCAAGTTTTCCCTCGAGAAAGAAACCAAGGTTTATCGAACCAGGAGGAGCCAAGAAGCACGTTGAAGGTTGATGGCGGCGGGATGTAGTGCGGCGCAACACCAGGGATTCCGGCGCCAACGTGGAACCTGCACAACACAATCCAAAGTACTTTGCCCCAACGAAACAGTGAGGTTGTCAATCTCATCGGCTTGCTGTAACAAAGGATTAACCGTATTGTGTGGAAGATGATTGTTTGCAGAGAAAACAGTGAAACAAGTATTGCAGCAGATTTGTATTTCAGTATTAAAGAATGGACCGGGGTCCACAGTTCACTAGAGGTGTCTCTCCCATAAGATAAAAGCATGTTGGGTGAACAAATTATAGTCGGGCAATTGACAAATAGAGAGGGCATAACAATGCACATACATGCCATGATAAGTATAGTGAGATTTAATTGGGCATTACGACAAAGTACATAGACCGCCATCCAATCGCATCTATGCCTAAAAAGTCCACCTTCGGGTTATCGTCCGAACCCCCTCCGGTATTAAGTTGCAAAGCAACGAGACAATTGCATTAAGTATGGTGCGTAATGTAATCAATAACTACATCCTCGGACATAGCATCAATGTTTTATCCCTAGTGGCAACAGACACAGCACAACCTTAGAACTTTTCATCACTCTGTCCCGGTGTCAATGCGAGCATGAACCCACTATCGAGCATAAATACTCCCTCTTGGAGTTAAGAGCAAAAACTTGGCCGAGCCTCTACTAATAACGGAGAGCATGCAAGATCATAAACAACACATATGTAATAACTTGATAATTAACATAACATGGTATTCTCTATCCATCGGATCCCGACAAACACAACATATAGCATTACGGATAGATGATCTTGATCATGTTAGGCAGCTCACAAGATCCAACAATGAAGCACAATGAGGAGAAGACAACCATCTAGCTACTGCTATGGACCCATAGTCCAGGGGTGAACTACTCACTCATCACTCCGGAGGCGACCATGGCGGTGTAGAGTCCTCCGGGAGATGAATCCCCTCTCCGGCAGGGTGCCGGAGGAGATCTCCAGAATCCCCCGAGATGGGATTGGCGGTGGCGGCGTCTCAGTAAGGTTTTCCGTATCGTGGTTTTTCGCATCAGGGGTTTCGCGACGGAGGCTTTATGTAGGCGGAAGGGCAACGTGGGGGGCCACACGGGGGCCCCACACCACAGGTCGGCGCGGCCAAGGCCTGGGCCGCGCCGCCCTATGGTGGCGGCCCCTCGTGGCCCCACTTCGACTCCTCTTCGGTCTTCTGGAAGCTTCGTGGCAAAATAGGACCCTGGGTTTTAATTTCGTCCAATTCCGAGAATATTTCGTTACTAGGATTTCTAAACCAAAAACAGTAGAAAACAACAAGCTGGCTCTTCGGCATCTTGTTAATAGGTTAGTTCCAGAAAATGCACGAATATGACATAAAGTGTGCATAAAACATGTAGGTATCATCAATAATATGGCATGGAACATAAGAAATTATCGATACGTCGGAGACGTATCATGCGCTCACAGCCGTCCAAACTGATTCCAGAGAGCGGCTCTTGGTCGTCTGCATCCCAAATATTCATGGCAGCCAGTGAGATCTCTATTGAGTCATCTGCATGAACGACCTCCACTTCATCTCCATCCCATCGTATGATGCATTGGTGCATTGTGGATGGAATGCAACAGTTAGCGTGGATCCAATCCCTTCCTAGCAGGACAGCATAAGTGCTTTTGCTGTCGACGATGAAGAACGAGGTAGGGATGGTTTTTCGGCCCACGGTTAAATCCACGTTCAGAACACCTTGTGCTTCTGATGCTTGGCCGTTGAAATCACTTAGTGTGACGTTGGTCTTGATCAAGTCTTCGTTAGAGCATCCCAAACGTCGTAGCATAGAGTACGGCATTATATTGACTGCCGCTCCCGTATCAACCAACATCTTGCTGATAGGCTGCCCATTGATGTAACCTCTCAGGTATAGGGCTTTCAAATGCCTGTAGCTCCTCTCTCGTGGCTTCTCAAAGATAACTGGCCGCGGACCGCAGTCAAACTGTGCTACTGGCACCTCTTCAGTCTTTGGCGTACGAAACTCTGTCGGCAGTATGAACACCATGTTTGTATCAGCCGATGTCTCTGCATCGGCTTTTGTCTGTTTGGGGCGCCACATTTTCTTTGGCGGGCGCGTCTCCGTCTCCAACGTTTGCTGAATTTTCACGGCCAGATCAGGCCGTGCTTTCCTCAACGTGTACAGGTACTGTGCCTCGGCTTCCTCTAGGTTCCGTAGCCGCTGCACCCTACGCTTCTGGGAATGGCTGAGTCCATCAGGGCACCACCTTGGCCGGTGATACCTATCTTCTTCTTCATCTGACTCCTCGAAGCCTTCATCTCAAGATGACTCAGCTCGTCCGTTCTGAGGTGGGAGAGGCCCTAGACGCTTGAACACTGAAACTTCATTTGTTCCCTTCCTTTGCTGTTGTAATATCCCAGGTATTGGGGTTACAAAAATAGAGGAAACAGATGTGTGCATTGCATTCATGCATAGAAAATCTGGGGAATTTTCGCGCTTTAAAGTAAAACGATCACGATGGCTCGAAGTTTCACTTGACCTTGGTGGAATTGAAGTAGCTCATCAAGTCAAGCGCTATAAACCTCAATGTGACTTTGTTAAAACCTTGTTTTGGGGTAGAGATGATTTGATCTAAGGGGTTAGATCAAATGGAACTAATAATCAACACAACAACACTTTACTCAATGATCAATTGCTTGATCTTATAAAAGATCATAACATTGAATTCCTTGCCATAACCTATGAACATCAATCTATTTGGAAATCAAGTAACAATAATTGGAGAAACTATTCTTCACTTATCTTCTCCATGTCTTAAACTAACCCATGCACATATCATAAACCCTATGATATTCATTCTACTCTAGTCTTGGAAACATAACAAGGAGATCAACCCTAGAAATACATTTCTCTATTCCAAATTATTAAGCATCAAACTTAGAGAGGTGAGAGTCCTATTAATTATTAGAGAAGCAATGAAAAACCTTGGAGATAAATAGCCATATGATCACAACATCATTTTCAAGAGAAACCTTAGAGTATTATTGAAGTCCTTCCCAAAGGAGTGAGACCATTCATACTAATCCTAGCTTCACCTAATTTTAGAATAGATGACAACCTTTGAACTAAACAAATAGGGGATAAACCATTTCATCATGGTGTGGGAGATAACCAACTATCAAATGAAATAAGGCATATCCATGATACATACCTTAGGAAGCCAAACCTTTGATCATTACAAATTGGGTAATGTACATATACCATAAGAATTGAGAGTAGAAGCAATTGAGAATAAATTATTCATGATAATGCCATGATCATGCTTTGGAGAAATAGAAGAATAAGTCATAAGTTAAACCTTATATGATGAGTAGATATCATTCACCACATGAACTTATAGGGAGATCACTAGTAATCACCCCTAGACTTACATTACAAATCTATCCTGTGAACCATTTGGTGATCATAAGTAGAATCCTACCATACCTACATTTCATAAAATAAAGAACCTAAGAAAACCTTAGAGTAAAACTCCATATTTAATATGGTGAGAAACCATTCATCCATAAGACCAAAGTTAACTATAAAAAGAATTATTATCAATGAAGTTACTTTAATAATAAATTGTGGATAATAATAGAAGTTAATTAGTAGAAGATAAACCCAATTCTCAAATCCTTAGTGATTAGAGGAGCACATAAGATATGAAGCAAGTAACCATATTATCTTGGTTAGGGAGATTAAACCCTAGCAAAGGCAATATGATGCCATCCCAACTCTATAAACTAGAATTATATCTCAACCCTAGTTTATGCATCACTATGGTGATCATAATATAAACCCGAGACCATAATTGAGATTCAAACCAATTGCCATTAGATAAATATGATTAGAACTCTAGACTTGCAATCTCATTAAATCTTAGGCTTCAATTATTGAACCTAAGATTAGCCTAGTGCTAAATACTATAATTAAAACCATATGTGTAGTGATCAACTATTTATCTTTGTACCCAAGATCAACCATGATAGAACAATACCTACCTTAGATACTTTCAAAGATAATGATAGTGTTAACCTTAAAAAGGGGGATTATAATAGAAGCTACAAAACCCTAATAAGTCTGGTGCTCACATAAAATCATATGTAAGTCATCCACTTCTCAAATGGAAACCAAGTCTTAATAATAACCTCTGAAATATATTGAGTTGAAATTATCAACTCTAATAAATCATAACAGAATTGATTCACAAGAAAAAGGAAATTAAAATAAAAGAATATAAACTCATACCTATTTGCTATTTTGAACAAAACCACAAGTATGAAATATAATCTCTACTATTAAAAGCAAACTGGTGAATGCCTGGTGTCACATTTTTAGGATGGACAATAATACCCCCCACGTCTTTATCCTGCGCGCGGAACAAAGAAAACGCAATAATAATACCCCCACATCTTTATCCTGAAAATGCCACCCCGCTTCTTATCCCTAAAATTCAGCAACTAATTAACAGCAACCGCGTATACCTCTCGAAACGCGGAACTAACCGCAAATCACGTCAAATCCTCACCCACACCGACGCCTCTTGCGCCGCCCAGGGCTCAGCCGCCCGCGCCCAAGCCTCCTCGCCCAGCCACGGCCTCCTCCCACGGGCTCCATCCGCTGTGGACGGTTGAGATCCTTAAAACTCGCTAGATACAGATAAGAGATAACCTTTCCCCACTGTACGCGTTGGTATCAATTTGAGGTTTCTCGTAACTGAATCACCAATCCGTGCAATCGTGCTGGCAGTCCGGACTCCGGAGAAAATCTTCTCGTTTATTCCGCCGCCGCCGGTTCTGGACGACAGGACGAGACCAGCTGACACGACGTTCACGTACTCATGGTCTCCTTCCGACGCCATCGTACTCAGCATCTTGGGAGGCCATGGCCATGGATAGCCGGCCGGGATGCATGATGCATGGGCATGTGGTGATGGTAGCCGAGGAGGAGCTCGCGTACCCATCTTCTTTCTCCGGGTGCGGTTGCGGCAGCGTGGCTAGGTTCTTTACATTATCAATTTAACACATTGCCGCATTAAACTATGTGAACAATATAGTCAGCAAAGAACACTACTTTCTGGCAGCAAGAGCCTTTTATCATCTTTCCATTCATGAGATCATTAAACCTCTCAAGTACGCAAGTATAAAATCCCACGAGACATCTTCATGGTAAGGGGAAATCATAATACATGTGCATTTGAAAGTTGAGGTAATTCATATGATGTTAATTGTTTCTAGCTGCTGCTCTTTTTATGCAGAAACATCTTCATGGTAGGGGTAAATCATGCCAACATTTTTACTTTTATCTTCGGTGCAGATTTATTACCAATTCTATTCTGGTACATATTTGCTTAGATAGTCAGATACAACATGGTCTACAAAAACATAAGCTACATAACATTATCAATGAAAATTTTGACTATTGTCGTAGAAAACTAATTATGCAACACACATGAAAAGTAACCTAGGCTCCATGCAGTTTGGCTAATAGGTGGATCCATGTCTTACGAAACATGCCCCCTAATTTAATGTTGCATTCAGAAATGTGTTTGTCGACAATCTTTACTATTAAAGGTAAATCTGAAACCGAAGAATGTTTCTACATCATTATATCATAGACAAAAGTTAAACCAGATATTTCACACACCAATCTAATAGATGATGGTTCTACATATTCTGTTTCCAGTTGATTTGATTCATACATTGATTTTGAAGACCAATGACTGCAGGTTATCACTGATCTGATTCATCTAATGAGGATAAAGACAATGACTGTGGGTTTACTGTCGTATGGTATTTTCAAGATTAAACTTCAGTGATAAGCTAATAAATTTGGAACTTGAAGTGTTGCAGATGAACTACTAATCTTTACTATTAAGGTGAAACATGCAATATCATGCTTCTCATGATGCCACACTTATCACAATTTACATACTAAATGTCACTATCGGTGGAACTAACAAACCTTATCTTCACTAACTAACACACTTGGGTAACAAAATTATCTTATCTCAACAATATTTTAACCTTCCTGAGTATATGCGCCGGCCCGGCGCTGCTGGTCAAGCTAACAACTCTCAACAAAGTAGCAAAACAATAACAATCCACGATGTGGGTCGTCTGTTGTGCTTGCGTCCTCGCGTCCTTGACCTGCGTCCATGACCGCACCTGCCACGACGTTATAGAAGGCCATCGTTCTAGATGGAGAGGCAGTTGGGGTCGAGCAGCTTGGCGGAGGAAGAGGCCTGGTGCGGGCACGGAGAAGAACTGATTTTTCTTGCCAGCTCACGTGACATCGGCAACCACGCCATGTCTTCCCTTGTAGCCACCCACCCTAGGAGGTGCTCCTCTAAGTGGAGGAGCATGAATTCGGTGAACGCACGCAAGGTGTGGAACTTCCCGTGGACTCAAGTTACATGGTTCTGAATGGACACTACCTGCTCATGTTCCGCTCTTGGAGCTCTTGCCGACGGAGAGGAGCAATGCGCCGGAGTTGAAGCCACTTGCCCCGGTGCTCCTCCGGTCAGACGAGGCAGGAATTATGTTGAACCCGTGACCTTCACGGGGATAACTCGTTGGCCATATTGACGCTCTCTGTCGGGCAATAAGAGGCATGTGTTCTCATATGTTATTTGAACTATCGGGCATTTTCGTCCGTTAAATGAACTACCGTTTTCATCTGTTATAGGAATTCTTGTGCTACAACTGGGCATATGAACTATCGAGCTATAACATGTCTGGGCTATTAACATGCATGCATTTTCATTTTCTATGGTCCACCATAAAGCTATGCATTGAACACAATAATAAATGATTTTTTCTAAATGGAGGATTTTCCCGAGCTTCTGCATACAAATGATGCACATATATTTTTATTATATTATTGAACAAAGACTTAAGAGAGAGATACAAAGATCAACTCGAAGCCACCATCCTATCAACATCGCTACACCTATCGATGAAGGGGGTAATCATGAACAGGGCTAGTGCCTGATATCACACCAATGCACATCATCTAAAAACCGAAAATCCTCACCAAACCACCTATTGGCGAGTAAGAAGCACAACCGGTCTAGCAAACCCTCAGCATGCACCAACGTACACACCGTAGAGGTTGCTACCTCTGTCTTACGCGAACCCATATCCAAGAGGGATCAATGCATTGACCTTTCCAGGGTGCCCTCGACGCCGCCATGACGCCAGATGGAGCCACCGCCCTGTGTGCATCCATCATCCCACATTCATGATCGAGACCCCGCTGCACCATGCCGCCGACGATGGTAGATGGCATGTTCTCCCCTAGATTTGAGGTTTCCACGGAAATAATGTAGAGAGAGCCACCCCACCATAACTTCCTACGAGAAATACGACACCCACGAGCGTTGTCGTCGATGGTGGCATACACACCCGCTTCAGCAGCCGTACAAGCGTCTCCCCCTCACTGTGGAAGGTGGAGGAGGCCACATCTCTGCGTGACCGGTGCCATGGCCACACACACGCCGTCCCGAGGCGCCCGCTCAAGATCCTCCGCCGAAGCCACACCTCGTAGCTATGATGGAGGGACATTCTACTGCCACCATCATTCCCCCGCACGGTCTTCGCCCCACTAGGATCCGACGGCGGCGGGAGGGGAGATGGGGAGGGTGGCGGCTAGGGTTCCATACATATAAATTTGAATAATTGGTTAAATTTGGATAAATTTGGATAAATTTGTTAAACCGTGGCGAAGCACGGGCATTCAACTAGTCAAATATAAAATATTTGTTCAAAATAAAGAATAGTGTAATAGTCATTGCACTATGTCTTAATTCAGTTAACATAACAAGAAACCTGTAAATAAAATTTGAATTCAAATCAGATTCAAATAGAAAATAGAAAACTAGAAATAGAAAACAGAATAAGAAAAGAAATAAAGTAAAGGAGAGAAACCTTACTCGCTGGCCGCAGCAGCCCACCAGCAGCTCGGCCCAAGGAGCAGCCCTGGCCACGGCCCGGTCCACCGTAACCCTTCACGTGGCCAGTACGCGAGGAAGAAAAACGGCATCGTCTTCTTCCTCCGAGACCGACACGGCGACGGCCACGGGCATGTCCTCGTCGACGATTCCGACCGCGTCGGTCAGACGCAACCGTCCTGGAGTGGCCAGCAAGTCGTCCTCGTCAGTGCTTATCCAAGCACATAAAAAATCGGCGCCCAAATCAATCTCCCAGACACCGCCACCTCCCGATCGTCATCGCTGTCGTGTCGACGCCTCAGTGATCGCCTGAAACTATAAATAGGCCAGAAAGACCGCCGTGAAATCCTTGTTCCTCGACGCCACTCCATTCTCTCTAAATCGTTCTCTACCGCTCGATTTCATCCGGAGACTGTCGCCGGCGCCGGAGAAGAAGCCGACGATTTAAGCCATCCCCGAGCCAACCGAGCAGTTCCGATGATGCGCCGTGTCAAGTAGAGCCTCCAGGAGGAAGATAGCATCCAGGGAAGCATTGGGGAAGTCCAATTTGTCGATTTCCTTTCACAGTTCATCTCCGGCCTAGGAGAAATCAAGCTCGTTCCCGCTCACGATCGACGCCATCGACCCTCTAGGAAGAATCACGGTGAGCTTCCGCGTTTCTAGCACCTTCTATTGTATCCTAGATCCGCCTGTAGCTCGGATTTAAGGTCTTGCCGGAGTGCGCCGCCGCGGTATGGTTCGCCGGAGCTATCTCCGGTGACCAATAGGTGGCGGAAACACCTCCCTCGCACTCGCCCTGGAGAGGGGATTCCAACGCACTCTCTTGCGCATCGACCCTCTAGGAAGAATCACGGTGAGCTTCCGCGTTTCTAGCACCTTCTATTGTATCCTAGATCCGCCTGTAGCTCGGATTTAAGGTCTTGCCGGAGTGCGCCGCCGCGGTATGGTTCGCCGGAGCTATCTCCGGTGACCAATAGGTGGCGGAAACACCTCCCTCGCACTCGCCCTGGAGAGGGGATTCCAACGCACTCTCTTGCGCATCCTACGTATCCGGAATCGCTGTCGCCATCGATCGCTGACTCGCCGGCGTTCGGTTGACCGGCGAGATGACATGGCAGTGGGACCCTTCCGCTGGTTTGACCCAGTCAACTGCCAACGAGGCAGCCGACTCGGACCAGACCCCACCTGTCTGTGGCGGTGGGTAGCCCTGTCCGGGTAGCTCTAGTACTTGTTTTCATTTTATTTCAATTCAATTATTACTGCAACTTTGAAAATTTATATAAAATTCATATTAACTCGGAAAAATTCAAATAAGATATCAAAATTCTTAGAAAAGAAAAATTTATCCAATAAAAATATAATATGAAATTTTTATTTTTAATAAAAATTTAATTGTTTAATAATTGTTATTTAAGCATTTCCTTTTATCCTTTATTGAATTAAAAATTCAATAATTAGGAAAAATTCTCCTAATTAAAGAAAACCAGTAACTAAATAAAGAATACATTAAAACTAATTTTATTTATTTATTTATTGTGTTAAATCCTTATTAAAAGGATTTAAACCCTTATTAACAATTACCTTAATTATTAAAATCTATAAAAATAATAAAATGATAAATCCAATATTATTTTTATTTCAAAGTTATTAATAACTTCAACTTTATAATTAAGTTATTAACCTTAGAACTATTGGGTAATTAGGAGACCCTAGTTCCATCAAGAATAAAATTATAACCCATAATGTTATGTGGGATACTAAAACCCTAATACCATTTAGAACCCTAGCTCCACTACTTCAAATAAACCCTAAATTGTTTCCAAACTTAAACCCCAAGATAATATGTGATCATGTTACCCCAATAGTAGTCATAGAACCATAATTAGCAATTAAATATTTGACATGTTCACATGAAATGTATGAGCCCTATTATCAATAATTTAGTATTCTAGGCATGCATCCCTATCCAACCTAAATGATCAAATTAGGATCAACCAAGCCTAAAACCTAGTTTCTAATGCCAAAACCATCATCCTTATTCATCCATGCTTAGCATCACACCATTGTGATGAACTACAATAGCAACCATGCCAATATGATGCATCCTATTCCATACACACTAAACCCTATTAGTGTGAGATAATTATTAAACATCCTATTTAGGAAACCACCATTCCTTACTTAGTGAATTCAATAGCAAACCTTAGACAACCTCAAACCTAATTGCAATACTTCTTATTACTTAAGAAGTATGTTCTTCAAAAGTTACTCTTTTGAGGTAAATAGGGAGTAGTCATCAACCCTGCCTAACAGGACCTATACATCCTAGCTATCTATCACCACTAAGATATATCACCATGATAGCAACCATGTAAAAATACTTGCTTAGGATGCCTAGGCTTAACTCAAACTACAAGCCCTAGGTGTTGATGAATCCAACTATGTTGTGATCCATCTTATACTTACTCCAGGAACTACTTGGAACCAGAATAAATTATAGCAACCTACAAACCTAATTACCATACTTGTTCTTTATCAAATTACATGTTCTTCAAAAGTTATTCTTTTAAAGTATAGGATAATCAATCATTAACCATGCCATATAGTACTAAAACTGACCACTGTTCCTTACTTGTTAACATTATGCCAATCCTCATTCTTTGTGTGCTCAATTGAATATTATGCTTTATTATCTACCCGTTTATAATACCAAGTAAATCACACCCGAATAAGAACCTTGTATGTGAATCACTCTAAAAGTGCAACACACCCTAAACCAATCATTACAACTCACCGATCCTAAATCATCGGGGTTAGGTCACGCTTAGAGCGATTGCATCTCATTCTTATGCATTATTGCATCCTTGCCAATCTTTTAAACATCGTCCTTACCGGACGATGTTGCTATTTCAGAATTCGGAGTTATTACGTATCGAAGACCTTGCCTGCATAATCTTGCAGTCAATAAAGGCAAGTTCATCACTTGCTCATGTCATTTGATTATTTCTATCAAATTACTTGCAAAGTACTATGGTTACCACTATTGCATAAAAACCAAAACCACTACTTTCATAACTATGAATATGACTATGTGGTGGGCAATGGAACCATGGATTGTGTTGATATGGTGGAGGTTCCATTGCACGGGTTTATATCCATCTAGGATTAAACAACAAATGTCGCCAGATGATTCTTGTGCCAGTAATACCCGTGTTAACCATAAGATCCGGAGTGGGACGGAGTAGTCAAAAGTGTTTCCACCTCTCGTTCATCAACGGATGCGCTTTACCGTAGTACACTTGTAATCCAAGGGGGCAAGCTGGTGAGGCTGGGGAGTCCTAAGTCCCCACGGCATAGTCCGTAGTACACTTGTCGCCCGAAGGAGCAAGATGGTGAGGCTGGGGAGTCCTAAGTCCCCACGGTATTGCGATCTATGATGGGTTGCAGCCACCGGCGTAGGAGTGTATGGTAGAGCCCAGCATTGTTGTCGTGGTCGGGGTCCACCTTGAAATCTACAGGAATAATGGGACCGACATGGACCCAGGGTCGGCGCATGCAACAACGAGTGGGTGTTCGAGGTAGCGGAGGAACATGATTGGCTAGACCTTATACCGGGCCTCACACCAAAGGAAGTGTGGACGAGCCTGCAACTCGGTTGGCACCAAGGTTAAGATCTCTTATGGGTAAAGCAACACACCTCTCGCGAGTGTAAAGAACCGTGACTGTCACTCCCTGTTCCGGGATATGGAACTGCGAACGCGGCCGGAAAGGAGCTCCATGAAGTTCTAGTAAACCGGTGAAGGCCGACGGACATAGTTCTTCTGAATAAAAGCAACCTTTTGAAGAAATGGTTATGAAAACTTGCATTGGTATTAGACTTTCTGGTCTAATGTCGTAGCTAGTGCATTAAACACCTCTTTCCTATAATGAACTTGTTGAGTACGCTCGTACTCATCCCACTCTTAAATCCCCGCTTAGGTATGGAGGCATCAAAGGAGGATCTACGAGTGCAACTCAAAGGCCGAGGAGTCAACAACTACTTCACGAGACAGGACCCTATCAGAGGAGTTAGATACCACATCCAACAAGGGGAAAACCTAGTTTAGCCATAAAAGGGAACTAGCTTCCTCAACCTAACTCCTATTTAGCTAGAGTCTATTCTTAGCCTCTGTAGTTAGTGTAATACTCTACAAATAGAGTTCGTGTTAGGATTAGACTACGAGTCATTCTCCTGGAGTTTATTTGCAGTTTTACCTCATTGTAAAGTAGGAGGCTGTGCTGATCTTCTGTAACAGAGTCTGTATGTAATTCTATAGACATGCCTTGGACCCGCATATGTTTCTGTTGTACCACTATGAGCGATATAATACTCGTGGAACGGTGTTTCATTGGTGTTATATCAGACTTGCATACTACACCATGCAGTGGTATGCCGGGTCACCACAGTTGGTATCAGAGCAAATGCTTTGACCTTAGGATTAAAACCCTTTAAAGGAGACCTATAGGATTGGTAGTGTCTATAGGAAGTTGTCTTAGATTAAACCAAATACTTCTTATGACTTGAGATGGATATTCACTTGAGAATAATCCTGACACACTTGAGTCAACATTTCTTACCTATATTTCCTAAGTAATGTTAGCTAGCTAATCTCAAATTATGTAGGATACTCATTAAGACCCTAAAATAATTGATGAGTAGACCACGAGTTGGTATACAATACATGGTAGTCCAAAGAGAGGATACAACCATAAGGAAGATATCCTAGTGGAAGATGTGTACCAACATATGTTATGATTAAGTAAGAGTTATCCAGACTCGGTAATAGGAGTTATATCAATTTATGAAGATAATTAAGATATCCTAATAGAAGATGTAGACCAAGTTAAGTAATGAGTAAGTAAAACTATCTAGACATGTGAAACAATTGATAGTAAGTGATAACTATGAGTCATATGAGGTAGTATAGACCATGATGAGTCAATCATGGGAAGTAAGAAAGAGGGATAGGAATAAAATATGTCTACTTCCATGGTAGAGTAAGAAATCATATATGATTCACCTGAGAGTCATTATGTGATGGACTAAAACATCATAAATAATTAAAATGAGTACAATAAGAAGCCAGTTGTTCAACAATAGTGCAAGAACTGTGTACTAAAAATATGGAAGTGTGCCAAGCACATCATGACCATATGCTTATAATAGAAACACTTGGAAGTATAGGAGTTATATCTTAATAGATATGTATTCAGAGTAACCATATTAGAACTAGAGGTATCATACAAAATAGTCCTCAATAGCACTTATATATGGAATATTACTAAGTTAAGTAGTACTTCCAAAGAAAATTAGGTTAACCTTAACCATCCCAAACCACTTTGTTTCAAGTATATCTCATTGCAAATGTGCAATTAAGGTAAAGGCTGAGACAAATAGTAGAATTCCCTAAATTCGTGCTAAGTATCACGATATAAACCTATGTTATGTGGTGTTATATACTACACATCGCAGCCTGATGTTTAGAGATGTCTTACTCAACTATATATTCAGGCTTATGATGGTGTGTATTATATGCACAAAGCTGAATCTTCTTGGATTTTATTGGATTTTCATTGTTTGACTAGATCCATACATGAAGTTTGACGTTGATATGCAAATGCATGTTGCAATATCAAGTCCTTACTTGATGCTATAGATCTAGAGGGTAATGGTAAACGTGTGAGGAAGTGACGAACTCTGAAGATCTTAAAGACAAGATGAAGGTTCATCAGAAAAAGGAAGTAAAGTTGTGGGAAGTAACCACAATACTCTGAAGGAAGTACAATCAGAAATTCATGCTTACCTCAACCGAGGAGTACTTTAGTACATAAGAAGCATGAAGGTAAGAAATAGAATGATTATGGTGAAGCTCAAGTAGATCCATAGTCAACATAGAAGAGGGAATGCATGGGAAATCACTTAGGATACTATAATCATAGTGTTAGCTAGTGGTTTTTCTTGCAAAATAAACCCTGAATGAAGGAAGGTGATATATGAAATCATAGCAGACATAAGAAGACCATAGTTGATACCAGAAGACCACAATTGGTATAATATCAATACTGTGAGATAAAGCAGAAGATGACTCGTTCAGTTGATCAAGAACCTATAATAGAATCCATTTATAGATATCAAATAGCCACAGTTGGTATAATAACCACAGTGGGTATCAGTTGGTATTACAAATAGTTCACGATTTAATTAGTTGTAACAAAAGTTTGTGAACAAATAAAAATCTTATCAGCCAAATAGCTAGATCTATAAACATTTAGTCAAAAGATTCACATTGGATGTCCACAATTGAGTGGATACACCACAAAGTTCTTTGCAAAACCTTCGAGGAATATAAATTATAAACAAGACCTATACCAATATTCTAATCATAAGTTTAATAGTTGGAAGAAAAGGAGTTGAAGACCTTAAGCAAACTCTAAGGGGTAGAGTAAAGATTGAGTTGGATGTTCAGTAACTCAATACTTTAAGCTATATAGAAGAAGAAGGTCTGAACTGAGAGGAAGTTCGATCTTATTTTCATAAGATTGTTGAACACTACTTTCAGAAGTATGTCAGACCAGAAGCCGAGGTTCATACCTCCAGGAAGTAAGAAGTGGACTATCACTTGAGAAAGTGAGTAGTATTTACTCAGAAGTACGGAAGTGCAAGTAAGCTAAGCTTAATTAAACTGGGAGAAGGAAAAATAGGAGACCAAATAAAGCTCAGGAAGGCCAAAGACTGAAGTAGATTGACCATACCAAAATCAAAGACTAATAGAATGATTCCTTTCATGGAACCTAAATACCCCAAAACAGTTATAGGTATCAACTATAAACCATGATTGGATGGACTAAATGAGTCTAATCTATTCTTAGGGAAATAAATACTCAAGACTATTTCCATGGTAATTACCTTACTAAGTACCATTATTGCACTTTTGGTAGTAAGGGAAAACAACCTATTTAACAATTAGGAGTTTATTATCATATTAGCTTTCAAATAAGACCAGTAGCACTAGAAGAAGTCTCAATCGTTGAATCTTCAATGAGAAATGAAACAAGCTTATAGAGTTGGAAGAAATCAAAGAATCAAAGTAAGAACCATGGTTCAGAGACAGACACTAATGGATTCCAGGAAGAATCTGGACAAGGGATATATTTAAATATATCCAACAAGATCAATACGGAGATCGAGAAAAGATATAGTCTGCACAAGTCAGATCCACACTCCGGAAACGTGAGAGAGTTCAAACTTCGAGGACGAAGTTTAGTTTAAGGGGTAGAGACTGTAATATCCCAGGTATTGGGGTTACAAAAATAGAGGAAACAGATGTGTGCATTGCATTCATGCATAGAAAATCCGGGGAATTTTCGCGCTTTAAAGTAAAACAATCCACGATGAATCGAAGTTTCACTTGACCTTGGTGGAATTGAAGTAGCTCATCAAGTCAAGCGCTATAAACCTCAATGTGACTTTGTTAAAACCTTGTTTTGGGTAGAGATGATTTGATCTAAGGGGTTAGATCAAATGGAACTAATAATCAACACAACAACACTTTACTCAATGATCAATTGCTTGATCTTATAAAAGATCATAACATTGAATTCCTTGCCATAACCTATGAACATCAATCTATTTGGAAATCAAGTAACAATAATTGGAGAAACTATTCTTCACTTATCTTCTCCATGTCTTAAACTAACCCATGCACATATCATAAACCCTATGATATTCATTCTACTCTAGTCTTGGAAACATAACAAGGAGATCAACCCTAGAAATACATTTCTCTATTCCAAATTATTAAGCATCAAACTTAGAGAGGTGAGAGTCCTATTAATTATTAGAGAAGCAATGAAAAACCTTGGAGATAAATAGCCATATGATCACAACATCATTTTCAAGAGAAACCTTAGAGTATTATTGAAGTCCTTCCCAAAGGAGTGAGACCATTCATACTAATCCTAGCTTCACCTAATTTTAGAATAGATGACAACCTTTGAACTAAACAAATAGGGGATAAACCATTTCATCATGGTGTGGGAGATAACCAACTATCAAATGAAATAAGGCATATCCATGATACATACCTTAGGAAGCCAAACCTTTGATCATTACAAATTGGGTAATGTACATATACCATAAGAATTGAGAGTAGAAGCAATTGAGAATAAATTATTCATGATAATGCCATGATCATGCTTTGGAGAAATAGAAGAATAAGTCATAAGTTAAACCTTATATGATGAGTAGATATCATTCACCACATGAACTTATAGGGAGATCACTAGTAATCACCCCTAGACTTACATTACAAATCTATCCTGTGAACCATTTGGTGATCATAAGTAGAATCCTACCATACCTACATTTCATAAAATAAAGAACCTAAGAAAACCTTAGAGTAAAACTCCATATTTAATATGGTGAGAAACCATTCATCCATAAGACCAAAGTTAACTATAAAAAGAATTATTATCAATGAAGTTACTTTAATAATAAATTGTGGATAATAATAGAAGTTAATTAGTAGAAGATAAACCCAATTCTCAAATCCTTAGTGATTAGAGGAGCACATAAGATATGAAGCAAGTAACCATATTATCTTGGTTAGGGGAGATTAAACCCTAGCAAAGGCAATATGATGCCATCCCAACTCTATAAACTAGAATTATATCTCAACCCTAGTTTATGCATCACTATGGTGATCATAATATAAACCCAGACCATAATTGAGATTCAAACCAATTGCCATTAGATAAATATGATTAGAACTCTAGACTTGCAATCTCATTAAATCTTAGGCTTCAATTATTGAACCTAAGATTAGCCTAGTGCTAAATACTATAATTAAAACCATATGTGTAGTGATCAACTATTTATCTTTGTACCCAAGATCAACCATGATAGAACAATACCTACCTTAGATACTTTCAAAGATAATGATAGTGTTAACCTTAAAAAGGGGGATTATAATAGAAGCTACAAAACCCTAATAAGCTGGTGCTCACATAAAATCATATGTAAGTCATCCACTTCTCAAATGGAAACCAAGTCTTAATAATAACCTCTGAAATATATTGAGTTGAAATTATCAACTCTAATAAATCATAACAGAATTGATTCACAAGAAAAAGGAAATTAAAATAAAAGAATATAAACTCATACCTATTTGCTATTTTGAATAAACCACAAGTATGAAATATAATCAAATATAAAATATTTGTTCAAAATAAAGAATAGTGTAATAGTCATTGCACTATGTCTTAATTCAGTTAACATAACAAGAAACCTGTAAATAAAATTTGAATTCAAATCAGATTCAAATAGAAAATAGAAAACTAGAAATAGAAAACAGAATAAGAAAAGAAATAAAGTAAAGGAGAGAAACCTTACCCGCCGGCGCGAGCCCACCACAGCACCGGCCCAAGGAGCAGCCCAGCCACGGCCCGACTCCACCGTAACCCTTCACGTGGCCGCACGCGAGGAAGAAAACGGCATCGTCTTCTTCCTCCAGACCGACACGGCGACGGCCACTAGCATGTCCTCGTCGACGATTCCGACCGCGTCGGTCAGACGCAACCGTCCTGGAGTGGCCAGCAGGTCGTCCTCGTCAGTGCTTATCCAAGCACATAAAAAATCGGCGCCCAAATCAATCTCCCAGACACCGCCACCTCCCGATCGTCATCGCCGTCGTGTCGACGCCTCAGTGATCGCCTGGAGCTATAAATAGGCCAGAAAGACCGCCGTGAACTCCTTGTTCCTCGACGCCACTCCATTCTCTCTAAATCGTTCTCTACCGCTCGATTTCATCCGGAGACCAGTCGCCGGCGCCGGAGAAGAAGCCGACGATTTAAGCCATCCCCGAGCCAACCGAGCAGTTCCGATGATGCGCCGTGTCAAGTAGAGCCTCCGGGAGGAAGATAGCATCCAGGGAAGCATTGGGGAGTCCAATTTGTCGATTTCCTTTCACAGTTCATCTCCGGCCTAGGAGAAATCAAGCTCGTTCCCGCTCACGATCGACGCCATCGACCCTCTAGGAAGAATCACGGTGAGCTTCCGCGTTTCTAGCACCTTCTATTGCATCCTAGATCCGCTTGTAGCTCGGATTTAAGGTCTTGCCGGAGTGCGCCGCCGCGGTATGGTTCGCCGGAGCTATCTCCGGTGACCAATAGGTGGCGGAAACACCTCCCTCGCACTCGCCCTGGAGAGGGATTCCAACGCACTCTCTTGCGCATCCTACAGATCCCGGAATCGCTGTCGCCATCGATCGCTGACTCGCCGGCGTTCGGTTGACCGGCGAGATGACATGGCAGTGGGACCCTTCCGCTGGTTTGACCCGGTCAATCGCCAACGAGGCAGCCGACTCGGACCAGACCCCACCTGTCTGTGGCGGTGGGTAGCCCTGTCCGGGTAGCTCTAGTACTTGTTTTCATTTTATTTCAATTCAATTATTACTGCAACTTTGAAAATTTATATAAAATTCATATTAACTCGGAAAAATTCAAATAAGATATCAAAATTCTTAGAAAAGAAAAATCTATCCAATAAAAATATAATATGAAATTTTTATTTTTAATAAAAATTTAATTGTTTAATAATTGTTATTTAAGCATTTCCTTTTATCCTTTATTGAATTAAAAATTCAATAATTAGGAAAAATTCACCTAATTAAAGAAAACCAGTAACTAAATAAAGAATACATTAAAACTAATTTTATTTATTTATTTATTGTGTTAAATCCTTATTAAAAGGATTTAAACCCTTATTAACAATTACCTTAATTATTAAAATCTATAAAAATAATAAAATGATAAATCCAATATTATTTTTATTTCAAAGTTATTAATAACTTCAACTTTATAATTAAGTTATTAACCTTAGAACTATTGGGTAATTAGGAGACCCTAGTTCCATCAAGAATAAAATTATAACCCATAATGTTATGTGGGATACTAAAACCCTAATACCATTTAGAACCCTAGCTCCACTACTTCAAATAAACCCTAAATTGTTTCCAAACTTAAACCCCAAGATAATATGTGATCATGTTACCCCAATAGTAGTCATAGAACCATAATTAGCAATTAAATATTTGACATGTTCACATGAAATGTATGAGCCCTATTATCAATAATTTAGTATTCTAGGCATGCATCCCTATCCAACCTAAATGATCAAATTAGGATCAACCAAGCCTAAAACCTAGTTTCTAATGCCAAAACCATCATCCTTATTCATCCATGCTTAGCATCACACCATTGTGATGAACTACAATAGCAACCATGCCAATATGATGCATCCTATTCCATACACACTAAACCCTATTAGTGTGAGATAATTATTAAACATCCTATTTAGGAAACCACCATTCCTTACTTAGTGAATTCAATAGCAAACCTTAGACAACCTCAAACCTAATTGCAATACTTCTTATTACTTAAGAAGTATGTTCTTCAAAAGTTACTCTTTTGAGGTAAATAGGGAGTAGTCATCAACCCTGCCTAACAGGACCTATACATCCTAGCTATCTATCACCACTAAGATATATCACCATGATAGCAACCATGTAAAAATACTTGCTTAGGATGCCTAGGCTTAACTCAAACTACAATCCCTAGGTGTTGATGAATCCAACTATGTTGTGATCCATCTTATACTTACTCCAGAAACTACTTGGAACCAGAATAAATTATAGCAACCTACAAACCTAATTACCATACTTGTTCTTTATCAAATTACATGTTCTTCAAAAGTTATTCTTTTAAAGTATAGGATAATCAATCATTAACCATGCCATATAGTACTAAAATTGACCACTGTTCCTTACTTGTTAACATTATGCCAATCCTCATTCTTTGTGTGCTCAACTGAATACTATGCTTTATTATCTACCTGTTTATAATACCAAGTAAATCACACCTGAATAAGAACCTTGTATGTGAATCACTCTAAAAGTGCAACACACCCTAAACCAATCATTACAACTCACCGATCCTAAATCATCGGGGTTAGGTCACGCTTAGAGCGATTGCATCTCATTCTTATGCATTATTGCATCCTTGCCAATCTTTTAAACATCGTCCTTACGGACGATGTTGCTATTTCAGAATTCGGAGTTATTACGTATCGAAGACCTTGCCTGCATAATCTTGCAGTCAATAAAGGCAAGTTCATCACTAGCTCATGTCATTTGATTATTTCTATCAAATTACTTGCAAAGTACTATCGTTACCACTATTGCATAAAAACCAAAACCACTACTTTCATAACTATGAATATGACTATGTGGTGGGCAATGGAACCATGGATTGTGTTGATATGGTGGAGGTTCCATTGCACGGGTTTATATCCATCTAGGATTAAACAACAAATGTCGCCGAGTGATTCTTGTGCCGTAATACCCGTGTTAACCATAAGATCCGGAGTGGGACGGAGTAGTCAAAAGTGTTTCCACCTCTCGTTCATCAACGGATGCGCTTTACCGTAGTACACTTGTAATCCAAGGGGGCAAGCTGGTGAGGCCGGGGAGTCCTAAGTCCCCACGGCATAGTCCGTAGTACACTTGTCGCCCGAAGGAGCAAGATGGTGAGGCTGGGGAGTCCTAAGTCCCCACGGTATTGCGATCTATGATGGGTTGCAGCCACCGGCGTAGGAGTGTATGGTAGAGCCCAACACTGTTGTCGTGGTCGGGGTCCACCTTGAAATCTACAGGAATAATGGGACCGACGTGGACCCAGGGTCGGCGCATGCAACAACGGGTGGGTGTTCGAGGTAGCGGAGGAACATGATTGGCTAGACCTTATATCGGGCCTCACACCAAAGGAAGTGTGGACGAGCCTGCAACTCGGTTGGCACCAAGGTTAAGATCTCTTATGGGTAAAGCAACACACCTCTCGCAGAGTGTAAAGAACCGTGACTCGTCACTCCCTGTTCCGGGATATGGAACTGCGAACGCGGCCGGAAAGGAGCTCCATGAAGTTCTAGTAAACCGATGAAGGCCGACGGACATAGTTCTTCCGAATAAAAGCAACCTTTTGAAGAAATGGTTATGAAAACTTGCATTGGTATTAGACTTTCTGGTCTAATGTCGTAGCTAGTGCATTAAACACCTCTTTCCTATAATGAACTTGTTGAGTACGCTCGTACTCATCCCACTCTTAAATCCCCTGCTTAGGTATGGAGGCATCAAAGGAGGATCTACAGTGCAACTCAAAGGCCGAGGAGTCAACAACTACTTCACGAGACAGGACCCTATCAGAGGAGTTAGATACCACATCCAACAAGGGGAAAACCTAGTTTAGCCATAAAAGGGAACTAGCTTCCTCAACCTAACTCCTATTTAGCTAGAGTCTATTCTTAGCCTCTGTAGTTAGTGTAATACTCTACAAATAGAGTTCGTGTTAGGATTAGACTACGAGTCGTTCTCCTGGAGTTTATTTGCGGTTTACCTCATTGTAAAGTAGGAGGCATGTGCTGATCTTACGTAACGAGTTTGTATGTAATTCTATAGACATGCCTTGGACCCGCATATGTTTCTGTTGTACCACTCTGAGCGATATAATACTCGTGGAACGGTGTTTCATTGGTGTTATATCAGACTTGCATACTACACCATGCAGTGGTATGCCGGGTCACCACAGCTGTCTGCATTCTGGGCAGTTATCAATTGTAGGCAATCGGCTCATTCCTGAGTCCCAGCAGTGTTTAAAGAAAGGACAGTCCCAATGCCTATCCATGTCTTCTTGCTCTCTTGACCTCCCTCTAGCGTGACGCTCGTACCCGTCGTTGTCTCTGTCATATCGACGATATTTCCTGTCATCTGCATCAGACCGACGATATCTCTCATCATCTACGTCATAGCGCCGACGTCGGTCATACTGCTGCTCATATTTGTTAAGGAGATGCGCGGAGAGTGGTCGTTGATACCGCACGCTTCTCACTTCTTCCGCAGTCAGGTACCGTCTGTTATCATATTGGGGCCGGTCGCGTGGATCGGCCTCCTCTTTATCCTTGCCACGGGAGTGACTGCTTTCTGCTTTATCCTTGCTATGGCGGTTCACAAGCCCTGCCATGTTGTTATTGAATGAGAAACCTGGCTGATGCTTCGTGGCATGGTTGAGCTCCACCATGTTGACGCCAGGAAACGGTTGCGTGTCCACCTTCATGGCAAATTGTCCGAAGATTAATCGGCCTGATTCTATCGCCATTTGAATCTGTCCGCGCAATACTTTGCGGTCGTTGGTGGCGTGGGTGAACGTGTGATGCCATTTGCGGTATGGCCTACCGTTCATCTCTTGTGATGTAGGGATTTTGTGGCCTTCGGGTAACTTCAGTTGTTTCTCCTTCGAGCAGCAAATCAAAAATCTGCTCAGTTTTGCTTAAATCAAAGTCAAACCCTTTTGGAGGCCCTGGTTGTTTCACCCATTTGCAGGACACGGGTACTGCCCCCCGAGCCCATTCAGCCACAGCGACTTCCTGATCTTCAGCAGCGTCTTCAACCTCTTCTGCCTCGACCAGGCCTATCGGGCGCTTGAACTTGTCCTGGTACAATTCTGGATGGCGCTGCTCATACGATGTTAATTTCTGGACCATATGCGCCAGTGAGTTGTACTCCACTTGGAAAGTTAGATCCTTGAGTGGCGCTGCGAGGCCTGCCACGGCCAGCTCGACTGCTTCTTTCTCAGATAAATGAACCGAATAACATCGGTTCTTGACAGTTCTGAAACGTTGAATGTACTCAGACACCGTCTCTCCTCGCCTTTGTCGAACCACTGTCAGATCGGCAATGCCAGCTTCGGTAGCTTCTGAATGATATTGTATGTGGAACTGCTCTTCTAGTTGCTTCCATGTCCGAACTGAATCTGGTGGCAACGAGGTGTACCACCCAAAGGCTGGACCCGTGAGAGATTGCGCAAAGAACCTCACACGTAGCTGGTCTGACGCTGAAACCATGCCCAACTGTGCCAAGTATCGGCTCACGTGCTCGATGGAGCTAGAACCTTCTGATCCACTAAATTTTTTGAAGTCAGGGAGCCGATACTTAGGCGGCAGTGGGATCAGGTCATACTCGTTGGGATACGGCTTGGAATAGCCGATTGTTTTCTTCTTTGGCAGGATACCAAACTGATCTCTCAAGATTGTACTGATCTGATCCATGGTATGAGCTGCAGGGGTTGAGCTTTCATGACTCATTGCGGTGGCATATTTAGCTAGCCACGCTTGTTTCTCAGCATCTGCTCCAGAACTCCCTCCTGCTCCAGTAATCCCTCCTGTTGTAGTCTGGATCGTATGCGCCCAGTTGTTGCAGTCCGGCACGTATGTGCACACGTATCCATGTGGGATCTCCTTGGGCGGCTCATACAAGAATTGGTAATCGCCAGGATCACCTCCAACCTTGTAGACGACGTATGCCGGTGAACCTTGTTGCTGTGGAGCCGCCAACGTGAATGGCAGTGGTGGCCTAGTGTGGAACGGTATCTCTCCCTGGTGAGTCCCTAGAGCAGGTCCTGACGGAGAATACTGATGCTTCATGATTTCTTGCACCACACGAAGCGCAACACGCTCAAGAGTGTTCACCAGGCTCTCAGAATGCCGATGTAGAGAATGAGCCACTGCGTAGTTAATTTCCTGGCGCAGGGCTCTGGTACGTTCCTCCGAAGGGAGAGACAGATCCAGTCCCTCGAACGCGCTTTCGGGTGTGAATCCTTTGAACCTAATGCCGTGCGAATGAGTCTTCTCAAAGAGCCGATGAGATCGGCTTCGAAGATGGCCTTAAGCTCATCGTACTTCTTCTTGTGCTCGTCAGGCAGATCTTCGTACTTGATCAGTTCGTTCGACATCTTGGCTGCAGATGTTGACGTGGTTGCTGCAGAAAATGTCCCACCGGGCGTGCCAGAATGTGTTGCCTGCCAAAACCCACCGGCGGGCAGTGGTTAAGCAACACGAAGAGCCGGGAAGCTACCAAGACTGCTGGGTGGGCCCTGGTGCCTCGACGTCGTCCCGCAATGCTCCGGCTCATGTCCTAGCGGTTGCAAGGGCGTGCCACCTGACCTATACCTGGTCAGGAAGGTGTTGGATTGCTTCGATTAGTCTCCTGCATGGTAGACACGTAAACATTAAATACGAGCCCGATCGGCTCTCAGGTTGCCATGTGGATCGGCTCAAAGAGGCGATTGCCCCATGGTTCACGTTGGATTTACGATGACATGGGGAACCTGCTTGATCAATACAAAGTTAAACCAATCTACGACAGTTTAGGGTTTTCACCGCATGATCGGAACATCCTACGCGTAGTTGAGCCTAATAGACACGAAAGATGATGGAAAACTAACCCTAAAAGAGGCCTAAAAACCAACATTAAGTCAATTCCCGGAACAATCCCTCTTAGGGCTAACAAACCACACCTCTCGCACTACCGGATCGTTCAACCCGTTTGTAAGGCCTAACCATACGGATATTAAACTAATCCTTGCAGAACAAGGAGCAACTATAACAGATCGGATCTACTAAATAACGAACAAGCAAGGTGCTGCCCTTACACCTAGATAGGTGTAAGGGCAGCTAGATATCGAGGGACGGCATAGCTAGGCAAATATGCATAAGGAAAGCATCAATGCGAGCCCCAAAACATCTACGATAAATAGTGCTACTCGCCATCAACAATGCTTCAGTACGAGCAACACAAGATAACGAATAAACGTATACTGCCTAGATCGCGAGATGCGATCTAGGCAGCATGATGCTTACCCGGAAGAAACCCTCGAAACAAGGGGTGGCGATGCGCCTGGTTTGTGTTTGTTGTGAACGTGATTGTCCTCCTTTCTCAATAACCATAGGTACATATTTATAGTCCAAGGGACTTTCTAATTCGGAAGTACACCCAACCGTGTACGGGCTAAACTCTATCTTTTAATTCTAAACTAAGATGCAATCTACTAATATTATACAGATACACGGGCAATCTAGCCCAAAATCTTCGCGCAAGGCCGCTTCATAGACGCTCCACGTGTATATCCTCCAAGCCCATATCAATTACGGCCCATCTCCTAATTTGGCCAAAATCTGGTGATAACAGGTTGCTACAGTAGTAACAACTTCCAAGACACAACAAAACAGTAGCAAAATAAAAACATGGGTTATCTCCCAAGAAGTGCTTTCTTTATAGCCATTAAGATGGGCTCGGTAATTTTAATGATGCTCTCGCAAGAAATAAGAGTTGAAGCAAAAGAGAGCATCAAAAGCAAATAAGAAACACTTTTAAGTCTAACCCACTGATGTCTACGGGTGCTTCTATTCTTGTAGACAGTGTTGGGCCTCCAAGAGCAGAGGTTTGTAGAACAGCAGCAAGTTTCCCTTAAGTGGATCACCCAAGGTTTATCGATCTCGGGGAGGAAGAGGTCAAAGATATCCCTCTCATGCAACCCCGCAACCACAAAGCAAGAAGTCTCTTGTGTCCCCAACACACCTAATAGGTGCACTAGTTCGGCGAAGAGATAGTGAAATACAGGTGGTATGAATGAATATGAGCAGTAGTAACGGCGTGTAGTTGATGGTGGTAATATGGTAGCAGTAGTAACGCAGCGATAGTAACGCAGTAAAACAAGTAAACAAGCAGCGATAGCGATATTTAGGAACAAGGCCTAGGGATTAGACTTTCACTAGTGGACACTCTCAACATTGATCACATAACAGAATAGATAAATGCATACTCTACACTCTTTTGTTGGATGATGAACACATTGCGAAGGATTACACGAACCCTCAATGCCGGAGTTAACAAGCTCCACAATTCAATGTTCATATTTAAATAACCTTAGAATGCAAGAAAGATCAACACGACTAAACCAAGTACTAACACAGCATGCACACTCGTCACCTTCACGCTATGTAGGAGGAATAGATCACATCAATACTATCATAGCAATAGTTAACTTCACAATCTACAAGAGATCATAATCATAGCATACGCCAAGTACTAACACGGATGCACACACTCGTCACCATTACACCGTGCGGGAGGAATAAACTACTTTAATAACATCACTAGAGTAGCACATAGATAAATTGTGATACAAAACACATTGCAATCATAAAGAGATATAAATAAGCACTTCACTACGCCATTCATAACAGGTGAGTAAGTATTCTCGTGAAATATAGCCTAAGAGACCCACACGGTGCACACACTCGTCACCTTTACACACGTGGGACAAGGAGTCTCCGGAGATCACATAAGTAAAACTCTCTTGACTAGCACAATGACATCTAGATTACAAGCATCATCATATGAATCTCAATCATGTAAGGCAGCTCATGAGATTATTGTATTGAAGTACATAGGAGAGAGATGAACCACATAGCTACCGGTACAGCCCCGAGCCTCGATGGAGAACTACTCCCTCCTCATGGGAGCAAGCAGCGGTGATGAAGATGGCGGTGGAGATGGCAGCGGTGTCGATGGAGAAGCCTTCCGGGGCACTTCCCCGCTCCGGCGGGGTGCCGGAACGGAGACTCCTGTCCCCCGGATCTTGGCTTCGCGATGGCGGCGGCTCCGGAAGGTTTCGTGGGTTTCGTCCTTCGTAATAGGGTTTTCGCGACGGAGGCTTTAAATAGGCGGAAGGGCAGCCTCGGAGGGGGCTCGGGGCCACCACACCATAGGGCGGCGCGGCCCCCCTCCGGCCGCGCCAGGGTGTGGTGTGGGGCCCCCGGGGCTTCCTCCGGCGGCTCTCGGGTGTTCTGGATGGTTCCGGGAAAAATAGGAACATGGGTCTTGATTTCGTCCGATTCCGAGAATATTTCGTTACTAGGATTTCCGAAACCAAAAACAGCGAGAAAACGAGAACCGGCACTTCGGCATCTTGTTAATAGGTTAGTTCCGTAAAATGCACGAATATGACATAAAGTGTGCATAAAACATGTAGATATCATCAATAATGTGGCATGGAACACAAGAAATTATCGATACGTCGGAGACGTATCGGCATCCCCAAGCTTAGTTCTGCTCGTCCCGAGCAGGTAAAACGATAACAAAGATAATTTCTGGAGTGACATGCCATCATAAACTTGATCATATTGTAAACATATGTAATGAATGCAGCAATCAAAACAATGGTAATGACATGAGTAAACAACTGAATCATAAAGCAAAGACTTTTCATGAATAGTACTTAAAGACAAGCATCAATAAGTCTTGCATAAGAGTTAACTCATAAAGCAATAATTTAAAGTAAAGACATTGAAGCAACACAATGGAAGATTAAGTTTCAGCGGTTGCTTTCAACTTGTAACATGTATATCTCATGGATAATTGTCAACATAGAGTAATATAACAAGTGCAATATGCAAGTATGTAGGAATCAATGCACAGCTTCACACAAGTGTTTGCTTCTTGGGGTGGAGAGAAATAGGTGAACTGACTCAACAATAAAAGTAGAAGAAAGGTCCTTCAAAGAGGAAAGCATCGATTGCTATATTTGTGCTAGAGCTTTTATTTTGAAAACATGAAACAATTTTGTCAACGGTAGTAATAAAGCATATGAGTTATGTAAATTATATCTTACAAGTTGCAAGTCTCATGCATAGTATACTAATAGTGCCCGCACCTTGTCCTAATTAGCTTGGACTACCGGATCTTTGCAATGCACATGTTTTAACCAAGTGTCACAATGGGGTACCTCCATGCCACCTGTACAAAGGTCTAAGGAGAAAGCTCGCATTTTGGATTTCTCGCTTTTGATTATTCTCAACTTAGACATCCATACCGGGACAACATGGACAACGAGATAATGGACTCCTCTTTAATGCATAAGCATGTGGCAACAATTAATATTCTCATATGAGATTGAGGATATATGTCCAAAACTGAAACTTCCACCATGAATCATGGCTTTAGTTAGCGGCCCAATGTTCTTCTCTAACAATATGCATGCTCCAACCATTAAGGTGGTAGATCTCTCTTACTTCGGACAAGACGGACATGCATAGCAACTCACATGATATTCAACAAAGAGTAGTTGATGGCGTCCCCGAAGCATGGTTATCGCACAACAAGCAACTTAATAAGAGATAAAGTGCATAAGTACATATTCAATACCACAATAGTTTTTAAGCTATTTGTCCCATGAGCTATATATTGCAAAGGTGAATGATGGAATTTTAAAGGTAGCACTCAAGCAACTTACTTTGGAATGGCGGATAAATACCATGTAGTAGGTAGGTATGGTGGACACAAATGGCATAGTGGTTGGCTCAAGGATTTTGGATGCATGAGAAGTATTCCCTCTCGATACAAGGTTTAGGCTAGCAAGGTTATTTGAAACAAACACAAGGATGAACGGTGCAGCAAAACTCACATAAAAGACATATTGTAAACATTATAAGACTCTACACCGTCTTCCTTGTTGTTCAAAACTCAATACTAGATATTATCTAGACTCTAGAGAAACCAAATATGCAAACCAAATTAGCAAGCTCTAAGTGTTTCTTCATTAATGGGTGCAAAGTATATGATGCAAGAGCTTAAACATGAGCACAACAATTGCCAAGTATCAAATTATCCAAGACATTTTACCAATTACTACATGTAGCATTTTCCAATTCCAACCATATAACAATTTAACGAAGCAATTTCAACCTTCGCCATGAAAATTAAAGGCTAAGAACACATGTGTTCATACGAACCAGCGGAGCGTGTCTCTCTCCCACACAAGCATTTATTCAACCAAAAACAAAAACAAAAGCAAACCGACGCTCCAAGCAAAGTGCATAAGATGTGACGGAATAAAAATATAGTTTCGGGGAGGAACTCGATAATGTTGTCGATGAAGAAGGGGATGCCTTGGGCATCCCCAAGCTTAGACGCTTGAGTCTTCTTAAAATATGCAGGGGTGAACCACCGGGGCATCCCCAAGCTTAGAGCTTTCACTCTCCTTGATCATATTGTATCATACTCCTCTCTTGATCCTTGAAAACTTCCTCCACACCAAACTCGAAACAACTCATTAGAGGGTTAGTGCATAATAAAAATTCACATGTTCAGAGGTGACACAATCATTCTTAACACTTCTGGACATTGCATAAAGCTACTGGACATTAATGGATCAAAGAAATTCATCCAACATAGCAAAAGAGGCAATGCGAAATAAAAGGCAGAATCTGTCAAAACAGAACAGTCCGTAAAGATGGATTTTATTAGGGCACCAGACTTGCTCAAATGAAAATGCTCAAATTGAATGAAAGTTGCGTACATATCTGAGGATCATGCACGTAAATTGGCTTAATTTTCTGAGCTACCTACAGGGAGGTAGACCCAGATTCGTGACAGCAAAGAAATCTGGAACTGCGCAGTAATCCAAATCTAGTATCAACCTTTCTATCAACGACTTTACTTGGCACAACAAAACACAAAACTAAGATAAGGAGAGGTTGCTACAGTAGTAAACAACTTCCAAGACACAAATATAAAACAAAGTATTGTAGCAAAATAACACATGGGTTATCTCCCAAGAAGTTCTTTCTTTATAGCCGTTAAGATGGGCTCAGCAGTTTTAATGATGCTCACATGAAAAATAGAGTATGAAGCAAAAGAGAGCATCAAGAAGCAAATTCAAAACAAATTTAAGTCTAACATGCTTCCTATGCATAGGAATCTTGTAAATAAACAAGTTCATGAAGAGCAAAGTAACAAGCATAGGAAGATAAAACAAGTGTAGCTTCAAAAGTTTCAGCACATAGAGAGGCATTTTAGTAACATGAAAATTTCTACAACCATATTTTCCTCTCTCATAATAACTTTCAGTAGCATCATGAGCAAACTCAACAATATAACTATCACATAAAGCATTCTTATCATGAGTCTCATGCATAAAATTATTACTCTCCACATAAGCATAATCAATTTTATTAGTTGTAGTGGGAGCAAATTCAACAAAGTAGCTATCATTATTATTCTCATCAAGTGTAGGAGGCATAGTATAATCACAACAAAATTTACTCTCCATAGTAGGTGGTACTAAAAGACCAATATCATTATAATCATCATAAATAGGAGGCAAAGTATCATCAAAGAAAATTTTCTCCTCAATGCTTGGGGGACTAAAAATATTATGCTCATCAAAGCCAGCTTCCCCAAGCTTAGAATTTTCCATATCATTAGCAACAATGGTGTTCAAAGCGTTCATACTAATATTACTACCAGCATGCAAATAAGATTCCATAGGTTTTTTAATTTTCGCATCAAACAATCCATGTTTTAAATCAGGAAATAGGATAAGAAGCTCATTGTTGTCCATTATGCCAAACTAGTGTAAACAAGAAACAAAAAGATGCAATTGCAGGATCTAAAGGAAATAGCTTCGAGCACAAACACAATGGTGCCAGAAAAGTACTGTTACCTGGAACCGGAGTATGAGTGCCTTTTTACCTTTCCTCCCCGGCAACGGCGCCGTAAAAGTGCTTGATGTCTACGGGTGCTTCTATTCTTGTAGACGGTGTTGGGCCTCCAAGAGCAGAGGTTTGTAGAACAGCGAGCAAGTTTCCCTTAAGTGGATCACCCAAGGTTTATCGATCTCGGGGAGGAAGAGGTCAAAGATATCCCTCTCATGCAACCCCGCAACCACAAAGCAAGAAGTCTCTTGTGTCCCCAACACACCTAATAGGTGCACTAGTTCGGCGAAGAGATAGTGAAATACAGGTGGTATGAATGAATATGAGCAGTAGTAACGGCGTGTAGTTGATGGTGGTAATATGGTAGCAGTAGTAACGCAGCAGTAGTAACGCGAGAAAACAAGTAAACAAGCAGCGATAGCGATATTTAGGAACAAGGCCTAGGGATTAGACTTTCACTAGTGGACACTCTCAACATTGATCACATAACAGAATAGATAAATGCATACTCTACACTCTTTTGTTGGATGATGAACACATTGCGTAGGATTACACGAACCCTCAATGCCGGAGTTAACAAGCTCCACAATTCAATGTTCATATTTAAATAACCTTAGAGTGCAAGAAAGATCAACACGACTAAACCAAGTACTAACACAGCATGCACACTGTCACCTTCACGCTATGTAGGAGGAATAGATCACATCAATACTATCATAGCAATAGTTAACTTCACAATCTACAAGAGATCATAATCATAGCATACGCCAAGTACTAACACGGATACACACACTGTCACCATTACACCGTGCAGGAGGAATAAACTACTTTAATAACATCACTAGAGTAGCACATAGATAAATTGTGATACAAAACACATTGCAATCATAAAGAGATATAAATAAGCACTTCACTATGCCATTCATAACAGTGAGTAAGTATTCTGTGAAATATAGCCTAAGAGACCCACACGGTGCACACATTGTCACCTTTACACACGTGGGACAAGGAGTCTCCGGAGATCACATAAGTAAAACTCTCTTGACTAGCACAATGACATCTAGATTACAAGCATCATCATATGAATCTCAATCATGTAAGGCAGCTCATGAGATTATTGTATTGAAGTACATAGGAGAGAGATGAACCACATAGCTACCGGTACAGCCCCGAGCCTCGATGGAGAACTACTCCCTCCTCATGGGAGCAGCAGCGGTGATGAAGATGGCGGTGGAGATGGCAGCGGTGTCGATGGAGAAGCCTTCCGGGGCACTTCCCCGCTCCGGCAGGGTGCCGGAACAGAGACTCCTGTCCCCCGGATCTTGGCTTCGCGATGGCGGCGGCTCCGGAAGGTTTCGTGGGTTTCGTCCTTCGTAATAGGGTTTTCGCGACGGAGGCTTTAAATAGGCGGAAGGGCAGCCTCGGAGGGGGCTCGGGGCCACCACACCATAGGGCGGCGCGCCCCCTCCGGCCGCGCCGGGTGTGGTGTGGGGCCCCCGGGGCTTCCCTCCGGCGGCTCTCGGGTGTTCCGGATGGTTCCGGGAAAAATAGGAACCCGGGTCTTGATTTCGTCCGATTCCGAGAATATTTCGTTACTAGGATTTCGAAACCAAAAACAGCGAGAAAACAGGAACTGGCACTTCGGCATCTTGTTAATAGGTTAGTTCCAGAAAATGCACGAATATGACATAAAGTGTGCATAAAACATGTAGATATCATCAATAATGTGGCATGGAACACAAGAAATTATCGATACGTCGGAGACGTATCACCCACTTCCTATGAAAAGGAATCTTGTAAATAAACAAGTTATGTAAGCATAATGCAATAAGCATAGGAAAACAAGACAAGCGCAACTTCAAGATTTTAAGCAAAAAGAGAGGTGTTTTAGTAACATGAAAATCCCTACAACCATATTGTCCTCTCTCATAAAGATTTTCAGTAGCATCATGAACAAACTCAACAATATAACTATCACATGAAACATTATTATCATGAGCTACATGCATAAAATTATTACTCTCCACATAAGCATAGTCATTACTATTAATTGTAGTGGGAGCAAATTCAATAAGATAGCTATCATTATTATTCTCATCACCATAATCATCATATATAGGAGGCATATTGTAATCATAATTAATTTTCTCCTCAAAACTTGGGGGACTAAAAATATCATTTTCATCAAAACCGACCTCCCCAAGCTTAAATTCTTCCATAGCATTAGCAATAATAGTGTTCAAAGAGTCCATGCTAATAACATTGCTACAACTTTGCAAACAAAGTTCCATGGGTTTTTTAATTCTCTCTTCAAACACATCATGTCCCAATACAAGATAAAGTTCATAAAGATCTCTATTTTGTTGTTGTTTTCCATTAAGCCTAACTAGTGAAGTCACACAACTTAGTGTTCTCAGGAGTATTCATTTTTAACAGTAATAAAGCAAACCGAATTAAATAAAGTAAAACAAGTAACTAATTTTTTTGTGTTTTTGATATAAAGAAAGCAAACAAGACAGAAAATAAAATAAAGTAAAGCAAGACAATAAACAAAGTAAAGAGATTGGATGTGAGAGACCCACATTGCAGCTTGTCTTGATCTCCCCGGCAATGGCACCAGAAAATTGCTTGATGGCGCGTGAAGCACACGACCATTGGGAACCCCAAGAGGAAGGTGTGATGCGTACAGCAACAAGTTTTCCTTCAGTAAGAAACCAAGGTTATCAAACCAGTAGGAGATGAAGGCCATGTGAAGGTTGTTGGTGAAGGAGTGTAGTGCGGCGCAACACCGGGGATTCCGGCGCCAACGTGGAACCTGCACAACTCAATCACAATACTTTGCCCCAACTTAACAGTGAGGTTGTCAATCTCACCGGCTTGCTGAAAACAAAGGATTAAACGTATGGTGTGGAGAATGATGTTTGCTTGCGATGAACAACAGAGAACAGAGATTGCAGTAGATTGTATTTCAGATGTAAAAGAATGGACCGGGGTCCACAGTTCACTAGTGGTGTCTCTCCAATAAGATAAATAGCATGTTGGGTGAACAAATTACAGTTGGGCAATTGACAAATAGAGATGCACATACATATATCATGATGACTACTATGAGATTTAATTAGGGCATTACGACAAAGAACATAGACCGCTATCCGAGCATGCATCTATGCCTAAAAAGTCCACCTTCGGGTTAGCATCCGCACCCCTTCCAGTATTAAGTTGCAAACAACGGACAATTGCATTTAGTACTCGCGCGTAATGTAATCAACACAAATATCCTTAGACAAAGCATTGATGTTTTATCCCTAGTGGCAACGAGCACATCCACAACCTTAGAACTTTCTGTCACTGTCCCAGATTCAATGGAGGCATGAACCCACTATCGAGCATAAATACTCCATCTTGGAGTCACAAGTATCAACTTGGCCAGAGCCTCTACTAGCAACGGAGAGCATGCATGAACATAAACAACACATATATGATAGATTGATAATCAACTTGACATAGTATTCAATATTCATCGGATCCCAACAAACGCAACATGTAGCATTACACATAGACGATCTTGATCATGATAGGCAGCTCACAAGATCTAAACATGATAGCACAAGAGGAGAAGACAACCATCTAGCTACTGCTATGGACCCATAGTCCAAGGATGAACTACTCACGCATCAATCCGGAGGCGGGCATGGTGATGTAGAGCCCTCCGGTGATGATTCCCCTCTCCGGCGAGGTGCCGGAGGCGATCTCCTGAATCCCCGAGATGGGATTGGCGGCGGCGGCGTCACAGTAACTTTTCTCGTATCGTGGCTCTCGGTGATAGGGTTTTCGCGACGGAGGGAATTTATAGGCGAAGGGGCAGAGTCGGGAGGCGCCCGAGAGGCCCACCCCATAGGGCGGCGCGCCCAAGGGTAGGGCCGCGCCCCCCTAGGGTGTGGCCGCCTCGTCACCCCTCTTCGTCTCCTCTTCGGACTTCTGGAAGGCTCCGTGGAAAATAAGACCGTGGGCTTTTGTTTCGTCCAATTCCGAGAATATTTCCTGTGTAGGATTTCTGAAACCAAAAACAGTAGAAAATAGGAATTGGCGCTTCGGCATCTTATTAATAGGTTAGTGCCGGAAAATGCATAAAAATTATATAAAGTTTATATAAAACATGTGAGTATTGTCATAAAACTAGCATGGAACATAAGAAATTATAGATACGTTTGAGACGTATCATGGGGGAAGAGAGGAGAGATTTTGGTGGTCCTGCAAGGTACAAAACAAAGAGAAGACAAGAAAATGAGAACACAAGGGAAATCAACAGCAGTCGAAAAATAGGAAACACAACCCGAAAGAAAACACTTACTTCGGGAAGAGCGTGGCTACCACTATATGGCTCCACGCGACAGGACGCTGGGACTTCGTGATTTTTGTTTAAGGAGGTAAAGCGGCGGACGAGCCTCTCCAAGTCCTTCACAGAAAGGTCCTTAGAAATATGGTCGACATCCTTAGCACCTGAATACATCCAAAGAGGATTTTTGCGTTTGTACACCCTAAAGTTCTTCCCCATCGGTATTTTGAAGCTCGTGGATGCGGGTCATCAGGGCGTCGGTGGCCGCCTTTTGTTCGGCTATGCCTTCTGTGTCCCAAGACTTGCGCCTCTGAATTTCTTCGATAGGATCAAACGGCGCGAGACCATACTCTTGGGAGAGAGAGGACTCGTCCTGGATGTACAGCCACTTCTTGCGCCAACCTTAGACGAAGTCGGGAAACTTCACGTCGAAATAATCGACATCGGGACGGACACAGATACAAACGCCACCTACATTGTAGGTGACGTTCCTCGAATTATTGCGCCAGAGGTAGAAGATGCGTTTTCAAAGGCCCCAATGAGGATGGATGCCCAGGAAACACACACAAAGAGTGATAAAAATAGAAATGTGGAGGAGAGAATTTGGGGTTAGCTGATGCAGCTGGATCCCATAGATGAACATCAAGCTACGAAGGAATTCATGGACACGAATGGCAAGGCCGCGAACGAGGAAGTCGACGAAGTTTACCCGGAATCCAATGGGAGGATGATGAGAGCTCTCATCTCCGGGCATATTCAGGGCCTCCTTCTTCAGCAGACCCATCTTCTTCAGCAACTTTTGATCTTGGGCGGAGATCTTCGACCGCTCCCAGCCTGAGACCTTGACCTTCTCCGCGAGCTCGTCGGTGACCGGAGCGCGGTTCTTGCACTGCTTCGTGCACGGAGCCATGGCGGAAACTTTGGTGGAGAAACAAGGGGGAAAGAGAGCGTGCGCGCGAGGAGCTCGAGCAGCAGCAATGGCGGAGAGAGGGAGATGAGATGTGCGGCGCATCGAAGGGGATGATTGAGGAGTAAAGGATGAATTTATAGAGAGAAGATGATACGTTCAGCCGTTGGATGAGAAGGGGGAGTGTTTTGAACCCTACGCGTGTCCAAAGGGTAAAAGGGTCTTACCGTTCCAAATTTACTAAAGGGAAGTTACTTCGCGCGTGCCGGAAATTACGGAGGATGTGTGTCCCCCACTTGCGCGACGTGTCGATGGCGCAGAGTGTTGGACCCACGACCCAGTGAGGTGACAGGAGTCGTGGCTTCCCAAGATGGGCATCGTGGCTATCGTCAGCAGTAACATCATTCAAAAAGCTTTGAGTGGTTCAACAAAATATAGCGACAACAAAACTTCGAGTTCTAAAAAAGAGAAACTTCGAAAGCCTATGATCAAATGCAAGCATCTGTTCATATGTTCGGGGGCTACTCTTACCAGAAGTATTGTCTATACTTCTGATAAGAGGATGAGGCGAAAGAAAAAATATAGAGTTGACAAAAATAGCAAAAGTTAAGCCTACAACCAAGTGCAAACACTCGGCTGTAGCCTCGAGGGCTACTCCCATTGGGAGCGCTGGTCGCGCACCCGGTGAAATATGAGGAAGAAAAAACAAGAGAATGACAAGACAATATAGAAGTGCAGATGAAGAATTATCACCGTACATCTTCGAGTTACACATAACTCGTCATGTACTCCCATCAGGAGATCAATATATTGTCATCAGACACATAGGGAGATCAAGATATTTTCATCAGACAACTCGAAGAAATTCGCAATTCCAACAGCCGACAAAGGCGTCCGACAATATATTCTCAGAGCGCGTCCGCCGCGGTAAAAACTCTGAACGTCGTAACATTTTATGAAGGTAAGTCCCTAGGATCCGTCCTGTGTGGCGTGGTATCACACCCGAATGCGTTCTTCCACTTTATCCGTATCAACAAATACAAAGAAAACTCCTAGCGGACGCATTAGGTACTCGATAAAACATAACTGGGATTCGATTCACGATAAGACCTTAAGCGGCGCGTGTCGAATTACGCCAGAATACCGAGTTCAAGTCCAGGGACTTGATCTTGAGGTAGGTTTATGCGGGTTTACCACAAGAGCAGTTAACTGGTACCTGACCCGTCAGATGAACCAACCCCATCTACCAATATCCCTGTACAAAATATATGTTAAGCAAAAATATTCGGCTCAGTGATATATAAAGATGCAACTCAATTCTACGATGGAGATTTTGTTTGATTCAACGATTCAAACAAAATCTCGGGGGCTACTGACATAGACTTCCCGAATGGGCCTGCCGAATAAAGTACCCGAGGTAAACTGAAGACCCATGACTTGAAGCTTTCAAGGCCCAGAAGCCCGGCGAACATCGATAAGGAATCTAGAGTTATGTTAGGAATCACAAATCATGTAATCATACGGGAAAGACTCGGATAGTTTTCCAGAGCTTGTAACTTGTTACTTGTATGACACGAAATCCCTCGGCTCTCCCTCCTATAGAAATGGGAGCCGAGGGGAGGAGAATCTATCGAATCTATTGTCAACACACACCCTAATTTCGGAGTCGAGCACCTTTTCGGCTGAACCTTCAAGATCTACTCGCCCTCTACTTTCTACGAAACCCTAATTCTACAATCCGTAGGCATTGACAAGTTGATACCTTGTCAGTGCTGCACCAGGAAGTAGATGAAGCCGCCTAGATGCAGTCGCCGCCGCCGCTGCCACCGTCGCCGACCGGAGATGCGTGCGCCTCTTGCCTGCTTGTCGACGGGAGGAGGAGCTCGAAATTTGGGGGAGGGGGGAGTGGAGTAGGGGGTTAGAAATAGGCCATGGGGCGCGGCGGGAGGTGACAGGATCCTTCCCGCCCCCTTTTCGCTTATCGCCGATGCGTGCTGCAACTCCCGTCATCTCCATCCTCGTCTCCGCACGTGCGCTGAAGATTCGGTTTTGCATCAGCCGCATTGGAGATTTGTCTGCACCGCTGGGAACTGCCGAACCGAGCGTTCCTCCAAGGCCTGGCCTGAAGGTGCTTTGAGAACCGGTTCGTGCAACAACGCCACTCAGCCCAGGAAACCAAACGAGCTAAAAATTGCTAGGGTGATGCAAGCCGAGAGGCGCCTACCAAAGGCACCCTATATGACTCGTATGGTAGCTGTTGGGCTAAGTTGCATTATTGCATGAAATGGACAGAAAAGCAAAAAAAAAAAAAAAAAAAAAAACATTGCGGGAATCCAATCAGGCCCTTAGTGCTTGCTCAGCCGACCTGTTTCACTTTCCCTTATCCAAAGAGACCAAACAAATCCCAGAACCGCACCGTCGCCTGGTATCGCCTCCGTCCCCCTCTTCCTCCCTCAGCTGCCAATGGAGACCAACGGCCCGAGGTGAGCCTCCAGATCGGCCTGGGCTCGTCAATGGCGTCACTGGCGCCGCACTTCAAGTGGGCCCCGTCTCCTTCCTCAGTCACTCACTTGCACCACCACCCTTCCGCATCGTCCACGTCTTCCAACTCCGGCAGGAGCTCCGGCCGCAGCCCCTTCGGCGTCCAGTGCGCTGTGACCTCTGCCGCTGCAACAGTCTTCCACGCTGACAGCGTCACTTGTGGGCCACTCCGCCTTGTTTACTCGTCTCCGGACACCGCGCCGGTTCTCCAGGTGACATTGTCTGCTTGGTTGTTCTTACATTGCGTTTTACATTGAACTTAACTGAAACGAGAAGGTTCGATATAACGAAGGAGTGGGCGTGATTACCCTAATTTTTCTCTAAATATGAAGGTCTCCTAGTTTATGTTGTTTGTGGGTGAGAATGTGAGCTGAATCAGTTGACCAGTTACGCTGGAATACCACAACAAAAAGAATTTTGCTCTAAATATGAAGGTCTCCTAGGTTATGTTGTTTGTGGGTGAGAATGTGAGCTGAATCAGTTGACCAGTTACGCTGGAATACCACAACAAAATTTGATGGACATCGAATAATGATACTTGTGGTGACGTCAGCACATCTAGCCAACGGGGTTAGACTTGCATTTGATGTTGTGTACACACCACTCTCTTAATTAAAAGACCGAGGGGCTCTTCCCCCCTCCTGCATCATACTTGTGGTGGCATTTTATATGAATGTAGCATATGATATCACTACATGTAGATGTAGTTATTTTTCTGAAACACCGTAAGGGGGAAGCCCCCTACCTAAACTTTTATTTAAAAGGAGCTAAGATAGGTCCGTGAGTTTTACATGCAGAGAATTACATGGCGGCCTCCGTGTCCGTGTCGGATACCTGGCCTGAAACTCGTGTCTGTGTCGGATACCGTATCTGATACAGATTCCTCCATGATACCCTCCGATACAGATAGAGCAGCGAGCCGACGGTGATGACCCGAGCAGCAGCTCGCAAGGCAGCCAGCTGCAGCCTAGCAAGATACAGTCCTTCCTCAGTTCCTCCTCTCTGGTGCACTCTTTTCTTCTCTTTATCTTCCTCCGATTGATTGTCATCTAATTGCAGCTCCATCTTCCCCTCTCTCTCTATATATATATCTTTTTTGTAGATTAGTATGTAATGGCACATCAACCTGTAAACTTTAAGGCTCCACTATGGAATCATGTTGCTATTTTCGAGAAATCAAATGGAAATGCAATTTCTGTGATCATGAGTGCAAGCCCATTTGTTGAAATCATCAGGGTGTTAAAATGTATCCCCGTATTGGCGATTTTTCAAAATGCCGTATTTTCATATCCATATCGGCCCGATACCTGTAACCACAGTATCGGCTGTATCCGTATCGATGCCGCATAACAGGGGAGAAACTAAATATAGATGCATAGGGAAGGGCGATCATCACTGCCATTCAGTTATCCAGCGCGACACAGCCTCCTTCTCTTCATTCTTTTCCCTGTGTGCCCATAATTTGCATGTTTCCATGCATTGCGTTTCCACCGTATGGACTGGAGCCTCAACATCATCAAAGACTTTTACGATTCATCGAGAGCCAAATCGTCCAGAACGTAGCAGTTACAGCCAAATCCCACGCTTTTGATTTTTTGCCGGGCATAGATGTCGCCAAGAACGACTGCTCTGTTCAGATTGATCTCAACTAATGCAAGGATTTCGATTGTGCGCCCGCATTCCAAAGCAAAGTGCTCCACGGTTTCTCTCTTTACACCCAAAAGGGCTAATTCATCATCCACAATGGTTTGTTTGAACAAAACCGATATGACTTTAATTCTACCCTTGATAATGAGCCAGGTAAACATGTTCCCTTTCTCTGGCGCTGCCCTCATGAGGTTATACAGGTTACTAACTGAAAAAGTATCAGATTTGTCCATTCTCCATTCTCTCTTATCCTCGTTTGAATTATTTAAGAAGACAGAATTAAGTGCCTCTTTCTTTCTTTCAGCTCTCTCAGAGGTAATGTGATTGAGGGGATAATCCACTCTCCACCCCTTCAACAATCAAGTACTGAGATATTTTTCCGGACAGCATGTAAGAACACCGCAGGAAACTGAATGGGAACCTCGTCTATTTATCCTTCCACAAGGATGTACTCTCCTCACTACCAAGCTGCACACAAGTTGCACTTCTGTATGTGTCTATGGACCCACTTATTTGCGCCCACAAGCTCTTGTTTGTGATAATGTTTGATCATCAAAATCTTTACCTTGCATATGCAAATTCAGAACCCATCTGGCCCAGGGGGAGCTAGGTTCCATAAGAATTCTTTGAACGAATTTTGTGAGCAGACATGTGCTTTGGATTTGCTTATTTTTGATGCCCAAGCCACCTTCCTCAACACTCCTGCACACAAATTCCCCTGCCACAAGACAGTCACTACCATTCGAATAACTTTTTCCTTCCCAAAAGAAGGATCTCGAAAGCATCTCAATCTCATCAATTACACATTGTGGGTGTTTTATACAAGACATGAAGTAAGCCGGCAGTACTGACAGCACAGATTTGGCAGTGTCAATCTCCCTCAGCGAGTGATGAAATCAAGTGAGAAACAAATATGTTTTTCCACCTACCGAAATATATCGCAAAAAGACCTCTCTAGGGAGCTTTGGATCTGACAGAGGCAGGCCCAAGTATGTTTGAGGAAATGAAGCAACTTCACAGCTAAGCTCTGATGCAATTTCTGCCCCCTCTTGCTCAGTCAAGTTGATTGGCACAAAAGTAGATTTCGAAAATTTTATCTTCAGCCCTGTGGTACTTGCGAAGTCATCGAAGATCTGTTTTAATTCTTTTGCTTGTTCAACATCCCCTTGAATCACAATCTGCGTGTCGGCGGCATATTGCAAGACAAGACACGGTTGATCATCCAGAACCGGGTGCCTAAGCGAGTCAGCTGCTGCAGTTTGTTTTATAATTTGTTGAAGCACTTCTGCAACCACAATAAACAGAAGGGGAGAGAGAGAGAGCGTATCCCCCTGACTCAACCCCCTTTTCACCTCAATCCATCTGCCCAGCAGGCTGTTTAGAAGAATAGCTGTTTTGGCCGAAGTGAGAAGTTCAGTCATCCACATTATCCACCTATCACCAAAACCTCTAGCTCGCATGATCTCAAACAGAGCTTCCCACAACCTGGTGTCGAATGCTTGACTTGAATCAAGTTTTAGAATCATAGCCTTCTTTTTCCTCTTTTTACAGGTTTGAACCAAATCCATAACATACATAAAGTTGCCAGCTATACACCTAGTTTTGACAAAGCCAGATTGATCTTCATTAATCAGTTTGATCATCCTTTGAAGGCGGGCCGCTAGAACTTTGGGAATCCATTTCGCCATGCAATTTAAAAGAGAAATGGGTCTGAAATTATTTGGCGAACTGTCATTCTCCTTTTTTCAGAGTAAAATCATATATGACCTGTTAATACTTTCCAGCCGAAGCTCTCCCCTGTAGAACTGCTCAAAGAACATGATCATATCTTTTTTAATTAAGTGCTAAAATCCTGGTAGAATCCTGACCCAAAACCATCAGGTCTTGGGCTTTTATCCGTGAGAATATCCTTTAAGGCATTCAAGATTTCTTTTCACTGAACGGATCAGTCATCCTCTCTAATTTCAAAAAGGTTTGGGTAGAGCTGCTGCAAGTCGATCACCGGGGCTGTCACGGCCACTGTCCCCATGATACCTTCTCATAAAATACACTGCTTACCATCCTGAGAGTAGTGGGGCAGGCCGTTAACTTGAATTACCTTAATCTGGTTCGATCTTAACCTAACAGAGGCCGTGGCATGGTAGAACCTTATGTCTTCATCTCCCAGCGCACAGCAATTGACTTTACCATGTTGCCTTGCTGCAACTGCAATCCAGTGTTCCCAAGAATTGACCAGGTCCATAAAACCTTTCCTGGGCTTCCAGCTGTTTTCATACAGAAAAACTTTTGACTTGGGAACAACCATGGAGGCTTCAATCTTCAAAGGACAGTGATCAGAGTTGACCCTAGGAACAGAGTGCAGCATTGTGTTTGGCATGAAAGCATCCCACTCTGAGTTGCCAAACACTCTTATCAATCCTTGTAAGTATGGGTGGATCTTGAAGATTAGACCAGTAAATTTTCGGTCAAGCAGTGGCAGTTCCTGAACCTGTAAGGGCTTGTTTGATTCATAGGGTTGGTATAGGAATTGTGTAGGATTTAGATCCTATGGGATTTTCTCCTACACTAGTTGTTTGATTCATAGGAACATATCCCATAGGAACTAATTCTATAGGAATCTTGTAGTGCAAATCCTATAGGAAAAAAACATTAGGTCATACCTCATGGAAAATTCTTTTGGCACAATCAAAGAGAACTCATCTTTCCATAGGATTCAACTAGGCATGAAATCCCAATCCTATGCTTTTCCTATTCCTATGTTTTTCCTATCCTATGAAACAAAAGAGCCCTAAATCTGTGAGCACCTCATTAAACCATTCTTGTTTCTGTCAGAGTAGCTCTGCCAGTGCTTCTATCTTCGCTGGAGCGAACAGTGTTAGTCCTCAGCGATAATCCACGAACCATCCACAACTTGCTGAACCTGTTTGGTCTCATCAAAGAACTCATCGCGCTCTGAGTCCACGGTTGGCCCATACACATTTATTGCCCAAAAATGAAACTCTGGATTCTCAGATTGGAGGTGAACAGTGAGAGATCTGTTTTTAGCAAAAGAGCTGCAACTTCTGAAGTTTTTCAAATTTCATGAAGATAGAATCTGAGAATTCCATGTAGATGTAATTTCACATTACATATTTACAAGTTCATAGCTAGTTCTACTGCTAGTAGCATTAATTGGCTTTCAGAAGATGCAATCAGTTGATAATTATAGGACTTGTAGCATTAGCAGGTCTTAGCATTAATGTGAAATTATGATTTTTCATTATATTTTGTAACATTTGTCAACAGAGAAATTTCGACACAGCTCTGGCATCAGAAATACTTCTGAACGAAGAGGCTGTTGTAACCGCTGCAGCTGCAGAGGCAGTTGCTCTTGCAAGAGCAGCTGCTGAAGCTGCCCAAGAAGTTGTTCATATGGTACAGAAAAATAGTTCCCCGCCCATGTTTAGACAAAAAAGGGAAGTGGAAAACTACTTGGCAAAAGAAATCCTTCGCACTGAAACATTATCGAGCAGTCTAAACGAATATAGTGATGGTTTTCTATTGAAGGACTTAGAACCATATGGCATTATCAGTGATGAAGCTGAGCTAGATGATGATACTGAGGACATTCAGCACATAGCTGTAAAGTCTGCACGTCAATCCGAGAGAAGAGCTCGGAGAACAAGGGCAGCAATAAAGGCAGGTGCAACAGTCCTTAGCTCACAAAAATTAGCAACATCTTCGAAGAAGAAGCGATCCAAAGGTCCCTCGACTAGCATGAATCCTTTAGGTTCCCTGTGGAAGATGACTGGCCGGAAACTTCTTACAGCAAAGGAAGAGGTTGAGCTCTCAAATGGTATTCAGGTGAGAGACGAGACCGCCATCTTACAAATAATCTGTATGTACTATTGGATCTTCTCATCTCAATGTTAAATTTGGCATTTGATGTATTTTGCCATGCTTAAGTTTCTACCTATAGACACTTCCAGAGCTGATGTCAGAAAACCCATACACTCTTTGAGTTTTCCTTTCAGTTCATGTTGCCAAGACGTTGAGGTTTACTCTGGTAATATTTTAGGTTCTACTGGGCCTTCTGCAAACAATATGTATACCCGGACATAGGCTGCACTGTTGTTTCCAGATACATGTACCATGCCGATGGATCAGTTAAAATTTGTTAAAGTGTTGTATTTTAACTAAAGTTTTAAACTTTTAGTTGTTTTACATCATGCGATTGTCATGGGCCAGGGGTGGGTGAAATAAATAAAATGAGTGAATTGTCTGTGCCCTTGCATGGTAATTTCTCGTGGCCACAATTGGCTCTTGGGTACTGTATCTCAAATGTCATTTGATGAAAATTAATGCATAATACTGATTTGGATTATGAAATGAAGAAATTTTGAGCATTGACTAAAAGACAGTTCACATTTCAAATAACACTTTGACTTTTAAATTATAGGGAAGGGTATGGAAGACTTCACTCTTGCACTCACACATGTGTGCCACACATGCAAATAGTTGGAGGGATCTACACATGTGTCTTATCTGTCTCATCTACAAGGCTTTTTTATTCTTTAAATTGTGTGTGTGTCGGGGGGAGGGGGGATATATTCAAGTGAAGTATCGAGGGGCATGTACAGTGGTTGATAAGACAGTCTTAGCTTATGCATGGCATGTTGAATAGAGAAGACAAAAGAGCATGTCATACAACTTAGAGTTACAACCAGCAATTATTGTTTGCATGCTCCTTAAATTATGGCATGATTAAAAATAAAATAGAAAACGTGTGACTTAGAGAAGGCATCTCCTACAATTGAGAAAAACATCTTATTTTTCTTGCTAAGAGACCATCTCTTAGCTAAGAGAAGACAACCCTCTTTTTTCGTTTCTCTCCTCCAACTCAGCAGGCATCCAACATGGCATTGCTAAGATAAGACTATTGTTCTTATGCTTTTATCAGCATATCGAAGCCTTGCATGAAAGGAAAACCTCAGTATGTATTTTTGCACAAATATGCTAATAGAATGGGCCTTGCAGAAGATTATTTTTGGAGGGGTCTGTAATAAATCAGTAATTGCACAAACTTTATAATTTCCCAATAGTATTGCAGTACGTTTTGGTGGAAGTGCAACATACAGATCCCTAACACGTTGCAGTTTTATCCTGTCTGAATACTTTTTCTTTATGCGGATGTAGACCAACTGCCACATGTTAACATCACCATTCACCAACAATACAAAATTAATTTGAGCATTGGTGGAAAATTTGGACTAAAAATCTGAATTAAATCTATTTCGAAACTAAAACCAAATTTCTAAAATATCATATTCTGAACTGGATGTAATATGTTGTTCTTTTTTATCCAGACTCAGTTTTCGAGCTTAATATGCAAGAAATTCCTTGAATTTGTGCAGGATCTCTTGAAGCTGGAGGCAATCCAAGCTGAGCTTGCAGAATACAATGGTGCTCAGCCAACCTTCCCACAGTGGGCAGCTGCAGCTGGAACTGATGAGAGCACTTTGAGGAAACGCCTGGATCATGGTATTCGTTGCAAGAACAGAATGGTAACATCTAATGTGCGACTGGTAATCTCTATCGCCAGAGAGTTTGAAGGTCCAGGACTGGAGCTCTATGATCTTATCCAGGTATATGGATGTAATTTGTAACTGTTGTGGTTAATAAGAGTGGTTACTGCTATGCTGTATTTAGCATTGGTATTTTATTTTTAGGTCTTCATTACAGGAAGGAATGCAGGGCCTTATAAGAGGTGCTGAAAAGTTTGATGCATCAAAGGGTTTTAGGTTCTCCACGTATTCTCACTGGTGGATCAAACAAGCAATGAGAAAATCCGTCTCCGAGCAAACCCAGATATTTCGCTTACCAGTATGTTCCCCTTCCTCCTTTTGCTGGTTACATGTTTTCATGCACTATTTTCTAAACCCAGCTGCTATGCTGATACTGGATGTGACTTTGTGCCTAATAGTACTATCATATGCATGGTGTGAGCAGAATTAAGTTAGACTACTGGTGAGGGTGAACCTATTCAATTTGGTGTCAATTCTAGTTGATGTTTAAAATGAGAAATATTAGTATATGCATCATGCCAGTTTTTTGATACATATGGTATTTTAACAATTAGTGTTGTCTTTTTTTCTTTCATATAAGGAAACACATTGCACATTGCTACAATATTACTTCTGTTGACTGCCACAATATTACTCATGTGGTTTTTGTTTTGTTTAATATTCTATGTTCATTGACGATTCAGGTTAACTTGATTCATGTTTGATTCTGCTACCATCTCAGTTCATTTGCTTCAACTTTCTTTACAGTACGAACATATAGCAATTTATATTTGATACTTATCTTTTAGCAACTGGTCCTCTTAGCTCCAATATTTCTTACATTGGTTTTTTCTGATTAGTAGGCTCACATGGTTGAGGCAAGTTATCGTGTGAAGGAGTGCACAAAACGACTTCGTCGTAAACTTAAAAGACGACCCTCTAACGAGGAAATAGCAGTGGACATTGGTATGCCTGTCAAACGAGTTGAGGCGGCAGTAAACCTCCCAAAGTATAGTGTATCTCTTGATAGCAAAATTGGTAGCACAGACATGACTTACCAGGTGCTGTCTCGTTCACATTTTGCATCTCGCATGTCGTTCCTGTCCTAGAACTCAAACGAGAACTTGCTTCCATTTTCAGGAGGTCACAGCTGATCCCAGCGCTGAGACAGCTGAAGAAATGCTGAATAGAATATCAATGAAGAAGGATGTGCATCAGGCACTCGATACCTTGAGCCCACGTGAGAGGCAAGTCGTCAAGCTGAGATTTGGAATCGATGATCTTAGGATAAGAACTTTGCAGGAGATCGGTAATATCATGGGTGTCAGCAGGGAGAGGATTCGTCAGATCGAGTCTGGTGCCTTTAGGAAACTGAGGGGCAAGAAAAAGGTGAAGTCTTTGAAGGATTATCTGGTCCCTGTAGGCAATTGGTGAACTTTTTCTCTGCACAAAGCATTTCTCTCTCGAATTTAGTTTTGTTTTCGAGGATCCTTGTACCATTTATGTAGGTCCAGTTGTAAAATACGTTATCAGAGTATTTGTTTTCCCAGAGTTCCATAATGTAGTTCAAACGAAGGAATAAATAATTTTTGCCCAGACCCACTCGTCTCTACTCTCGACATCAACACCCATTGGATGACATAGTACTTCATGCCGGTGCATTGTGTGTGGCACATTCTGACGATACTCCTACAGCTACATATCCTCTTGTACTTCAAATACAAGAACATCTTCTCTTGTATTTCAAATCCAAGGACATCTTTTGTATTTCAAATACAAGGACATCTCGCAAGAGCCTGTGTGTTTCAACTAAATTATCAGGTACCTTCGTTACTAGAAATCATTCCTAATATATATAAGAATATGATGCTGTCTAAATCAAATGTATTTAGATTATTTAGGAATGAATCTAGCATGAACGTCAAGCATTGGATTAGGAACGTGCATGGAGATGGCAGCATGCCTACAAGGATTCAGGATGATGTTGCCAGCGAGGATTTCGGAATATTGAAGCCACCATAATGAAGCAACGATGCTTGGACGAATTCTACAAGTTACCCCATCATAAAATTCGTCAAAGAGATATTTTTGTGCTGCGTCACCTTATTTTATGGGCCAGACCTATGTATTTTCGGATTAGGTAGTTTAGGGAATTTTAAAAGGCCATATGAGTGGATGAAGGCCGTGTATTTTCGGCCAACCCAATCTGGTTGGACGAAAATCCCTTCACTTTCTCGATATATATCCCTCTGTAGCAGTCATTAGAACTTGGATTTTGATTAGACTAAAAGTTAGCCATTGCTGCAACTTTTCATGTACTTCTTTTGAGACCAACGTCCAGAACAAGACCGACTATTCGGAATCACACCTTTTCAATAAACCTTTCATCTATATCCGCAAATTTTTTGATTACATTATTAGTTCTTACTTGTTCTCGATTTCAGGTAGAAATTAAGACCTTTTGATCAGGCTGGATCCGCAAAATCAGTACCTGAAGATTTTCCTAGAGATTGCATTGGCGCACGAGCTTTGCACGTATTGTCGGATCGTCAAGCACGAGCTCCACCAAAAAATCGACATATCATCCTCTTATCGAAAGATCGGAGCCCTATCAAATGGTATCAGATCCCGCCAGTTAGATTGGAAAGTTTGTCTCCTTTATTTGTCCTAGGCAGTCTTGGGCTGAAGATTAAAAGTTACAGAGCTACATCAGCTTATCTTTCACCTCAGATTCATACTTTGCACTTTCGGGCATTGTGCCAAGTTGTTTCCTCCACGATTTGTTCATCTATTCGTCACATGCCATATTATTATCTTTTCAAGCTACCAGTATCAATGAGCTACATCTGTTGGACTAACTATTGGCGGGCGTTCCATTAAGTGTTTTTTATGTGTCTTAGACTCGCGTCTCTAGTATAGTCTAGCCTAGAACCAACACTTAACAATTTTGAACAATTTTTAGCTTTACATTGATTATCGTGGTTGTAGTTTCACATATATTAAACCTACCTACAGCTCCACATATGTCTACACCGTGTGTTGTACATTTGTCTGACAATCGCTTTGTTCAATCTTCGGAGTTACTTGATACTGTTGGTTGCCGATCGCCACCTCCTGAATGGTAAGGAACTTGTAAGAATTTCACATTTTGCAATCCTGTGAGAGGCTTACCACCACATCCTAGTAGTTGATAGGAACACATACTTGTTATTTGTTTCTTGTTTTCTACTAATTATGACAGATTTCGGCATTACGAGTTCTTGGACTATGTCTATTCTTGGAGATGTTCCATATGATGTGACGAGTTCCCCACCACCACTACAACATCGAGGACCAAAGGTACAAAATAAAATCTTCCACGAACCTTCGGTTTATATGCCAATATTTGAAGGTTTCCTTGCTCCGATATGTATCTTGACTGGGAACTAGAAATAGATGTTATCCTTGCACGTCATTTTTGTGAACACAATCAAGTACGGGCTGCTGTTAGTACTTTCTATGTGTATGCTTCTACTTGGTTGGATGACTTTTGTGAATTGTATCCTAATTATATACCTACTACTTGGCCGGATTTAAAACTTACAATGAGATATAAATTCGTCCCTTCAAGTTATACTTGAAAAATGCTTCATAAACTGGAAAATTTAGAACAAGGTAGTGACACTGTGGAAGAGTATTATAATGCGTAAAAAATTACCTTGTTTCATTGTGGTTTAGAAGAAAGTGAAGAATCTTTTATGGACAGATTTTGGGACGGACTAAACCATGATATTTAGGATTTACTCATGCTTGAGAAATATTATTCTATCAATTGCATGTTTCGTCTTGCTTGCAAAGTTGAACAGAAAATAAAGAAACATCTACATGGGACCAACGAGTGTAAGAAAGCGATGGATTTTTCTGCGTCTCCGCCAACTATGATTGATGTTTCAAGCTACCTCCAACGGTACCTCGTTCATGTGAAAGAATTTTACACGTTAATAGCAAAGGTACTGATTTTGTTACTTCAAATAAAATTGATCACTGCCATGTCAGTGTTACTATGCCTTGTTTTGAGATAGAAAAAAATTTGGTCACACCATCTATATTAGAGGATTGGGGTATTAATTTAAATTTGTTATGTGATCAAACAACTGAGATAGATGATTGTTTAAGTGCACCTATTGTTGATTCTAATTCGTGCTTTGATACGAGTGAGACCCTTGAGATAAGTGACACTGAGAATGCACCATGTGACATGCGTTTTGAATCTGTGTTGGATAATATAAAATTGGTTCATAATGATGAAGTTTCAGCTAAAATTTCTCAAGTTAATTCTTTGTGGTCTATTATATTGGATTCTCCTATATCTTTGTCAGATGCTACATGTAACATTGCTGAACTTGCATGTTTAAAAAGTATATACATCCTAGATTTTACTTTTAATTTGATTGGAGATTATGGCGTAGACAATGCTTCTATGGTGCATACGATTTGCATCATGTGTGATGAACTTTCTTATTTAATGGAAGAAAAATCTATGAGTATGCTCAATCATTTTGATATGACTTCCGGTAGTGCTATAGACTTTATGCCAAATAGCTTGTTGCATGATCGCTTATCTAAGGTGGGTGTAGCATGTGATTTGGAGACTTCAAATCATGGTGTACCATTATTGGGATGGTTTAATGATAAACATTCTAAATTGAAAGTTAATACGATATGCTTCACTTATATATGCAAACTGAGTTTTGATACATGTTTGAATGTGACTACTAAAATTTTGAGCTACTACAATACTGGTATATGTACAAAATTAAATGGGCAACATGAGAGAGCTGTTAAAACGGATGACAGATACATATACCATGCATATACCTTGTCTCTTTTGTTAGCATGTTTACAGAATAAACATCGCCGAGGATGGCTTTTCTTTCAAGAAAGGGAGGATGATGAGGACATCATTACCTCCAATTTGAAGGCATATTTTGGTGAAAAAGATGAGACTATGTCGAGAACAACTTCAATTCAAGAAGGGGAAGATGATGAGGATATCACTATGATAGATACAACCGATACTCCTACAGCCACATATCCTCTTGTACTTCAAATACAAGGACATCTCGCAAGAGCCTATGTGTGATTTGGAGACTTCAAATCATGGTGTACCATTATTAGGATGGTTTAATGATAAACATTCTAAATTGAAAGTTAATACGATATGCTTCACTTATATATTCAAACTGAATTGTGATACATGTTTTGAATATGACTAGTAAAATTTTGAGCTACTACAATACTGGTATATGTACAAAATTAAATGGGCAACATGAGAGAGTTGTTAAAACGGATGACATATACATATACCATGCATGTACCTTGTCCCTTTTGTTAGCATGTTTACAGAATAAACATCGCCGAGGATGGCTTTTCTTTCAAGAAAGGGAGGATGATGAGGACGTCATTTCCTCCGATTTGAAGGCATATTTTGGTGAAAAAGATGAGACTACGTCAAGCTAGGACGACTTCAATTCAAGAAGGGGAGGATGATGAGGACATCACTATGATAGATACAACCGAAACTCCTACAGCCACATATCCTCTTGTACTTCAAATACAAGGACATCTCGCAAGAGCCTATGCATTTAAACTAAATTATCAGGTACCTTCGTTACTAGGAATCTTTCCTAATATATATGAGACTATGATGCTTGAAAGAGCAAAATCTATCCTTAGTGTTTTGTGTGTTTGATAACAACACTAAAATGAATTTCACCGTGTGCATAGTTTGCTTTGAATAGATTTGCAGGTGCACGATGTCCTCGCTGAACACCTCAGGATCGGAAGAATCAAGAGTAGCTTATAGGTTTTTTGGTTTTGTCTGTGTGTCGCGAGGTGACATGGTTGGAGAGGAAAATAGGAGAAATCAGTTCCAGCTTGACCGGTAGTACCGGTACCAAGAGCGGTAGTACCGCTATCGCTATTGGTACGTGTCACCAGTACCGCAGCTGCCTTCGCACGAGGGAAGGGCTTGCAGGATGCGTGCCGGTACCTTGACCGGTAGTAACGCTCCCAAGAGGTACTTCCGACCAGGTACCACTTTGGTACCAGTCATTGCAAGGTACGACACTACCACCCTGGTACCGCCATGGTACCGGTCTGGAGTCCGGGACTCGCAGAGACGCTGCCGGTACCTCGGTACCGGCAGCGTAGTACTGCTTGAGTCCCACGTGGCAGCACTGCAGGCCTCTCTCGAACCGACAGCGGTAGTACCAGTCGTGCGGGAACTGGACTTAACGGTTGGATTTTGGGGGGGGGGCTATAAAAGGGGCCCTTCTTCCCCAGCTCGTTTCAAGTCTTCTCTCTCTCTCTCTCCACCATTGTTACTGAGCTCAAAACCTTGAGGATCTCCCTCCCCATCCAACCAATCTTGCCCAAAGTTTGAGGATTGGTGGAGGATACCCCGATCTATAGTTCTACCAAGATCGATTTCACCAATACCACCTAGTCCTTAGTGGATCTTGATGTTAGGGTTCCTATTGTGGGATCTGTTGGAGATGAGCTCCTATGGAGGTTAGCTTGGAGTTGTGCTAGCCCAATAGGGTGTTGGGAGCCTCCGGCGTTGTGTAGCTCGCCCCAACCTTGTGAAGGAACCGCCGCCTCGACCGGCTACTTAGTGGAGAAGGGAAAGCTCCTTCGTGGGATTTCCTCGAGGAACAAGGTGAGGCCTGTGTGGCCGTTGGACCTTCATGGTCCACACCTCCTCAACGCAGACATACTCCCTCTTGTGGGAGGAACTGCGGGAAACACATCGCGTCTCCCCTCCGCTACCCCGGTTGTCCCGCTCCATCTCTCTTACTATCTTGTCGGTTCCTTTACTTGTTGCATCGCATAGGTTCATACTAGGTTCACCATAGTTGCTAAAGTTGCCACCTTTACTTCCGCATCGCATATAAAATTGAAAAAGATATAAAATTGTGTAGCGACCATTCACCCCCCCTCTTGTTCGCTACCGATCCATTCAAGTGGTATCAGAGCAAGGTTTTCTTGCTCGGGTTTTACCGCCTAAGAAATGGCTACGTTGGATGACCTCAAGAAATTGGAGTCATCCATCTTAAGCCAAATGAAAGCTATGTTGGTGGAGTTGGTTGCTCCAAAACCAAACCCCACCATAGATCCTAAGGCAAGTACCGATGTTTCTCCACCAAAAGCTAATCAATTTCCTCTTGTTGACTTTGTCTCTCAAAATGCCAAAGTCCCTCAAGAGGAGGAGCTTGGGGAAATCGGCACTTCATCAAAAGGGAAGGATGAACCACCGGTTGCAGAACGTTTAGGGAGTAATCATGCGGTGCCACCACAAAGTTATTACACTGTAAATGTTGCGATTCCAATGCTTCATATAGTGTCTCATGGTTCACCACCGCTACTTGAATCCAATAGTTTAAAAATTGGTAGTTCTTAATGCGTTCTTAATGCATTCTCATGTGCGCAGCGCTTCCAACGAGCTATGGCGTATCATTGAGGAAGGTTAATCACCAGGAGATCCAAGAAACTTGACAATAAGAGAATTGGTGGATGACCAACTCAACGCCACCGCCATCCACATGATCCACATGGCCGTCACACCCAAGGACCACGCTCACATCCGTTCCCTCAAGACCGCCAAAGAAGCATGAGATAAACTCGACAAGCTCTTCCTTGGAAATGAGAGCATTAAAAGCTCTCGTTTCGATGAAGTGAACAACATGGCTGACAACTTCGTCATGATTGAAGGAGAATCTCCCGAAGAGATGTACCGTCGCCTCATCGCTCTTGTCGTGCAAATGCAAGATCTTGGAGCAACTTTTGTGGATGACCATTGGATCAAAAGAAAGTTCTACAACGCTCTCCTCCCTTATGAGGAAGTCAAGTTGACGGACATCTGCCAAAATGCCTCCTTCCGCGCTATGACATCCGATGAGGTCCTTAGCGAAGTCATCGCTTTGGACATCTCAAACAAGAATGCGGAGGATCTTGTTGCATGTGCTCAGAACACCCGCAAGCCCAACCTCGCATTGAAGATGAAGGAGCATGAAGCAAGTGAAAGTGATGAGGATCCCATTGAGTGGGGTCCGGATGATCTCAAGACCAACTAGCATGAGTACATGGCGCTCGCCGCCAAGAACTTTTGGGATGGGAACAAGACTAGAAGCTCAAGGCCAAGAGGAAGCTCAAGATACTCGCCTCGTGACTCTCCAAGAAGTTTCTCCAAGAGCCCAAGGGAAGGGAAAAGGGGGAGGACTTGCTACAATTGCGGCGATAAAATCCACTTCGTCGCGGATTGTCTCTATGAGAGAAGGGAAGACAATGGTGGGAGGCTCCTCCGCAAGGACAAGTCCAAAACCTTCTCCAAGGGATTCTCCAAGTTCTTCTCCAAGCCGGTGACACCAAGGTATCCTTCACCAAGAATCCTAAAGCATTCATCATCCGTGAGGAGTATTCTCCAATGAAGGTGGAGAACATGATGACAAGAGCTCGAACAAGGAGGACGAGGGAGTGGCCGCCATCGCCATTTCCACTCCCTCCAACTCCCTATTCGACTCTCCTAGTGAGAACCTCGTCACCAACAATCCCGTTGCCTTATGGCAAAGTTATCATTGGAGGTAGCTTCACCTTCCAAACCTACATCTTCATCTAATGCCTTAACTATTGATGATGCCACTAGCCTTACTATTAAGCATGAGGTTGTGGGTTTGGATGCTTTTCTCACTAACATGCAAGGGGATACCAAGACACATGTTGAGGCTTTCATGGCTCAAATTGGTGCAGCTCAAGATCTTCTAGAGGAGAAGGAGAGGTTTGAGAGGGAGGCGGCAAATAAGATTGCCTCTCTTACTCAAGCTCATGAGGAGGAGAAAAACTTGCGCATGTCTCTTGAAGAAAGTGTTATTAATCTTGAAGTCTCTAACAATGCTATTATCTCCCAACTCACCAAGGATCGAGATTATGCTCTTGCCTTGGTGGGTGAGCTCAAGAAGGAGAGGCTTTCTCTTAATGATGACCACACTAAGTTACTTGAGGAATTGGAAACCCTCACCAAGGACTACAAATCCTTGGAGAGTAAATTTGAAATTCTCTCTAAGTAAAGTGATCACCGTCAAGGGGAAGCTCACAAGGAGAAAAAGTTCAAGTGCCTAACTCTTGTTGTGACGAGCTTGTAGATCAAGTTGCCTCCTTGAAAAGGCATAATGCATTGCTCTTGGAGGTCAATTCTCTCCAAGAAGAATCCTTGAATGAGTATTATCTCTTGAGAAAGGAGAAGGTACCATGTTGCAATCATGAAGAAGAGATCGCAACTCTAGAGAATACCAAGGCCAAGCTCTTGGAGCTGAATGGGATGCAAAATGAGTCCTTGATGGAGTGCATCCACATGAGCAAAGAGAAGGTTACTTGTTGTGATCATGAGGATGAGATTGCCACCTTGAAGAGGAGCAAGGCCAAGCTCATGGAGATCAATGCCATGCAAGAGGAAGTCTTGAAGGAGTACTTCCCCTTGAGCAAGGAACGAGTTTGTTGCAACCATGAAGATGATATCGCCACATTGGAGAGGCACAAGCGCTTGCTCTTGAAGATGAACTCTCTCCAAGAAGATGCATTGAAAGAGCATTTCCGGGTGAACAAGGAGAAGGAGGTCCAAGTGTTTGATATCACTCATCCTTTCCCGGAACATGAAGATGAAGTCAATCATTTGAAGGCAAAGATTGATAGGCTCCAAATCCAAGCCACTTACTTGGAATGAGTCCAACCATCTAGCTCTTGCTATGGACCCATAGCCCAGGGATGAACTACTCACGCATCACTTCGGAGGCGGGCATGGCGATATAGATGCCTCTGGCGATGATTTCCCCCTCCGGCAAGGTGCCGGGAAGAGCTTGAGAACCCCCCGAGATGGGTTCTATGATGGTGGCCGCGACGGAACTTTTCGTGGATGGAGGCTCGGGTATTCATGGTTTTCCCGAGATCGGGATTAAATAAGCGGAGGGGCGATGTCGGTGGAGGCCAGGGTGGCCCACACCACCCCTAGGCGCGGGGGGCCTAGGGCTAGGCCGAGCCAAGGGCAGGTGTGGCCGCCCTGCTGCCCCCATTCGACTCCCCTCTGGACTCTGTCTTCGTTAAGGAAAAATATTGACATCGGCTTTTGTTTTGTCCAATTCCGAGGATATTTCCTGTACAACTTTTCTGCAATACAAAAACAACAGAAAACAGGGAATTGGCACTGCGGCATCTTGTTAATAGGTTAGTGCCGGAAATTATATAAAAGTGCAACGAAGTGTAAGAAAAACATATATAAATTGGTGTAAAACAAGAATGGAGCATCAAAATATATATATACGTTTGAGACGTGTCAGTGACAAGGGTTGGTTATGGCATCACCGACTAGCACATGAAAACATGAGGACTTTGCAAAGCCTCCACAAGGGGGGCCACATTCTCGGACTAAAATAAGATGTTTCCTTTTGCAAAGATCGTGTTTGTAGGGATTGCGTTCAAGGAAAGATGCATGGAGCTCCACACAAGGCCAAGACAACCATTTCTACCACAAGGTACTTGGAGCTTCTACATGTTGATCTCTTTGGTTTGCCGTCTCATGAAAGTCTTGGAGGAAAGAAGTATTGCCTCATCATCATCGACGACTACTCGAGATATTGTTGGGTATTCTTCTTCAAGTACAAGAGTGAGACTCAACGGACCATGATGGAGTTTGCCAATCAAGTTCAACGCAAGTACGACACCACGATCCTCGCAATAAGGAGTGACAATGGGATGGAGTTCAACACTACAAGAAAACCTTCCAACAATGACGTTTTAATAGTGACGCTGCTGGAAAACGTCATGAGCCGTTGGAGGGGGGGACCGTAAAAAATAATGACGTTCTTGGAAAAACGTCGTTACCTGTTTAATCCAAAACGTCCTAGTATACTAGATTCTGGACAACCAATGAGATGGCTCGGACACACCTCCCACGGATTGCCTCATCGAGGACGATCTGAACCATCGAAACCTTTAACTTCCACATCCAACAACATTATTTTGGTGGTCAAGCCTTTTCAGTTTTTGTTTCGAAATTTTTTAAGGGCGAGCGCGGGTACCTCAGCTCCAGGAAATTTTTGGTGGGCGTGCACTGTAGGATAACGTTGCATAGAAAACAAAAATTTTCCTACCGCGAACACGCAATCCAAGCCAAGATGCAATCTAGAAGACGGTAGCAACGAGGGGGTATCGAGTCTCACCCTTGAAGAGATTCCAAAGCCTACAAGATGAGGCTCTTGTTGCTGCGGTAGACGTTCACTTGCCGCTTGCAAAAGCGTGTAGAAGATCTTGATCACGATCGGTTCCGGCGCCACGAACGGGCAGCACCTCCGTACTCGGTCACACGTTCGGTTGTTGATGAAGACGACGTCCACCTCCCGTTCCAGCGGGCAGCGGAAGTAGTAGCTCCTCTTGAATCCGACAGCACGACGGCGTGGTGTCGGTGGTGGTGGAGAACTCCGGCGGAGCTTCGCTAAAGCTACGCGGAAGATATGGAGGAGAGGGGCGGCTAGGGTTTGGGAGGGGGTGGCCGACCACTTCAAGGGGGCGGCCAGCTTGTGGTCTTAGGGTGGCCGGCCCCCTCCCTTGGCCCCTCATTATATAGGTGGATCCCCAAGAGTTGGTGTCCAAGTCTTCGAATAAGACCCGAACCAAAAACCTTCCAAAGGGAGGGGAAACCTAGCCAAGCTAGGACTCCCACCAAAGGTGGGAGTTCCACCTCCCATATGGGGGGTGGCCGGCCCCCTAAGGGGGAGTCCACTTGGGACTCCTCCCCCACTAGGGTTGGCCGGCCATGGAGGTGGAGTCCCATGTGGACTCCACCTTCCTTGGTGGTTTCTTCCGGACTTTTCTAGAACCTTCTAGAACCTTCCATAGAACCTTCCGCGACATTTTAATTCACATAAAATGACATCCTATATATGAATCTTATTCTCCGGACCATTCCGGAACTCCTCGTGATGTCCGGGATCTCATCCGGGACTCCGAACAAATATTCGAACTCCATTCCATATTCAAGTACTACCATTTCAACATCCAACTTTAAGTGTGTCACCCTACGGTTCGTGAACTATGCGGACATGGTTGAGTACTCACTCCGACCAATAACCAATAGCGGGATCTGGAGATCCATAATGGCTCCCACATATTCAACGATGACTTTAGTGATCGAATGAACCATTCACATACAATACCAATTCCCTTTGTCTCGCGATATTTTACTTGTCCGAGGTTTGATCTCGGTATCACACTATACCTTGTTCAAACTCGTCTCCTGACAAGTACTCTTTACTCGTACCGTGGTATGTGGTCTCTTATGAACTTATTCATATGCTTGCAAGACATTAGACGACATTCCACCGAGAGGGCCCGGAGTATATCTATCCGTCATCGGGATGGACAAATCCCATCGTTGATCCATATGCCTCAACTCATACTTTCCGGATACTTAATCCCACCTTTATAACCACCCATTTACGCAGTGGCGTTTGGTGTAATCAAAGTACCTTTCCGGTATAAGTGATTTACATGATCTCATGGTCATAAGGACTAGGTAACTATGTATTGAAAGCTTATAGCAAATAACTTAATGACGAGATCTTATGCTACGCTTAATTGGGTGTGTCCATTACATCATTCATATAATGATATAACCTTGTTATTAATAACATCCAATGTTCATGATTATGAAACTAATCATCCATTAATCAACAAGCTAGTTAAGAGGCATACTAGGGACTCTTTGTTGTTTACATATCACACATGTATCAATGTTTCGGTTAATACAATTATAGCATGGTATATAAACATTTATCATAAACATAAAGATATATAATAACCACTTTTATTATTGCCTCTTGGGCATATCTCCAACAGTCTCCCACTTGCACTAGAGTCAATAATCTAGATTATATTGTAAGGAACCTAACACCCATGGCATTCTGGTGTTGGTCATGCTTTGCCCTAGGGAGAGCTTTAGTCAACGGATCTGCTACATTCAGATCAGTGTGTACTTTGCAAATCTTTACTTCTCCATCTTCGATGTACTCGCGAATCGAGTGGTAACGCAGCTTGATATGCTTCAGCCTCTTGTGTGACCTTGGTTCTTGTGCATTGGCGATGGCACCCATGTTGTCACAGTATATGACTAATGGGTCCAATGCACTAGGAACCACACCGAGCTCTACAATGAACCTCTTCATCCATACCGCTTCTGATGAAGCCTGCGAAGCCGCTATGTACTCCGATTCCGTTGAAGACTTCGCCACCGTGCACCGCTTCGAGCTTGCCCAGACTATCTGCAGCACCATTCAATATAAACACGTACCCAGACTGTGACTTAGAGTCATCAGGATCAGTGTTCCAACTTGCATCGGTGTAACTTGTTACAACGAGCTCTTGGTCACCTCCATAACAAAGAAACATATCCTTAGTTCTTTTCAAGTACTTCAGGATATTCTTGACCGCTGTCCAGATGTTCCATTCCTGGATCACTTTGATATCCGCTAGTCAAACTAACGAGCATGCGCTATATCCGGTCTTGTACATAGCATGGCATACATAATAGAGCCTACTCGCCGAAGCATAGGGATCCGATTCATCCTTTCTCTTTCTTCTGCCGTAGCCGGTCCTTGAGTCTTACTCAAGACCTTGACTGGTAACATAGGTAAAAACCCTTTCTTACTTTCGTCCATTCTAAACTTCTTTAGAATCTTGTCCAGGTATGTACTCTGTGATAGCCCTATTAGGCGTCTTGATCTATCTCTATAAATCTTGATGCCTAATATATACGATGCTTCACCAAGGTCTTTCATTGAAAAACTGTTATTCAAATAACCTTTTACATCTGCTTAATAGTTCTATATCATTCCCAATCAATAATATGTCATCTACATATAATATCGGGAATGCTACGAAGCTCCCACTCACTTTCTTGTAAATACGGGCCTCTCCATGACATCTGTATAAAACCGAAGTCTTTGATCACCTTATCAAAGCGTCGGTTCCAACTTCTTGATGCTTGCTTCGAGTCCATAGATTGAACGCTGAAGTTTGCATACTTTGTCAGCATTTTTAGGATCGACAAAACCTTTGGGTTGTACCATATACAACTCTTCCTCAATGTCTCCATTAAGGAACGCCGTTTTGACATCCATCCGCCAAATCTCATAATCGAAAAATGCAGCTATTGCTAACAAAATCCTCACAGATTTTAGCTTCGCTACGGGTGAGAAAGTCTCATCGTAGTCAACTCCTTGAATTTGTCGGAAACCCTTTGCGACAAGTCGAGCTTTATAGACAGTAATATTACCATCAGCATTTGTTTTTCTCTTGAAGATCCATTTATTCTCGACAGCCTTTCGGCTATCAGGTAAGTCTACCAAAGTCCATACTTTGTTATCATACATGGATCCCATTTCGGATTTCATGGCTTCTTGCCATTTGTTGCAATCTGGGCTCATCATCGCTTCTTCATACGTCGCGGGGTCCTCATCATTGTTATCCACAATCATGACATTTAGACAAGGATCATACCAATCAGGAGTGGCACGTTCCCTTGTCGATCCGCGAGGTTCGGTAGTTTCCTCGTTCGAAGTTTCATGATCATTATCATTAGCTTCCTCTCGTTGCCGGTGTAGACGGTACAGGTACAACTTCCGGTACTTGCGCTACTCGATCAACGAGTATAGATTCATTAATCTCATCGAGTTCTACTTTTCTTCCGAGTCACTTCTTTAGTGAGAAATTCTTTCTCAAGAAAGGTTCCGTTCTTAGCAACAAAGATTTTGCCTTCGGATCCGTGATAGAAAGTGTACCCTATAGTTTCCTTAGGGTATCCTATGAAGACGCATTTCTCCGCTTTGGGTTCTAGCTTGTCCGGTTGTAACTTTTTACATAGGCTTCGCAACCCCAAACTTTAAGGAACGACAGCTTAGGTTTCTTATTAAACCATAATTCATACGGTGTCGTTTCTACGGATTTTGATGGTGCTCTATTTAAAGTGAATGCGGTCTGTCTCTAATGCATAACTCCAAAATGATAACGGCAAATCGGTAAGAGACATCATAGAACGAACCATATCTAAGAGAGTTCGATTACGACGTTCGGACACACCGTTTCGTTGTGGTGTTCCCGGCGGTGTCAATTGTGAAAGTATTCCGCATTTCTTTAAATGCATGCCAAACTCATAACTCAGATATTCACCTCCACGATCGGATCGTAGAAATTTGATCTTCTTGTTACGTTGATTTTCTACTTCACTTTGGAATTCCTTAAACTTCTCGAAAGTTTCGGATTTATGTTTCATGAAATAGATATACCCATATCTACTCAGATCATCTGTGAAGGTTAGAACATAACGATAACCACCGCGTGATGCTACGCTCATTGGTCCGCACACATCGGTATGTATGATTTCCAATAATTCATTAGCTCGCTCCATCATACCAGAAAATGGAGTCTTAGTCATTTTTCCCATCAGACATGCTTCGCATCTATCAAGTGACTCAAAGTCAAGTGATTCAAGTAATCCATCGGTATGGAGTTTCTTCATGCGTTTCACTCCAATATGACCAAGACGACAGTGCCACATATAAGTAGAATTATCATTCAATTTAATTCGCTTAGCATCAATGTTATGTATATGCGTATCACTACTATCGAGATCTAATAGAAATAAGCCATTCTTTTCAGGTGCTCGACCATAAAAGATATTATTCATAAAAATAGAACAACCATTATTCTCAGACTTGAATGAATAACCGTCTTGCATTAAACAAGATCCAGATATAATGTTCATGCTCAACGCAGGTACATAATAACAATTATTTAGGCTTAAAACTAATCCCGAAGGTAGATGTAGAGGAAGTGTGCCGACTGCGATCACATTGACCTTGGATCCGTTTCCAACGCGCATTGTCACTTCATCTTTCAGCAGTTGTCGTTTATTCTTTAGTTCCTCGTTTCGAGTTACAAATATGAGCAACCGAACCAGTATCAAATACCCGGGTACTAGAACGAGAACCAGTGAAATGAACATCTATAACATGTATATCGGATATACCTTCTTTCTTCTTCTTGACAAGGCCGCTCTTCGGATCCGCCAAATACTTGGAGCAATTACGCTTCCGAGTGTCCCTTCTCCTTGCGGTAATAGCACTCAAGCATCGGGCTTAGGGCCGTTCTTAGGTTTCATAGGAGGCGTGGCAGCTTTCTTGCCACCCTTCTTGAATTTTCCCTTAGACTTGCCCTGTTTCTTGAAACCGGTGGTCTTGTTGACCATCAACACTTGGTGCTCTTTCTTGATCTCAATCTCAGTAGCTTTTAGCATGCCAAAGAGTTCGGGTAACTCCTTGTTCATGTTCTGCATATTGTAGTTCATCACAAAGTTCTTGTAACTTGGTGGCGGTGATTGAAGGACACGATTAATCCCCGATCCGTTAGGAATCACTATTCCCAAGTCATCGAGTTTCTTCGCATGCCCGGTCATGGCGAGCATGTGCTCACTAATGGAGTTGCCTTCTTCCATCATACAGCTGAAGAAATGTTTCGATGCTTCATAGCATTCCACGACCGCATGAGTCTCAAAAATAGCTTTCAGCTCATTCATCAACTCATGAGGATCGTGGTGCTCAAAACGTTTTTGAAGATCGGATTCCAGACTGCACAGGATGGCACACTGAACTTGAGAGTACCGAGTTTTCCGAGTCTCGTAAACAGCTTTTACTTCATCGGTTTCAGTTTACAGGGAGGGTCACCTAGCGGTGCATCAAGCACATATTGCAGATTTCCGCCGAGAGAGGAAGATCCTCACATGACGGAACCAGTCGGTGAAGTTGCTACCGTTGCTCTTAAGCTTTTCTTTCTCTAGGAACTGGTTAAAATTGATTGGGGACGCCATCTCTACAACATATATTTGCAATAGTTTAGACTAAGTTTATGACAAAATGAGTTCAAATTTTAATTCAACATAATTAAAAATCTAGGTGAACTCCCACTCAAAACAATATCCCTCGCATTGTCTTAGTGATCACACGAACCAAATCTACCGCACCTAAACCCGATCATCACGAGAAAAGGTGTGATTTCAATGGCGAACACTCAAAGTGTTCATCATATCAATCATATGATTCATGCTCTACCTTTCGGTATCATGTGTTCCGAGACCATGTCCGTACATGCTAGGCTCGTCAAGGCCACCTTAGTATCCGCATGTGCAAAACTGTCTTGCACCCGTTGTATGTACTTATTGAATCTATCACACCCGATCATCACGAGATGCTTCGAAACGACAAGACTTGATAACGGTGCTACTAAGGATGAACACTTTATTATCTTGAGATTTTAGTGAGGGATCATCTTATAATGCTACCGTCGCGATCTAAGCAAAATAAGATGCATAAAAGGATTAACATCACACGCAGCTCATATGTGATATGATATGGCCCTTTTGTCTTTGCGCCTTTGATCTTCATCTCCAAAGCACGGACATGATCTCCATCATCTTCGGGCATGATCTCCATCATCGTCGGCGTAGCGTCAAGGTCAATGGCGCCGTCTCCATGATTGTCCTCCATGTAGCAACTATTACAACTACTTTGAAATACTACTCAACATGAAATATAAAGACAACCATAAGGCTCTGCCGGTTGCCACAATACAATAATGATCATCTCATACATATTCATCATCACATTATGGCCATATCACATCACCAAACCCTGCAAAAACAAGTTAGACGCTCTCTAATTTGGTTTGCATATTTTACGTGGTTTAGGGTTTTCGATATAGATCTAATCTACCTACGAACATGAACCACAACGTTGATACTAATGTTGTCAATAGAAGAGTAAATTGAATCTTTACTATAGTAGGAGAGACAGACACCCGCAAAGCCTCTTATGCAATACAAGTTGCATGTCGAACGAGGAACAAGTCTCATGAACGCGGTCATGTAAAGTTAGTCCGAGCCGCTTCATCCCACTATGCCATAAAGATGCAAAGTACTCAACTAAAGATAACAAGAGCATCAACGCCCACAAAACCATTGTGTTCTACTCGTGCAACCATCTATGCATAGACACGGCTCGATACCACTCGTAGGATAACGTTGCATAGAAAACAAAAAATTTCCTACCGCGAACACGCAATCCAAGCCAAGATGCAATCTAGAAGACGGTAGCAACGAGGGGGATCGAGTCTCACCCTTGAAGAGATTCCAAAGCCTACAAGATGAGGCTCTTGTTGCTGCGGTAGACGTTCACTTGCCGCTTGCAAAAGCGCGTAGAAGATCTTGATCACGATCGGTTCCGGCGCCACGAACGGGCAGCACCTCCGTACTCGGTCACACGTTCGGTTGTTGATGAAGACGACGTCCACCTCCCGTTCCAGCTGGGCAGCGGAAGTAGTAGCTCCTCTTGAATCCGACAGCGACGACGGCGTGGTGTCGGTGGTGGTGGAGAACTCCGGCGGAGCTTCGCTAAAGCTACGCGGAAGATATGGAGGAGAGGGGGCGGCTAGGGTTTGGGAGGGGGTGGCCGACCACTTCAAGGGGGGCGGCCAGCTTGTGGTCTTAGGGTGGCCGGCCCCCTCCCTTGGCCCCTCATTATATAGGTGGATCCCCAAGAGTTGGTGTCCAAGTCTTCGAATAAGACCCGAACCAAAAACCTTCCAAAGGGAGGGGAAACCTAGCCAAGCTAGGACTCCCACCAAAGGTGGGAGTTCCACCTCCCATATGGGGGGTGGCCGGCCCCTAGGGGGAGTCCACTTGGGACTCCTCCTCCACTAGGGTTGGCCGGCCATGGAGGTGGAGTCCCATGTGGACTCCACCTTCCTTGGTGGTTTCTTCCGGACTTTTCTAGAACCTTCTAGAACCTTCCATAGAACCTTCCGCGACATTTTAATTCACATAAAATGACATCCTATATATGAATCTTATTCTCCGGACCATTCGGAACTCCTCGTGATGTCCGGGATCTCATCCGGGACTCCGAACAAATATTCGAACTCCATTCCATATTCAAGTACTACCATTTCAACATCCAACTTTAAGTGTGTCACCCTACGGTTCGTGAACTATGCGGACATGGTTGAGTACTCACTCCGACCAATAACCAATAGCGGGATCTGGAGATCCATAATGGCTCCCACATATTAAACGATGACTTTAGTGATCGAATGAACCATTCACATACAATACCAATTCCCTTTGTCTCGCGATATTTTACTTGTCCGAGGTTTGATCTTCGGTATCACACTATACCTTGTTCAAACTCGTCTCCTGACAAGTACTCTTTACTCGTACCGTGGTATGTGGTCTCTTATGAACTTATTCATATGCTTGCAAGACATTAGACGACATTCCACCGAGAGGGCCCAGAGTATATCTATCCGTCATCGGGATGGACAAATCCCATCGTTGATCCATATGCCTCAACTCATACTTTCCGGATACTTAATCCCACCTTTATAACCACCCATTTACGCAGTGGCGTTTGGTGTAATCAAAGTACCTTTCCGGTATAAGTGATTTACATGATCTCATGGTCATAAGGACTAGGTAACTATGTATTGAAAGCTTATAGCAAATAACTTAATGAAGAGATCTTATGCTACGCTTAATTGGGTGTGTCCATTACATCATTCATATAATGATATAACCTTGTTATTAATAACATCCAATGTTCATGATTATGAAACTAATCATCCATTAATCAACAAGCTAGTTAAGAGGCATACTAGGGACTCTTTGTTGTTTACATATCACACATGTATCAATGTTTCGGTTAATACAATTATAGCATGGTATATAAACATTTATCATAAACATAAAGATATATAATAACCACTTTTATTATTGCCTCTTGGGCATATCTCCAACATGCACCACGAACCCAGACCCGGCTCTAGAAAGGCAACCCGCAGCCGTATCCCTTCCCATTCGACAAACCCTAGGCGCCTCCTCATCCCTTCCTCCCCCTCAGTCGCCGCAGCCGCATCGCAGGGATGGACGTCGGTTTCTTCATCCTCGACGCCAAGTCCTCTGCCCTCGGCCTCCCCACGAAGCAGCGAGCCGCCCACCACCACCACGGTCCAAACAACATCTCCACCCCAATCTCCTCCAGCCTCCTAGGGCACCCCAATCAAGTGATATAAGATTTTAGGTTGCTCGGTGAGATTTTACTGATTTTCCTAGTGTAGATTGCATCGCCTTCATACCTAAAACCCATGAAAAAGCGAAAAATATATTAGGTTTAGATCATCCGCCCCATAGCCCCTGCCACGCCTTTGTATTGTCTTTTCAGTTTTGCATAGTTGAATTTGTGTCTGCATCTTCGTGTTGAGTTGCTGGTCTTATCGTCTAGTTCCTTTAGAGTTTCGAGTTCTGGTCATAATAGTCACGCCGCCGCCCGCTCGCACCATACGTAGATCCCCTCCGTCACCGCCATATACTTCCGCCACTGCCATATACACATGCCATATACTTCCGCCACTGCCATAGACACCTGCCATATACTTCCGCATCTACCGTATACTCCGTTTCCTACCGCGACACGGATTTGTGCTGTTTCTCTGCCGCGACAGAGTCCGTGTAGACTAAGGTTTTCATGTTTTCCTTAATAGATGCTGCCTTCTAATTTCGTCTGTGCCGTAGAAAAGATTTCCGTGAGATAAGTTTCGGCCGCTAGTAAACAATTGTGAAGGAGAGCAAAAAAAATATTTTCTGCCTACACTAGTTTTCGGCCGTGGAGATCACTTTTCGCCACTGGCCGTTATAACGACATTTTTTGACGCCTGCGCGCTTTCTGGAGCACTTTTTAGAAATTTTACAATTTTTTCTGAGGCTATACTGTTTTTAGACCTCGGGAATCAGTTTGAGACACTCGCCATCATAGTGATTTTCCGCATCTCGATTCGCCACCTCATCGCTGCTCGTTGCTTGTCTGCCACACTGTGACCTCGTTAGTATTCTAGGCTCGCGTCTCTAGTACGGTCTAGCCTAGGACCAGCATAGTACCGTTGTTGAGCATACTTTCAATATTGCATTGCTGTTTTGACAATTGATGTTTTGCTACCATATTAGCCTTCCTGCAGCTCTACATATTGTCTCCACGTGATCTGTGTCGGCACCGGGTGATCGCTTTGGCAATCTTTGGAGACGATGTTCCTTGCTTGTCTCCACATCACCTTCCCCCTGTTTGGTAAGAACTTGTAAGAGCTTTGTATTTATCTTGACGAATTGCGCATGAACCACCATATTCTGTAGTTTGTAGGCATATACATTTGTGCTTTCTGAGTACTAATCATGACAGGAACCACGACGGACGTTGTTGACCTATCTAAGATGACGAACGCGGAGTTGCATGCTCACTTCACCCACCTTTTGGGTGGGCATGCACACAACGTAGATGCGCGCCTTGGTGACGTTGACGCCAAACTCACCGACGCGCTGGAGAAGATGGATGGCCTCGAGGAAGCTTTCAACTCCAAGCTTGACACCAAATTCCAGGAGGTCTTGGCTCGGTTACAGCTGCCTTGCGACAATGCGCGACGACATGCACGCCACGTTCCTCGTGCGGAGGTACCTGCGGTGCTACTGCTGCTGCACAGGCCGCGCATGAAGCGCCTTCTGATGAAGGATACGATGATTATGGAGGGGAGGACGAGCTGGTAGATGAGAATGTGCTGGACGGCGAGGAGGTCGAACAACCTGCGCCTGGTCATCCACGACGATACAACCGCAACGCTCTCCCACCTCCACGACCGGTACGTGATGATGATCATGTTGCAAAACTTAAATTGAATATTCCGCCATTTGAGGGTAGATATAATCCTGATGCATACTTACTTGGTAACTGGAAGTAGAGCAACGCTTTGCATGTTTACGCTATCCTGACCATTTGCGTGTTAGTGCTGCTACTTGTGAGTTCACAAATTTTGCATCTATTTGGTGTTCTGAACATTGTAGAGTACATCATGCTAATATTCCTACTACTTGGGTTGGCTTAAATCTTGCTATGCGAAGCATTGATTACTCATGTGCTAGAGCTTTTTATTTTGAAAACATGGAAACAATTTTGTCAACGGTAGTAATAATTCATATGTGTTATGCATAAAACCTCTTATAAGTTGCAAGCCTCATGCATCGAATACCAATAGTGCTCGCACCTTGTCCTAATTAGCTCAGATTTCCATGGATTATCATTGCATTACATATGTTTCAACCAAGTGTCACAAAGGGGTACCTCTATGCCACTTGTACTTTGGAATGGCAGAATACCACATATAGGTAGTTATGGTGGACACAAATGGCATGGGTTTTGGCTCAAGGTGTTTGGATGCACGAGAAGCATTTCCTCTCAGTACAAGGCTTTGGCTAGCAAGGTTGTTAGAAGCAAACACAAGTATGAACAGGTACAGCAAAACTTACACAAGAACATATTGCAAGCATTATAAGACTCTACACTGTCTTCCTTGTTGTTCAAACACTTTTACCAGAAAATATCTAGACCTTAGAGAGAGCAATCATGCAAACCAAATTTCACAAGCTCTACAGTAGTTCTCCACTAATAGATTTAAACTACATGATGCAAGAGCTTAAACATGATCTATGAGAGCTCAAAACAATTGCCAAGTATCAAATTATTCAAGATAATATACCATTTACCACATGAAGCATTTTCTGTTTCCAACCAAATAGCAATCAACGAAATGGTTTTCAACCTTCGCCATGAACATTAAAGTAAAGCTAAGAACACCAGTGTTCATATGAAAAAGCGGAGCGTGTATCTCTTCAACACAAGGAATGGTAGGACCCGATTTTATTCAAACATAAACAACAATAAAAACAAACGGACGCTCCAAGTAAAGAACATAAGATGTGACGGAATAAAAATATAGTTTCACTGGAAGTGACCTGATAAGTTGTCGATGAAGAAGGGGATGCCTTGGGCATCCCCAAGCTTAAATGCTTGAGTATTCTTGAAATATGCAGGGATGAACCACGGGGGCATCCCCAAGCTTAGACTTTTCACTCTTCTTGATCATATTATATCATCCTCTTCTCTTGACCCTTGAAAACTTCCTCCACACCAAACTTAAAGCAAACTCATTAGAGGGTTAGTGCATAATACAAATTCATATGTTCAGAGAGGACACAATCATTCTTAACACTTCTGGACATTACCCAAGGCTACTGAAAGTTAATGGAACAAAGAAATCCACTCAACACAGTAAAAGAGGCAATGCGAAATAAAAGGCAGAATCTGTCAAAACAGAACAGTCCGTAAAGACGAATTTTTCTGAGGCACTTAACTTGCTCAGATGGAAAAACTCAAAACTAATGAAAGTTGCGTACATATCTGAGGATAATGCATGATTTTTCGCTGATTTTGTTTGATTCTTCTACAGAGAGAAAAACGCGAATTCGTGACAGACAGCAAATCTGTTTCTTTGCAGAAATCCATATCTAGTATCAACCTTCTATTAGAGACTTTACTTGGCACAATAACATGATAAGGAGAGGTTGCTACAGTAGTAACAACTTCCAAGACTCAACAAAACAGTAGTAAAAATAAAAACAACATGGGTTATCTCCCAAGAAGTGCTTTTCTTTAACGCCTTTCAGCTAGGCGCAGAAAGTGCAAATCAAGTATTATCAAGAGAAGAAGTATCAACATCATAATTTGGAGTTTTCTCAACTATGCATTGTATCTTATCTATGTAAGAAACTCCTTTTCATTACCTTTGGGCTTACTATCCTCCTCAGATAAATTTTCAGGAACAATCCAATCAAAATTCTTTTCTAATGCCTCATGCATTCCTATGAGTTTATAAGGTATTGGTATTTTAATCTCCCCCTCACAATTGGCTTTATTAGTGTATCTTAGCCTATATTTTTCCCTCCTTTCAAGGATATTTGCAAAATTTGATGAGGACATCCCTACCTCACTACTACCTCCGTCATTGCAAGATGAAGATGAAGCTGTGAAGCTCAAGTCCAATGAAGTTAGGATTGGACCAATGACACGAGCTCGTGCGAAGCTACTTAAACAACAGGTGAACTTGTTCTTAAACGATACTGTGATTGATGAGAACTTTATACTGCCTAAGTGCTATTACTTATGTATGATCAGGTACGAGGAGGGAGCAAGCATCGCACGAGGAGGAGAGGAGCAGCTGGACCCAGAAGATGGACGTGAAGCTGGACATGGAACTGGACATGAAGACATCCCATGGACGCGCGAGGGAGGAGCGGGAGGCATGCGCGAGAGGGGAAGCTGAAGTTCAGGCCGGTCCCAGGCCCGGTCCGACCGGATTCTGCGCCAGGTCATCCGGTCACAGACCCGGTCCGACCGGATTCTGCGCCAGCCAGCCCGGTTTCAACCGGACGCGGCGCTTGTGCCATCCGGGCACTATCCAGTAAGCCCGGGAGCTTCACCCGGTCACCACCCGGTGCCAGGTCCGGTTTGAACCGGACCGGCCGGTCCCAGACCCGGTCGACCGGCCGCCAGACCGGCCGACTCCGAGTCTGTCTCGACCAGATCTATTCTGGGTCGGTTATTTCCGTACTTTTTCGACCCGAGGTCGTCCCGAACGCCTATATAAGTCCCTGGGACGCCCCCAAAGTTGCTTAAGACCACGTTTAAGATAAACCCTAGTTCTTAGTTGTTTGCTCTGCAAAACTATTGAATACTACTCTCCAATTCGCATCGATCTGGAGTTTTATGCTACTGAAAGTTTGTGTGTGATCTGCTGTTCCATTGGGGATTAGAAGATTGCAATTTACCGCTTCGTGGTCGGCGGCTACGTGCGCAAGTGTGTGGAGTTGCGAATATCTTGCGGGGTTGAGAGCTGTTGCATTGGCATCAGGAATCAATCGAGAGACTTCGTCGGCGTCATACAAGTTATCCTCCTCATCATCATCGATTCCATCCGCTGCTACCATCACGTGTTCATCAACACCCGTCGCTTACTGAGAAGATCGGGCCACCCCGTATCATCTTGGTATCAGATTTCCAGTTTTCCTCGGTAAGCCATCCACAATCCACCCCATAGTTGAGTTGTGAGTGTTTTTCCTATCCAGAAAAAGCCATAAAAAGTTAGGGTTAGGGTTTGCCATAGCCTTAGATTGCACTAATTTCGAGTTTTAGTTGCTTTTCGTAGTTGTTTTTGCGTATCTTTATCTTTCATCTAGTAGAATTGTTAGGGTTTGTGTTTTCTTTATCATCTAGTTTATCATAGTGTGTCAGTTTTGTTACTCCGAGTCCACATAGCGTACAGTGTGCTTGTTCCCAACCATAGACACAGCCTATCGATATAAAGTGACTAGGAACTTCCCCAGAAGAGACTAGTTTTACCGCTCGACAGGCTGCTCGTTAGGGTTTTGGTGCTTTGCAATTTCTGTTGGCCGTGTTATCAAGGAGTTGAGTCAAAAAAAAGAGAAAATTGAAAAGAAGCAAAAAGAGCTACATAGCTGCGTGTGTTATACAAAAAGAAAAATCCAAAAAGAAAAGTGAAGTGCTAGTTGAATCAAGTGAAGGCCTAAGTTTACTTTACTGCACCCGTAGTTGAGCAATCTTGTGCATGTCTCGTTGAGCTTTGCTAGCGTCTCTCTAGTGCATTGCAACCTTTCCCACATATAGTTGCATTGTCCCATTATATCGCCTTGTGTGAGTATCATTGGTTGTCTACGGTCAGCGCTAGAGCTTGTTATTGGTGCAAATAGGTAGCCCACCTACAGCCCCACATATATCCTGCTTTGTCGTGTGATTTGTTCTTATACCCTTGATATTCGCTTCGCTACATCCGTGCACTAGTCCGTCAATCCAAGTTGGTAAGCAATACTAATTCACTTTGGAGCGGTAAGATTTACCTTTCTTATCGAGTTTTGAGTGAGTTGTGAGAGTACCACCAAAGATTTTTATTTAGTGCACTAACCTACTAATCATGTCTTCTACCGAGAATGTTGATGTGATGCAGAAAAAGGATCCAGCAGCGACAGTTACTTGGCTGGAGTATGAGGCACTACGTGATCACCTACAACGTGAAATTCGTGTAGCCAATGAAGCATTGGACAAGGATATTCAGAGTGTTCACTTGAAGGTCGATGAAACTACTACAGCGGTTAACACCGTTCAAACATCGGTGACGACTCTTCAAGCATCTATACAAGCTTTGACAACCGCCGTTGGTGAGATACGTACAATGGTGCAACAACAACCACCACTTGATGAAGATGGCAGTGTGCAAGGTGACAATGCCGAAGCTGCACATGCTCAAGGGCGTGGTGTTGGTCGTGGTCTTGGACGTGGCGTTGGTGATGCGTTCCGTGGTCGTGGTTTTGTCCCCGTCGGAGCCCAACGTGTTCTACAACAACAAGATGATGGTTTCGGTAAGCCCAAGTTCTCAATTCCCAGGTTTGAAGGAGGTACTGATGTTGAAGAATATCTTACACTACTAGGGAAAAGCCTATAGGTGGAGGCAAGTTGTGCCGGCGCACCACCTTGTGCATGCGCCGGTGGAAAGGATTGCCGGCGCACCACATTTCAGCCGCGCCGGCGATGAAGGGCTACTGCCGGCGCACCTCGGGGAAAGGCTCGCCGGCGATATTTCCTGGCATGGCCCCGGCCGATTCGGGCCAGGCCCAAGAATCATTGCCGGCGCACCGGCCCAGTGGTGCGCCGGTGGAAAATTTGCTATTGCCGGCGCACCCCTGGGCCGGTGCGCCGGCAATGATTCTTGGGCCCGGCCCGGTTGTGATATAGCCGAAAGGGGTATATGTTGCCGGCGCACCATGGTCCAGGTGCGCCGGCAATAACCTGGCGGTTATTTCAGCCACCAACCAGCCCACTCACTCACACACTCACTACACTCCACTTCTCCACACAAACCCGAGCCTTCTCCCAACCCAGCTCATTTTTGCCC
>NC_061510.1:185741368-185782796 GCF_022539505.1 Lolium rigidum | reverse complement strand
CCCACCTACGATCCGGTCAAATTATGGTGATAACAGAATTGTATCCTAATTATATACCTACTACTTGGCCGGATTTAAAACTTACAATGAGATATAAATTCGTCCCTTCAAGTTATACTCGAAAAATGCTTCATAAACTGGAAAATTTAGAACAAGGTAGTGACACTGTGGAAGAGTATTATAATGCGTAAAAAATTACCTTGTTTCATTGTGGTTTAGAAGAAAGTGAAGAATCTTTTATGGACAGATTTTGGGACGGACTAAACCATGATATTTAGGATTTACTCATGCTTGAGAAATATTATTCTATCAATTGCATGTTTCGTCTTGCTTGCAAAGTTGAACAGAAAATAAAGAAACGTCTACATGGGACCAACGAGTGTAAGAAAGCGATGGATTTTTCTGCGTCTCCGCCAACTATGATTGATGTTTCAAGCTACCTCCAACGGTACCTCGTTCATGTGAAAGAATTTTACACGTTAATAGCAAAGGTACTGATTTTGTTACTTCAAATAAAATTGATCACTGCCATGTCAGTGTTACTATGCCTTGTTTTGAGATAGAAAAAATTTGGTCACACCATCTATATTAGAGGATTGGGGTATTAATTTAAATTTGTTATGTGATCAAACAACCGAGATAGATGATTGTTTAAGTGCACCTATTGTTGATTCTAATTCGTGCTTTGATACGAGTGAGACCCTTGAGATAAGTGACACTGAGAATGCACCATGTGACATGCGTTTTGAATCTGTGTTGGATAATATAAAATTGGTTCATAATGATGAAGTTTCAGCTAAAATTTCTCAAGTTAATTCTTTGTGGTCTATTATATTGGATTCTCCTATATCTTTGTCAGATGCTACATGTAACATTGCTGAACTTGCATGTTTAAAAAGTATATACATCCTAGATTTTACTTTTAATTTGATTGGAGATTATGGCGTAGACAATGCTTCTATGGTGCATACGATTTGCATCATGTGTGATGAACTTTCTTATTTAATGGAAGAAAAATCTATGAGTATGCTCAATCATTTTGATATGACTTCCAGTAGTGCTATAGACTTTATGCCAAATAGCTTGTTGCATGATCGCTTATCTAAGGTGGGTGTAGCATGTGATTTGGAGACTTCAAATCATGGTGTACCATTATTGGGATGGTTTAATGATAAACATTCTAAATTGAAAGTTAATACGATATGCTTCACTTATATATGCAAACTGAGTTTTGATACATGTTTGAATGTGACTACTAAAATTTGGAGCTACTACAATACTGGTATATCTACAAAATTAAATGGGCAACATGAGAGAGCTGTTAAAACGGATGACAGATACATATACCATGCATATACCTTGTCTCTTTTGTTAGCATGTTTACAGAATAAACATCGTCGAGGATGGCTTTTCTTTCAAGAAAGGGAGGATGATGAGGACATCATTACCTCCAATTTGAAGGCATATTTTGGTGAAAAAGATGAGACTATGTCGAGAACAACTTCAATTCAAGAAGGGGAAGATGATGAGGATATCACTATGATAGATACAACCGATACTCCTACAGCCACATATCCTCTTGTACTTCAAATACAAGGACATCTCGCAAGAGCCTATGTGTGATTTGGAGACTTCAAATCATGGTGTACCATTGTTAGGATGGTTTAATGATAAACATTCTAAATTGAAAGTTAATACGATATGCTTCACTTATATATTCAAACTGAATTGTGATACATGTTTTGAATATGACTAGTAAAATTTTGAGCTACTACAATACTGGTATATGTACAAAATTAAATGGGCAACATGAGAGAGTTGTTAAAACGGATGACATATACATATACCATGCATGTACCTTGTCCCTTTTGTTAGCATGTTTACGGAATAAACATCGCCGAGGATGGCTTTTCTTTCAAGAAAGGGAGGATGATGAGGACGTCATTTCCTCCGATTTGAAGGCATATTTTGGTGAAAAAGATGAGACTACGTCAAGCTAGGACGACTTCAATTCAAGAAGGGGAGGATGATGAGGACATCACTATGATAGATACAACCGAAACTCCTACAGCCACATATCCTCTTGTACTTCAAATACAAGGACATCTCGCAAGAGCCTATGCATTTAAACTAAATTATCAGGTACCTTTGTTACTAGGAATCTTTCCTAATATATATGAGACTATGATGCTTGAAAGAGCAAAATCTATCCTTAGTGTTTTGTGTGTTTGATAACAACACTAAAATGAATTTCACCGTGTGCATAGTTTGCTTTGAATAGATTTGCGGGTGCACGATGTCCTCGTCGAACACCTCAGGATCGGAAGAATCAAGAGTAGCTTATAGGTTTTTTGGTTTTGTCTGTGTGTCGCGAGGTGACATGGTTGGAGAGGAAAATAGGAGAAATCAGTTCCAGCTTGACCGGTAGTACCGGTACCAAGAGCGGTAGTACCGCTATCGCTATTGGTACGTGTCATTAGTACCACAGCTGCCTTCGCACGAGGGAAGGGCTTGCAGGATGCGTGCCGGTACCTTGACCGGTAGTAACGCTCCCAAGAGGTACTTCCGACCAGGTACCACTTTGGTACCAGTCATTGCAAGGTACGACACTACCACCCTGGTACCGCCATGGTACCGGTCTGGAGTCCGGGACTCGCAGAGACGCTGCCGGTACCGAGGTACCGGCAGCGTAGTACTGCTTGAGTCCCACGTGGCAGCACTGCAGGCCTCTCTCGAACCGACAGCGGTAGTACCAGTCGTGCGGGAACTGGACTTAACAGTTGGATTTGGGGGGGGGGGGGGCTATAAAAGGGGCACTTCTTCCCCAGCTCGTTTCAAGTCTTCTCTCTCTCTCTCTCTCTCTCCACCATTGTTGCTGAGCTCAAAACCTTGAGGATCTCCCTCCCCATCCAACCAATCTTGCCCAAAGTTTGAGGATTGGTGGAGGATACCCCGATCTATAGTTCTACCAAGATCGATTTCACCAATACCACCTAGTCCTTAGTGGATCTTGATGTTAGGGTTCCTATTGTGGGATCTGTTGGAGATGAGCTCCTATGGAGGTTAGCTTGGAGTTGTGCTAGCCCAATAGGGTGTTGGGAGCCTCCGGCGTTGTGTAGCTCGCCCCAACCTTGTGAAGGAACCGCCGCCTCGACCGGGCTACTTAGTGGAGAAGGGAAAGCTCCTTCGTGGGATTTCCTCGAGGAACAAGGTGAGGCTCGTGTGGCCGTTGGACCTTCATGGTCCACACCTTCTCAACGCAGACATACTCCCTCTTGTGGGAGGAACTGCGGGAAACACATCGCGTCTCCCCTCCGCTACCCCGGTTGTCCCGCTCCATCTCTCTTACTATCTTGTCGGTTCCTTTACTTGTTGCATCGCATAGGTTCATACTAGGTTCACCATAGTTGCTAAAGTTGCCACCTTTACTTCCGCATCGCATATAAAATTGAAAAAGATATAAAATTGTGTAGCGACCATTCACCCCCCCTCTTGTTCTCTACCGATCCATTCAAGTGGTATCAGAGCAAGGTTTTCTTGCTCGGGTTTTACCGCCTAAGAAAGGGCTACGTTGGATGACCTCAAGAAATTGGAGTCATCCATCTTAAGCCAAATGAAAGCTATGTTGGTGGAGTTGGTTGCTCCAAAACCAAACCCCACCATAGATCCTAAGGCAAGTACCGATGTTTCTCCACCAAAAGCTAATCAATTTCCTCTTGTTGACTTTGTCTCTCAAAATGCCAAAGTCCCTCAAGAGGAGGAGCTTGGGGAAATCGGCACTTCATCAAAAGGGAAGGATGAACCACCGGTTGCAGAACGTTTAGGGAGTAATCATGCGGTGCCACCACAAAGTGATTACACTGTAAATGTTGCGATTCCAATGCTTCATATAGTGTCTCATGGTTCACCACCGCTACTTGAATCCAATAGTTTAAAAATTGGTAGTTCTTAATGCGTTCTTAATGCATTCTCATGTGCGTGAGCGCTTCCAACGAGCTATGGCGTATCATTGAGGAAGGTTAATCACCAGGAGATCCAAGAAACTTGACAATAAGAGAATTGGTGGATGACCAACTCAACGCCACCGCCATCCACATGATCCACATGGCCGCCACACCCAAGGACCACGCTCACATCCGTTCCCTCAAGACCGCCAAAGAAGCATGAGATAAACTCGACAAGCTCTTCCTTGGAAATGAGAGCATTAAAAGCTCTCGTTTCGATGAAGTGAACAACATGGCCGACAACTTCGTCATGATTGAAGGAGAATCTCCCGAAGAGATGTACCGTCGCCTCATCGCTCTTGTCGTGCAAATGCAAGATCTTGGAGCAACTTTTGTGGATGACCATTGGATCAAAAGAAAGTTCTACAACGCTCTCCTCCCTTATGAGGAAGTCAAGTTGATGGACATCTGCCAAAATGCCTCCTTCCGCGCTATGACATCCGATGAGGTCCTTAGCGAAGTCATCGCTTTGGACATCTCAAACAAGAATGCGGAGGATCTTGTTGCATGTGCTCAGAACACCCGCAAGCCCAACCTCGCATTGAAGATGAAGGAGCATGAAGCAAGTGAAAGTGATGAGGATCCCATTGAGTGGGGTCCGGATGATCTCAACACCAACTAGCATGAGTACATGGCGCTCGCCGCCAAGAACTTTTGGGATGGGAACAAGACTAGAAGCTCAAGGCCAAGAGGAAGCTCAAGATACTCGCCTCGTGACTCTCCAAGAAGTTTCTCCAAGAGCCCAAGGGAAGGGAAAAGGGGGAGGACTTGCTACAATTGCGGCGATAAAATCCACTTCGTCGCGGATTGTCTCTATGAGAGAAGGGAAGACAATGGTGGGAGGCTCGTCCGCAAGGATAAGTCCAAAACCTTCTCCAAGGGATTCTCCAAGTTCTTCTCCAAGCCGGTGACACCAAGGTCTCCTTCACCAAGAAGCCTAAAGCATTCATCATCCGTGAGGAGTATTCTCCAATGAAGGTGGAGAACATGATGACAAGAGCTCGAACAAGGAGGACGAGGGAGTGGCCGCCATCGCCATTTCCACTCCCTCCAACTCCCTATTCGACTCTCCTAGTGAGAACCTCGTCACCAACAATCCCGTTGCCTTATGGCAAAGTTATCATTGGAGGTAGCTTCACCTTCCAAACCTACATCTTCATCTAATGCCTTAACTATTGATGATGCCACTAGCCTTACTATTAAGCATGAGGTTGTGGGTTTGGATGCTTTTCTCACTAACATGCAAGGGGATACCAAGACACATGTTGAGGCTTTCATGGCTCAAATTGGTGCAGCTCAAGATCTTCTAGAGGAGAAGGAGAGGTTTGAGAGGGAGGCGGCAAATAAGATTGCCTCTCTTACTCAAGCTCATGAGGAGGAGAAAAACTTGCGCATGTCTCTTGAAGCAAGTGTTATTAATCTTGAAGTCTCTAACAATGCTATTATCTCCCAACTCACCAAGGATCGAGATTATGCTCTTGCCTTGGTGGGTGAGCTCAAGAAGGAGAGGCTTTCTCTTAATGATGACCACACTAATTTACTTGAGGAATTGGAAACCCTCACCAAGGACTACAAATCCTTGGAGAGTAAATTTGAAATTCTCTCTAAGTAAAGTGATCACCGTCAAGGGGAAGCTCACAAGGAGAAAAAGTTCAAGTGCCTAACTCTTGTTGTGACGAGCTTGTAGATCAAGTTGCCTCCTTGAAAAGGCATAATGCATTGCTCTTGGAGGTCAATTCTCTCCAAGAAGAATCCTTGAATGAGTATTATCGCTTGAGAAAGGAGAAGGTACCATGTTGCAATCATGAAGAAGAGATCGCAACTCTAGAGAATACCAAGGCCAAGCTCTTGGAGCTGAATGGGATGCAAAATGAGTCCTTGATGGAGTGCATCCACATGAGCAAAGAGAAGGTTACTTGTTGTGATCATGAGGATGAGATTGCCACCTTGAAGAGGAGCAAGGCCAAGCTCATGGAGATCAATGCCATGCAAGAGGAAGTCTTGAAGGAGTACTTCCCCTTGAGCAAGGAACGAGTTTGTTGCAACCATGAAGATGATATCGCCACATTGGAGAGGCACAAGCGCTTGCTCTTGAAGATGAACTCTCTCCAAGAAGATGCATTGAAAGAGCATTTCCGGGTGAACAAGGAGAAGGAGGTCCAAGTGTTTGATATCACTCATCCTTTCCCGGAACATGAAGATGAAGTCAATCATTTGAAGGCAAAGATTGATAGGCTCCAAATCCAAGCCACTTACTTGGAATGAGTCCAACCATCTAGCTACTGCTATGGACCCATAGCCCAGGGATGAACTACTCACGCATCACTTCGGAGGCGGGCATGGCGATATAGATGCCTCCGGCGATGATTTCCCCCTCCGGCAAGGTGCCGGGAAGAGCTTGAGAACCCCCCGAGACGGGTTCTATGATGGTGGCCGCGACGGAACTTTTCGTGGATGGAGGCTCGGGTATTCATGGTTTTCTCGAGATCGGGATTAAATAAGCGGAGGGGCGATGTCGGTGGAGGCCAGGGTGGCCCACACCACCCCTAGGCGCGGGGGGCCTAGGGCTAGGCCGAGCCAAGGGCAGGTGTGGCCGCCCTGCTGCCCCCATTCGACTCCCCTCTGGACTCTATCTTCGTTAAGGAAAAATATTGACATCGGCTTTTGTTTTGTCCAATTCCGAGGATATTTCCTGTACAACTTTTCTGCAATACAAAACAACAGAAAACAGGGAATTGGCACTGTGGCATCTTGTTAATAGGTTAGTGCCGGAAATTATATAAAAGTGCAACGAAGTGTAAGAAAAACATATATAAATTGGTGTAAAACAAGAATGGAGCATCAAAAAATATATATACGTTTGAGACGTGTCAGTGACAAGGGTTGGTTATGGCATCACCGACTAGCACATGAAAACATGAGGACTTTGCAAAGCCTCCACAAGGGGGGCCACATTCTCGGACAAAAATAAGATGTTTCCTTTTGCAAAGATCGTGTTTGTAGGGATTGCGTTCAAGGAAAGATGCATGGAGCTCCACACAAGGCCAAGACAACCATTTCTACCACAAGGTACTTGGAGCTTCTACATGTTGATCTCTTTGGTTTGCCGTCTCATGAAAGTCTTGGAGGAAAGAAGTATTGCCTCATCATCATCGACGACTACTCGAGATATTGTTGGGTATTCTTCTTCAAGTACAAGAGTGAGACTCAACGGACCATGATGGAGTTTGCCAATCAAGTTCAACGCAAGTACGACACCACGATCCTCGCAATAAGGAGTGACAATGGGATGGAGTTCAACACTACAAGAAAACCTTCCAACAATGAAGTTTTAATAGTGACGGCTGCTGGAAAACGTCATGAGCCGTTGGAGGGGGGACCGTAAAAAATAATGACGTTCTTGGAAAAACGTCGTTACTGTTTAATCCAAAACGTCCTAGTATACTAGATTCTGGACAACCAATGAGATGGCTCGGACACACCTCCCACGGATTGCCTCATCGAGGACGATCTGAACCATCGAAACCTTTAACTTCCACATCCAACAACATTATTTTGGTGGTCAAGCCTTTTCAGTTTTTGTTTCGAAATTTTTTAAGGGCGAGCGCGGGTACCTCAGCTCCAGGAAATTTTTGGTGGGCGTGCACCACGAACCCAGACCCGGCTCTAGAAAGGCAACCCGCAGCCGTATCCCTTCCCATTCGACAAACCCTAGGCGTCTCCTCATCCCTTCCTCCCCCTCAGTCGCCGCAGCCGCATCGCAGGGATGGACGTCGGTTTCTTCATCCTCGACGCCAAGTCCTCTGCCCTCGGCCTCCCCACGAAGCAGCAGCAGCCGCCCACCACCACCACAGTCCAAACAACATCTCCACCCCAATCTCCTCCAGCCTCCTAGGGCACCCCAATCAAGTGATATAAGATTTTAGGTTGCTCGGTGAGATTTTACAGTTTTCCTAGTGTAGATTGCATCGCCTTCATACCTAAAACCCATGAAAAAGCGAAAAATATATTAGGTTTAGATCATCCGCCCCATAGCCCCTGCCACGCCTTTGTATTGTCTTTTAAGTTTTGCATAGTTGAATTTGTGTCTGCATCTTCGTGTTGAGTTGCTGGTCTTATCGTCTAGTTCCTTTAGAGTTTCGAGCTCTGGTCATAATAGTCACGCCGCCGTCCGCTCGCACCATACGTAGATCCCCTCCGTCACCGCCATATACTTCCGCCACTGCCATATACACATGCCATATACTTCCGCCACTGCCATAGACACCTGCCATATACTTCCGCATCTACCGTATACTCCGTTTCCTACCGCGACACGGATTTGTGCTGTTTCTCTGCCGCGACAGAGTCCGTGTAGACTAAGGTTTTCATGTTTTCCTTAATAGATGCTGCCTTCTAATTTCGTCACGTGCCGTAGAAAAGATTTCCGTGAGATAAGTTTCGGCCGCTAGTAAACAATTGTGAAGGAGAGCAAAAAAAATATTTTCTGCCTACACTAGTTTTCGGCCGTGGAGATCACTTTTCGCCACTGGCCGTTATAACGACATTTTTTGGCGCATGCGCGCTTTCTGGAGCACTTTTTAGAAATTTTACAATTTTTTCTGAGGCTATACTGTTTTTAGACCTCGGGAATCAGTTTGAGACACTCGCCATCATAGTGATTTTCCGCATCTCGATTCGCCACCTCATCGCTGCTCGTTGCTTGTCTGCCACACTGTGACCTCGTTAGTGTTCTAGGCTCGCGTCTCTAGTATGGTCTAGCCTAGGACCAGCATAGTACCGTTGTTGAGCATACTTTCAATATTGCATTGCTGTTTTGACAATTGATGTTTTGCTACCATATTAGCCTTCCTGCAGCTCTACATATTGTCTCCACGTGATCTGTGTCGGCACCGGGTGATCGCTTTGGCAATCTTTGGAGACGATGTCCCTTGCTTGTCTCCACATCACCTTCCCCCTGTTTGGTAAGAACTTGTAAGAGCTTTGTATTTATCTTGACGAATTGCGCATGAACCACCATATTCTGTAGTTTGTAGGCATATACATTTGTGTTTTCTGAGTACTAATCATGACAGGAACCACGACGGACGTTGTTGACCTATCTAAGATGACGAACGCGGAGTTGCATGCTCACTTCACCCACCTTTTGGGTGGGCATGCACACAACGTAGATGCGCGCCTTGGTGACGTTGACGCCAAACTCACCGACGCGCTGGAGAAGATGGATGGCCTCGAGGAAGCTTTCAACTCCAAGCTTGACACCAAATTCCAGGAGGTCTTGGCTCGGTTACAGCTGCCTTGCGACAATGCGCGACGACATGCACGCCACGTTCCTCGTGCGGAGGTACCTGCGGGTACTGCTGCTGCACAGGCCGCGCATGAAGCGCCTTCTGATGAAGGATACGATGATTATGGAGGGGAGGACGAGCTGGTAGATGAGAATGTGCTGGACGGTGAGGAGGTCGAACAACCTGCGCCTGGTCATCCACGACGATACAACCGCAACGCTCTCCCACCTCCACGACCGGTACGTGATGATGATCATGTTGCAAAACTTAAATTGAATATTCCGCCATTTGAGGGTAGATATAATCCTGATGCATACTTACTTGGGAACTGGAAGTAGAGCAACGCTTTGCATGTTTACGCTATCCTGACCATTTGCGTGTTAGTGCTGCTACTTGTGAGTTCACAGATTTTGCATCTATTTGGTGTTCTGAACATTGTAGAGTACATCATGCTAATATTCCTACTACTTGGGTTGGCTTAAATCTTGCTATGCGTACTCGTTTTGTTCCTTCACATTATCAGCGTGATTTTCTTAAAAAATTGTCTCGTTTAGAACAAGGAAAAAATTCTGTAGAAGACTATTATCAGGAATTGCAAACTGGCATGATTCGCTGTGGTATTGTAGAGGATAATGAAGCTATGCTTGCACGTTTCTTTGGTGGTTTGAATAAAGAGATTCATCATATTTCAGATTATAAGGAGTACAACACTATTGCTCGCTTGTTTCATCTTGCTTGCAAAGCTGAACGTGAAGTGCAGGATCGTCAACCACCATGGAGAAGAGCTAATATTTCTGCAGGTCGTACATCATTGTGGTCTCCGCGGCAATCATCGCCACCAGCTCGTGGGGCTGCACCAGCACCTACTACCTCTAAGTACACCGCGCATGCATCACGAGCACCACCAGCTGCTACTCCACCATCATCCGCTGGTCCTCCTCGGAGTTCCTCTTCGATGGCTTCTATGGGGAAGACGCACGACATTCAGTGTCGTAAATGCTTGGGTTTTGGCCACATAGAAAGAGAATGCAGGACCAAACGTGTCATATTGGTGCGTGAAGATGGAGAATATGATTCTGCAAGTTACTTTGATGAAGATACATTGGCCCTTATTGCTGCACGTGATGGAGCCAATTCTAATTATGAGAGAGAGATGGAGGTAATGGAAGCTGCCACTATTGATCAATACAAGAGTTTAGTTGCACAACGTGTGTTGATTGTGCAATTGAGCAAATCTGAGCATGATCAATGCCACAATCTGTTTCAAACAAGAGGAGTTGTAAAAGAGCGAGCTATACGGATCATCATTGATGGAGTGAGTTGTAATAATCTGGCTAGCGTTGATATGGTGGAGAAGCTTTCTGTTCCAACAAGACAATGCACACCTTCATATTACATTCAATGGTTTGAGAGCTCTCGGAAGCTCAAGGTACCAAGAACTACACGTGTGCATTTTACTATTGGTACATATTCTAATTTTGTTGATTGTGATGTTGTACCTATGCAAACTTGTTCTTTGTTACTTGGTAGACCTTGGCAATTTGATAGAGAATCTGTTTATAATGGTAAAACAAATCAATATTCTCTTATGCAGGATGGAAAGAAAATTGGTCTCAAACCTATGACTCCTGAAGAAATTCTAAAAGATGATCTTGCTAGAGCTGGTAAAGTAAAAAACGAGGAGAAACATAAGAGTGAAAATCAGATTGTTGCTGCAGATTTTGTGCCACATAAGACTAATACTAAATCTGATTCGAACCATGCTACTGAAATTCGTTTAAAAAATCCTTGTTTGCTTGCTAGCAAATCTGATATTGATGAACTTGATGTGAACACTACTCCATGCTATGCTATTATTTGCAAAGAAGTTCTGTTTTCATTTGAGGATATGCCTCCTTCTTTGCCACCTGCGGTTGCTAACCTTTTGCAGGAATTCATTGATGTGTTCCCACAAGATGTTCGACTTGGACTACCACCTATTCGTGGGATAGAAGACCAGATTGACTTGATTCCAGGAGCTTCGCTGCCCAACCGTGCGCCATATCGTACCAATCTTGAAGGGACGAAAGAGATTCAGCGACAAATTTAGGTTCTACAGGATAAAGGTTACATTCATGAGTCTCTTAGTCCATGTGATATTCCTATTATTTTGGTACCTAAGAAATATGGCTCTTCGCACATGTGTACTGATTGTAGAGATATTAATAATATTACCATTCTATACCGTCACCCTGTACCTCGTTTGGATGATTTGCTTGATGAATTGAGTGGTTCTATTATGTTCTATAAAGTTGATTTGTGTAGTGGTTACCACCAGATTCGTATGCAATTAGGAGATGAATGGAAAACAGTGTTTAAAACTAAGTTTAGTTTATATGAGTGGTTAGTAATGCCTTTTGGATTAACTAATGCTCCTAGTACTTTCATGAGACTGATGAACAAAGTTTTATGTGCTTTTATTGGACGTTTTATGGTGGTATACTTTGATGATATTCTGATTTATAGCAAATCTTTGGAGGATCATTTGGATCATTTGTAAGCTCATTCAGCGGCGCAGCAATGGATCCAAAAACTTTCACAAAGCGCATGTAAAAACCAGCGAGGCCAAGAAAGCTCCTCACTTGAGTGACCGTCTTGGGCTGCGGCCAACTCTCAATAGCCTCAATCTTGGCTGGATCAACTTTAGTAACCTGCGCTGTAACAACATAGCCAAGAAACGCAACTCGATTGGTGCAAAAGGTGCACTTCTCAAGATTACCATACAAATGTGCATCACATAAAGCATTGAAAACAACAGGTAAATGAGGATATATCTATAAGAGCTAAGTTAAAAACAGATCGGAATAATGCTGAAGTTCAGATCCGGAAGAGAGACTTACCAGTATGTTCTTGTCAACATCGTACCAGAAGTTGTCGAACTCACGCATGCAGCGCTCGAGCCGGTTCATGTGCTGAACTGTGTTCTGGGAGCCGCGGGTGTCCACCACGGGCAGCCCATCCTTGCCCAGGCCAAGGGTCGCTTTAGTGATGTCCGAGAGGTTCCACTCATCAGCATACCTCTGGAGCGGGCCTAAGTTAGCTTTGCGGCCGCAGCTCCGGGCCCAAGGTTGAGCTCAATAATCCGACCGGCTTGCACGGATATTTTCTCACTTATAGAGGCCGCATCTCGGCCGGTGTGCAGTGAGAGGGCTCGGGAGCTGTTGGGCTGAGCTGCGGTGGCCTGGAGGGCGCTGGAAAGCTGTTCCACAGTAACTGTGGTGCCCCTTCGCGAGGAGACCTTCTTGCCAGGAGGAGCAGTTGGCGGCTTCTTGGAAGGTGCCAGTGGTGGTGCAGGTGAACCCTTGGCAGGAGAGGCCGGTTTATAGCCTTCCGGCACAGCAGAAGAGGAAGTCTTTTTGGGAGAAACGGTTGGTACTTCCAAGGTTTTCTCAGGGCCGGGCTGAACCGCAGAAGGTTCCAGTAGCCCGACTTGATCTGTACCGGCGCCCATGTTGCCGATGCCGGGGCTTTCTGTATCTGGATGCGAGGAAAATTCCCCCTCCGCACGGTGATCTTCAGAATCTGGGGACGTGGTTCCCCTCACTTGTTGTGGGTCCCTGAGGGGGGAAGGAGATTTGCCGGCACCAGAATGTGCCGGACTTGCACGAGACGTGCGGCGCTTATCCTTAGGACTGGGTACAACGAGGGGGTCGTCATCTTCTTCATTGTTGTCTTGGGTTTGGCTGGTTTTCTAGGAACAAAGCGGGGTCCTGCCGGGGGCGCTCCGGTTAAGCTCGAGCGGAGCCCTGAGAACAAAAAGACTAAAGATGTTAGTGGAAAAAGATACCGGAGACACAAATTTAAACCGGACACAATTTAATCGTAACTCACCCGGAAGAGGTGGGAATGGTCTTCTTCTTCCTCTGCCGCGAAGGACCCGTGCCAGCTACCTTCTGGCGCTTGGAAGGTGGAACTGCGCCGGTACTAGTGCCGTTGGCCGGGGTCTTCCGAGTGCGAGAGGGCAGAGCAGCCCCAGGCTTGGTGGAGAATGGCACTGAGTCCTCCACCACCTGACAATCCGGATCAGCTGAAACCAGCGTCGCGAGAAACGCATACGAGATGGGAAGTGGGTCAAGTACCTCAAGTGTAATACAATCATCTTCCTCGTTGCCGGAATCATTGGCTCGATTTCTTGGTGGAGGAGATGATGAGGGCTTACCGGAGCCCGTGTTGCGAGTGGAGTCCATCTCGTACCCAGGTGTGTTCTGGAGAGAGTCCGGATCCTCTTCGTCCTCTTTAGTGCGGTCAGGAGTAAAGGATGCCGGTGTCTCGGCGCGGATTCGAGCGAAATTCTGAACATGAAAGATGAAACAAATGAGTTAGAGAATGAATTTTATCATTCTGTAAAAAGTATTCCGGAGTCCCCAAAACCTTACTTTGGCTGCTGGCGGGTGCCTGTGGTTGTGAGGCTCCAAGCCTCATTCCCAGTCAACCGACATCTTCGTTTTAGAGATTAATCTAGCCTTGGCGACCACGTCGGCTCTGGTGATCCGGAAGGTAGTGATCCGTGTGGGATCAAATCGTCCGCTCATCTGGCAGATCGTATGAGCACGGCGTTGAAGGGGAAGAACCCGACGTGCAATGAATGTGCGCACGAGATCATCTGCCATAAGCTCATTGTGCTCCTTAAGCTTCCCAATGAACCGGACAATCTGGTCTGTTTCATCATGGCTATTCCTCGGGTTGAACTGCCAGTTGGTTCTAGAGGGATCGCTAGGAACATAAGCCGGCAAGTTGATATGGTCCGTGGGACTGGAGTTCTTCACATAAAAGAAAGTTTGTTGCCATTTCCGGCAAGATTCAAGGCCGGAGAGTTTGTAATATGGGCTCTTCTGGCGGGGCGTGATTATGCATACCCCGCACTGAACGACGGGTTTGGGGAGTGGTATCTTTGGATCCTGGATGGAGTTGATCCGGAGGTTATAAAATCGGGCAAAAGCCTCGATGGTGGGCGAAAGGCCGACGTAACCTTCCATGAAGGAAACGAAAGCAGAGAGGTAGAAAACGGCATTGCCGGGAACATGATGGGGTTGGAGTTTGTAGAAGTTAAGGAAACACCGGAAGAAATCCGACGCTGGCAAGCCAAAACCGCGAACTAAGTGAGCGGTAAAGACCACCACTTCGCCTAGTTCCACACATCACCAGGAATCCGGCATACTGCTTCTTCCGGTATCCTCTGGGACCGGTATAACCAGTTGATCTCAGCCTCGGATACATCAGAGCCCTCCCAGCGGCCTAGAAAATAAGCCGCGGAGCTAGGCTCGGCCTCTTGCTCCTGCCCACCGGCCTCTTGCTCGTGCTCGCCAGCTTCTTGGTCCTCGGCATCTTCATGCCCCCCGGATATCTCGGGCCCTTCGGCCTCTTCGTTTTCTCCGGCCATTCGGGAGTCACCGGAGAGCTCTAGGTCGGATTCTTCGGAGGCCATTAGGCTAACTTAACCGGATCTACCTATAAACAACTTTCACTGTTTTTACTCGCTCGGAAGATCTAAGGACAAGAAAAAAGAGGAGGAAAATGCATAAGTAAATCTACCGCCCCGAGGATGAACACGAAGAATGCTAGGAAGGAAAAGGGATTGAGACGGTCCGCTCTAACCTCAGATGAGTGGCAGAGGCTCTCCTTGGCGGCGCAGCAAGGTTCGCTGGAGGAAACGGGCTCCGGCGGACGACGGCGGCGGAGGAGGAGGAGCGGCAGTTCTTAGAGAGTTTGAGGCGAGAATGGCGAAGAGTGGGGGAGGCGATGGGTGTGACAGTGAACGGTCACCCCTTAAATAGGCGTGCGGGCTTAGTGGGCCGGAAACCGCTCGGCCCACGTCCCTTCGGTGGTGGGCCGCCACGTGTCATGGGGATACACGCATTTTTTACAGAGGCCACACAGGGGGCCACACGGATCAAATGTGGTATCTTAAATGCGCGTGGGAGACGAGGGATTTGACCCTCGCTGACACTGCAACGTCAGTTACAGTGCGCCTGTCACTGACATGCACCGATATCGAGATATTCTCGACTTCGCCGAGGAAAACTTAATGACGAACAAACCGCCGGAAAGGTTCTGAAGAGTTCGGTGTATCTGGATGAGTCCGGCAAGATATCGGCTTAGTTTAAATTGAAACCGGAATGATTAATACGGTGCGCTTTGTATGGGAACCTGGTGCGGTCCGTAGGATGGCTCAGCCAGCCCACACCAGCTTCGGGGACTACTGCTGGAGGATGACCCCCGGTAGGTCAATACTATGGTAAATATGCCAATTAGAGCATTTATAAACCGGATTAAAGGTTGATCCGGATTATGGAAGCTTGGTTCAATAGTGTTGGATGAAACAATCCGGTATACCAGGAGGGGTATGCCGGAGTAAGGGCAACCGGTGATATTTAAGCCGGAAATACGCCCAGTATGGGTAAACACTCATTACAAAACGAACAAGACTCCGGTTTATACCGGTTAAGGTACCGGAGTTCCGGCATAGCCTCAACTGTAGCATGTCGGCACCATGGTCAAAGATACCCTCAAAGACCAAAGGAAAAGATGACCGAAGCAGTTCAGCTTTAATCGAAGCCCTGACGTCAAAGAAGAAGATGACGAAAAAGATACCAGAGGAGGTCATCAGACCCTTGATTAAAGACAGAAGGGTCACCCCTGGAGCGAAAGAAGCTTTATAAAGTAGCTTAGGTCAGCAAAGATACCCCTAGGGTTCCTTCCCTTGTAAGCCTCCTATCCCCTATATAAGGAGAGGAGGGGCACCCCTGTGCGGGACGATCGATCGAGCCTTGGGTAGTTTCTCAGTAGAGGATAGGCTAGCCGCCGTACATCTTCAACCTTCGGCCAGAGGCCGGGTTCTGTATCTCCCCTTGGTTCTTCGTGAATGCATACATCGAGTTCTACCTTATTTCCTCTCAACCTTTCCCTCCTCCGGATCCTCAAGCGTACATCCGGCCCCAAACTTAAGCCATCCCATGGCATCTGTTTGTTCACCACGATGACAGAAGGGCCGAGGCAAGCAATTGGACGTCATGGACTACATATGGCATGAGATGCAAGATTGTGCCTTCCTCCGCAAGCTTCCCCAATATGCACCATACATCATGAGGCTCATTTGCCTCAAGTGGGAACAAGCTCACCGTGGAGACCTCCTTGACCAATGATCCCCAATCACTATCCACAAAGAGCGCAGCCCCAACGTCAAGAATCACTCTCTCCCAAGGTATGACAAGAATGCTCCCAAGGACAAGGAGGAGGAGGAGGAGGCCAATAGTGATGATTCCGACTTTGTGCCTAACTCCATCAAGACCAAAGGCCTATTCGCGAAGCTCACCGCTTGTCTCAAGAAGTCCTTTTGCTTCAAGGAGGACCTCCAAGACAAGATGTACCAAACCCACGTCAGAAAATCCGTCAACGCCAAAAGGCGATGATGGCTCATTTGGGTATCCCCACCTCCGATGGTTCTGGGAACAACATCACCCCTCCCGGCGAATGGAAGTCCAAGCACACTTGGTCAAGCTCCGAGGAATCCATTCCTGAGCACATTGTGCACCCCTCTCCACCACCTCATGGCAAGGGCCATGTCCAAGACGAAGACGAAGTTGAGGAAGAGGAGGAGGACACGCACATGTATGGGGATGATGAAGACGAGGACGAGGAGGAGGACGAGGACGAAGACGAAGATGAGGATGACGAGTGATCCCCTTGGGGCGCTAGCATGCTTCCTCTCCCTTTTTGGTGTTCCGATGCCAAAGGGGGAGAACTTGCTCTAATAGGACGGGTATTTGCATGGGGATGCCAAGGGCTTGGTGCTTCATTTTGGTTTTTTGGCCTTGGCATCACTTTTTATCCCTAGTTATTCGAGAAACTTATTCTTATGCTTGCTACTTTGCTACTCTATTCGTGGATCTCTCGGTTTGTAATAAGACCTATTCGTGGTAGCCTATATTGGTATTTGGTATTCATCTATTGTGGCTACACCATTTCTATGGAGGCATTATTATTAGAATTTTGGGTTTTCTCAAGGCAAAGGTATCACTACAAGAAAAGTTCTGATAGACAACGTCCCAAAATCGTCCACTAAGGGCCATTTTTCGTCTCCTATGGGCCTAACCCGACGACATGGGTTCTGTGGTCGAAACTGCGTCAGGCAAAGTCCTACCACGTTTTTTTCGGTCCGTCGGGTTTGGGCGCCCTTCTGCCACGGAAAATCGAACCGTTGCAGAAGTGTTTTCGGGAGCCCGTTGACTGCTGACGTCATGCAAACTGACACGTGGCAGACGCCGTTAACTGGCAGTTAACGCCGTTAACCGGCTGAAACCCCGTGGTAGATGGTAGGCCCACACGAGGCCTGCCACATCTTAAGCGGGCCGGCCCGTTTAGTTTGCGGGCTGGGCCAGCTGACTTAGTTTGACCGGTCAACTATATAGCTGGGCTGGTCCATTAGTTACGTGGGCCGGGCCTAACCTCTAAGGTTGACTGGTCAAAATTTAAATGGGCCAGCCCGCTAAGCATGTGGGCCGGGCCGAATGCACTCATTTGACCGGTCAACAGGCAAAAGGGCCGGCCCACTGGACATGTGGGGCCCACTTTCCTGTTATCGGGCCGGCCCATTTGACAAGTGGGGTTCACCATAAAGCAAGTGGGCCAGCCCAAGAAGTTAGTGGGCCGGCCCAATTAGCATGTGGGTCCCACTTTCCTGCTATCGGGCCGGCCCATTAGTAAGTGGGGTCCACCATAGATCAAGTGGGCTGGCCCAACAAGCTAGTGGGACGGTCCAAAAAAACACAGGTGGGTCCCACTTCCTGTTAAAGGGCCGGCCCATTTAGTGTGTGGGGTCCACCATATAGCAAGTGGGCTGGCCCAACAAGATAGTGGGCCGGCCCAATAAGCAGGTGGCGCCCACTTTCGTGTAACCGGGCCGACCCATTTAGTATGTGGGGTCCACCATAATGCAAATGGGCTGGCCCACCAGGTTGGCGGGCCGGCCCAATGAACATGTGGGGTCCACTTTCCTGCTGACGGGCCGGCCCAGTTAGTATGTGGGATCCACGATAAAAGCAATTGGGCTGGCCCAACAAGTTAGTGGGCCGGCCCAATAAGCTTGTGGGGGCCACTATCGTGCTAACGGGCCAGCCCAGTTAGTATGTGGGGTCCACCGTAAAGCAGGTGGGCTGGCCCAACGAGTTAGCGGGCCGGCCCAATAAGATTGTGGGGCCCACATTCCTGCTAACGGGCTGGCCTAGTTACCAAATGGGCTGGCCCAATAAGCACATGGGCCCACATTTTTGTTACAGGGCCGGCCCAGTTAGTTGGTGGGGTCCACCATAAAGCAAGTGGGCTGGCCCAATAAGTAAGTGGGCCAGACCTTTTAGTTGCTGTTTATATGCCGGGATGATAGGCGCTTTAGGATTTTGCGGGCCGGCACATATGTGATTTCGCTTAATTGGGTCGTTTAAGGGATGGGAATTTGTGATTTAGATTGCACAGAACATAGAAAGATACTGAGAATATTTACGCAACACATGATTTCTGTCGGATAGCCTCACTTACCACAAGCACCATAGAAAAAATGCGCGAAAGAACTATAAAAACTAACTAAATATTACATCAGCTGCAAGGCTTTGAAAAAATATTACAGAACCTAGAGAAATTGAATGGTAATTAAACCTAGCAATACAATGAAGCGATTCGGCAATCTTTTAAGCTGTCCATGCACCACCTATATCTGAAACAAAGACATTACAAGTTAAGACAACAACAATGGAAAGGCAAATACACTACAATATTGTTTGCCAAAGAATTTGGAACTCATCATTTCGTTGTTATAATAAGATCATTGTAATGCGCACAATAAGCAAACAAAGAGTGCATGCCGCATACCAACAGCCAATATAACAGAGCATGTTAGAATGAAACAACAGACTTACTACTCGTCGAGTCCCATGCAAACCAACATGTTCGGGGAGTACAAAATTGGCATGAACAACATAGTAGCGAGGCTATAAATTTTGTAACAACGATCGAGCAAGATGAGTTATGATGGCTACATCTACAGAGCGGGGGAATGTAAACCAAAAATAGAAGTTACAATGGCAAAAGCTAAAGAGGAGGGAATGTGAACCAACATGTGCCAAGTGCAATTACTTCAAATTGGCCATGAACTAAATAATACTCCTGAACTTATAGTGAAGGGGATGCAAATCAAGATGTTTCGGGATATAAACTTGTAATGAGCAACACATAGAGGATAGTTAATGCTGGAGCTTAGGATGGACTAGATACGAGAATATAGTGGGATCACTCGTGAACTTGTATAAGAGGGAATGCAAACCAATATGTTCAGCATTCCATATGTGAGCGTCATGCCAAGTCAGAGAAACAAGTCAATAATGCAGCTTTTGAAGAACAAGATGGCACACAAAATTATTATCTAGTAGTATGACAAGTTTATTTGTACTATAGGCTAGATAGCAGAGTGATAGCATGCCAAACTAAGTCCTTACTTTGTTAGCTTACAATGAACTAGATACAAAACAATGGCATCACCTGTAGTACAGGGAATGCAAGCCAACATGTTCATGGAGTAAAAAAATGGCACAAACAACATAGTAGAAGGCCATAATTTTTGTAACAACAAGTGAGCAAGATAAAGTTATGATGGCTAGATCTACAGAGCAGGGAATGTAAACCAAATATAGAAGTTACGATGCCAAAAGCTATAGAGCAGGGAATGCGAACCAACATGTGCAATTACTGAAAATTGGCCATGAACTAAATAATAGCAGGATGTTACTATAATAGCTAGGAATAAAACATATAGGAGTTATAATGGCATCACTCATAAACTTATAGATAAGGGAAACAAATCAATTTGTTTCGGGATATAAAGTTGTAATGAGCACCACATAGAGGATAGTTAATGCTACAGCTTAGGATGGACCAGAAACGGAATATAGTGGGATCACCTGTGATCTTGTAGAAGAGGGAATGCACACCAATATGTTCACCATTCTATATGTGAGCGCCATGCCAATTAAGAGAAACAAGTTAATATTGCAGCTTTTGAAGAATCAGATGGCAGACAAAATTATGATGGAAGTAGCTGCTATGACGAGTTCAAATAAATTTGTACTGCAGGATGTCAGAGCGATAGCATGCCGGAACTAATAGCAGGTAGTTACTTTGTTAGCTTACGACGAAGTAGATAGAAATAACAATGGCATCACCTGTAGTACAGGGAATGCAAACCAAAATGTTCAGGGAGAACAAGATTGGCATGAACAAGTAGCAGCCTATAATTTTTGTAACAACGACGGAGCAAGATAGAAGTTATGATGGATACATCTACAGAGCAGGGAATGCAAATCAAAATGTTCAATCGCTTAAAGTTAGCAATGAACTAGAAAATAGCAAGGTGTTACGGTCATAGCTAGGAATGAACTAAAAGAGCTTCAGACAAACAAGCATCTGAACCCAGAACATGGCGTTAAAACAAGGGACTTACATTAGGAGAAGCACTCTGTGGGAGTCACATCAGATCTTCCTGGGGTTGATAGATCCGGTGATGAAGTACACTACATGTGCTACTTGGGGTTGGAGAGACGGCCATTACACTTCATGGTTACTCATCTCATCTGTAAAAACGTAACGGCGCATCGTTAGCAAAAATAGGTTCCCCCAAGATTAAACAAGAAATTGCAGGCAAGCAATAGAAAAGCGACAGTAGAAGAGTTTAGATCATGCACGGCGCCGGTGAAGCAGATCCGGTCCATGCATAGCGGTGTCGGTGAGCAAGATCCGATGCGGTGGACGACGGATCCGGCGAAGCGGCTCCGGTGGGGTGGACGATACCGCAGCTGAATCGACTGCGGTAGACTGCTGGATGAGCATATGGTTTCGAGGTTCGGCGGGGATGATCCGGTCCGGTTGATGACGGCGTCGATGAAGCGGCTCCGGCAGGCAGCCGGATGAGGAAGATCGCGAGGCCTCGGGTAGGCTAGGGAAGTACGGCGGGGATGTTCCGGTGCGGTGGTCGTGGAGGTGGTAGAGAGAGGGACTTGAGAAGTTCCGGTGGGTGGTCTCAGAGGAGAGACTGAGGAAAATGTATTTTTTTGGAGGATTTCCGGGGCTAGGAGGTGGTGATCCAAAAAATGACGGGCAGACCCCCCCACCAACCGACTTTGCTGTCATCTCCACAGGGGTAGAATGGGAAGTTGGAAGCGTGTGAAATTTTTGTATTTTGTGGGCGGGAAGTTTTGCTGCTATGAAATTTTGAATTTGGCTAAGGTCCAAGTATAATGATAAAAAATTATGAGACCGTACTAGTACCTCTGTTCAAGGCCGAGTGCAAAATCAAATCATCATCACCTTGAATATAGGTCACTATCATGATCATGATCTATCTCTGAAATTAGCGAATCCGCTAGATCTTGCAAAGTATAATGTTAAAAAAATTGTGAGACCGTACTAGTACTTCTCTTCTAGGCGGAGTGCAACATCAAATCATCATCACGTTGAAAATTTGTTACCATGATCATGATCTATCTCTGAAATTGGTGCATCCGCTATATCTTTCAAAGTATAATGATAATAAAAATTGTGTGACCATACTAGTACTTCTGTTCAAGTCCGAGTGCAACATCAAATCATCATCACGTTGAAAATTTGTTACCATGATCATGATCTACCTCTGAAAATGGGCGCATCCGCTAAAACTTGCAAAGTATAATGATACAAAATTGTGAGACCGTACTAGTACTTATGTTCAAGGTCGAGTGCAACATCAAATCATCATTACATTGAAAATTGTGTTACCATGATCATAATCTATCTCTGAATTTGGCGCATCCGCTAAATCTCGCAAAGTATAATGATATAAAATTGTGAGACTGTACTAGTACTTATGTTCAAGGCCGAGTGCAGGATCAAATCATCATCACGTTGAAATTTGTTACAACGATCATGACATATCTCTAAAATTGGCGCATCGGCTAAATCTTGCACGTGGCGCATCTCGGTGCGGAGCAACAGGTCGGTGCTATCAAGGTTGAGGCGGCGGTAGCGTCATCAGGCTCTCCTCTCTTGATACATCTTCTACATGGCGCGGAGCACCGCCCGCCGAGAAGAAGTCACATGTGAGACCGAGGTGGAGACGTCGCCGGCATCCTCGAGGCGTGGCCGCCCTTCTACGAGCCAGCGTCGACTCAAGGTATGAATCCATGCGTTGTCGCGCCCCTTCTTCCGATGAAGTGGTGTGCCTTAGATTTATTGTTCTTCTCTTACGATTATTTCGAGCCGAACATGTGTGCCCTTTCTCTGAATATATTGCTTGAAAAGCTAACCAAGTTACTTAAATTCACTTTGTTCTTAATCTTGCGTGCTAATTTTGTTTTTTTTGCTGACGGTGGTGCGCGCAAGGAGATTTATTTGTGGGTGTGTTGAGCTGTTAGGCCTAAGTCGAAATCCTCAGCTAAACGAGGCCTCAGCTTAACACATAAAAAAGGTGTTCAGTCTCGCCCACAATGTCCTCTTCTTTCCTCTTCCTTTATTGGAACTTGTTTTGCAGACAAGGAAAGTGGCACGTGTAATGTGAGTAAAACCCTCTTAGCCAAAATCAGCTACGAGCAAGATTTTCTGTATTGTAGACTCTCATCCCCAATGTAGTCTTTTTTTTATGTCAGTATAGACTTCTTTACTAGATGTATACTATCGTACATGGCATGCATTTGCCTAATGAGCAGCATTGTATTGCTATTCTAGCCAACCTGATCGATCTGTCAAGCTTCATGCACGAGATGCCATGTTTAATTTACTCCCTCGCTCTGATCCAAATTTCTTGGTGTAAAACGAATGTGAATCGGAGGGAGTACTTTTCTTAGATAGTACTATACCAGTTCAAAAAAAAATACTACTACATCACAAATGCATAAAAAGAGTACTACATCACAAGACCACCACGGTTGTACTAGTAGAGTTTAATGCTGAACTTCCAAAGGGAATAAGATTACACATATGAACTTTAAACAGGACCAAGAGCATGAGGGCCACATTAGGCTGGCCATAGTGCTAGTATCTTAGGTAGTATCATGTATCTTAGGCCCACAAAAATGCTGATGTGGCATCTAATTAATGAGGAGAGATAAGATTAGAGTAACATAGGTGGATACTGTATCATAGCGCACGTTACGAGAAAAGCTAATGCTAAATAGATCTTGTACACACATTTTGTATGGGGATTCTACAAAACAATAAATTTAGAAGATTATGATAAGTACTACTCTATAATACCACCCACTAAAGTGATTGTATCATAGACAAGTATCATATGCATGATACTACAATATGATACAATGCATTATGACCAGCCTTAACCCACGATCCTGAAAAACTGTTGGTCTATCCCGAGAAACGGGGAGGTTTAAGGAAATGAGGAGTCCAGCGCGTGCGGAAGGTGCTTTAATCGTGCGAGCATGCAAGGGCAAATGAGGAAACTAGCGATTACTTTCTCTCCTGCCAGTCTTATACCTTAATAAATGGGAAAACTGAGCACGTTGTAGCTAATCCTATTATTAATTAAGCAGCTATATTAGTCAATAAGATAGCCTTATGTTTTTCCTCGGTTTTCCCCACCCTTATTTGAAACCCGCAGAAGGAGCTCAGACGGGAGGATTCCCGTTTAGTTGACCGTTCCATCCTGACGTGTGGGGCTGCGTCGTGTGGGGTCGCGTCGCGTGGGGCTAGTAGAAAGGGACCGCATGGAACAGGACGAGACCGCGTTTGGTTGTACGTGAGCAGGAGCTGGGTTCTGTCTCTCTCGGCGCAAATTGGCATTTTTAAGAGCATCTTTTCCCCCTCTCTCTCTTTGTCTTTTTTCACCAAATTAGTATCAAATCTAGAGAAGCTTGCATTTCTGTCTTTCTTCAATTATTTGTGCCTTTTGGCCCTCGTTGTTTGCCCAATATGGCAGCAAATCTAGTACTCCCTCCGGTCCATATGTATGTAGTTAAATCTAGAAGCAAATCTCCAGGGTAATGTACGACAAATTCACAGTCATAGTAAATCGGGAAAACAAAGTAGGGCCAACAAAATATAGTAGAATAGGGATAGATAATAGGGATCCCTCCCTAGATAATAAGTTGCATACACAGCAGCCAACATAGTAACAGGTTCGAGGTTCCTCACAACACCATCATACTAACAACATAACAACAAGGGATCCCTAGCTAACAACAAAATAGAAGCTGCTTTGCAGCAGCAGCACACGTCCAGGACTCCGCCTACCCCATCTGCCTCCGCCTCCACTTGTTGCTCCCCTTGGGAGCCTTGGGCTTGAGCGGAGGCATGCGCCCGGCGGAGATCTCCACCCGCTGGAAGCTGCAGAGGTGCATGCCGAGCGCCTTGTGCTTGGCGCGGAAGGAGTAGGGGTTCACTGTTGTGCCGACCTTGGGGAAGGTGTTGCCGATGTTCTTGTCATGCGTGAGGAGGCAGTTGAAGTCAGTGCCGCCGAGTCTCCTAGTGCAGAAGGGGCACCTGTAGACACCCTTGGCGAAGTAGGAGACGTACTGGCCGACCTGCATCCTCCGCAGCACCTGGCGAGTCTTGGTGTCATGGTGCTCGTCATCGCTGCTGAAGTCTCTGCCAGACACCTAATCCATATCAAACGGGAACTATGAGTGAATGAGTTGCAACGATAACTAACATGCATGATAACAAAGTAAGGAAAAAACAGAGCCAGCCTCAGTTAGAGTGGACACGATTATATGTCTACAGGGATGGAGTCAGCGAACCAAAGCTCATGCACAACAGATTTGTACACAGCAATGGTTCGCTGAAACCTCCCTGTAAAAATTTGTTCCCAACGATTCATCATAGGCAAAGAAACAAATTCCAGATCTGAATTTGAACAGATTCCAGATTATTTGCAAAATTAAACGGTTGATATCTTTTGATTCGTGCATAAAATAACTGATTGAGATCCCATGATTACTTGCATAAAATAGCTGATTGAGATCCCATTACTACTTGCATAAATAAACCGAACGGCCAAACTCCAAATCTTAAACGAAATCAAGAAGGGATCAAAGCAAAATGGAATAAAATCGGCGCAAATATTAACCCAATACTCATCCATCTACAGATCGGCACTAATAGTTACTAGGGAACCAGCAAAAATAGGGTTCAAAAAGGAATGGGGAACAAAAAAGGGAGCAAACCATAGTTACCTCGTTCCATGGGTCGTCCATGCAGGTGTCGTAGGGGTTCGGAGGCGACATGTACGGCACCTGCTCATAGGGGTCCCATCCCGGCGGGATCTGACAGCCACCGGCGGCGGCGACGGCCGTTGAGGGGACGACGTTGAAGAGGGAGGCGTCGCGCTTGGAGCCGACGGCGTCATGGACGATGGGATTCGCATTCTCCTTGTCCATCTCGCCGGCAGAGAGGGAGAGGGTTTTTTGCTTTGGAGAAGATGATGGGACGTGAGAGGAGGCGTTGTGTAATATCCCAGGTAATGGGGTTACAGAAATAGAGGAAACAGATGTGTGCATTGCATTCATGCATAGAAAATCTGGGGAATTTTCACGCTTTAAAGTAAAACAGATCACAATGAATCGAAGTTTCACTTGACCTTGGTGGAATTGAAGTAGCTCATCAAGTCAAGCGCTATAAACCTCAATGTGACTTTGTTAAAACCTTGTTTTGGGTAGAGATGATTTGATCTAAGGGGTTAGATCAAATGGAATTAATATTCAACACAACAACACTTTACTCAATGATCAATTGCTTGATCATATAAAAGATCACAACATGGTAATCCTTGCCATAACATATGAACATCCATTTAATTGGGAATCAAGTAACAATAATTGGAGAAACTATTCTTCACTTATCTTCTCCATGTCTAAAATTAATCCATGATCCTACCATGAAACCTCATGGTACTCATTCCACTTCAACATTGGAACTATAACAAGGAGATCTACTTGAGAAGTATATATTCTCCTCTATTCCAAATTATTAAGCATCAAACCTAGAGAGGTGAGAGTTCTATTATAATTATTAGATAAGCATTAACAAACCTTGAGCAAAACCTTGGAGATACATCCAAGTATTCAAACCATCATCTTTAAGAAAAGCTCTAAGATATTATTCCAGACATTCCCAAATGAGAGAGACCATCCATTCTAATTTCAGTTCAATCTATTCAGATATCCAAATGATTAAACCCAACATTTCTTGAGAGAACTTTAAGTGGATATCTCAGGCATTCTCCTGGGATATAAGCTATTGAGACAACCATAGCCATGTCCACCCAAGAAACTATAAGGGAGATGTTATGTTTAGTTGATCAAGACAACACCTGATCATGGAAGTGAGAACCCATTCCATTAGAAATAATTAAGGAAGCTAAACCTTGATCATTATAAATTAGGTAATGATCATAAACCCTAAGAACTTGAGGTAAGGATATCAAGAACAAGTGGATCATGTCTAAACATGATCATGCTCTTGAAGTTTGTGAGGATAAGATAAACCCTAATAGGATAAGCAGATATCATTAGCCACATGAAATTATAAGGAGATCAATAATAAACAACCCTAGGCTTAAATCCCAACCTTAACTTGTGAACCACTTGGTGATTACGGGTATAATTCTACCCCATTTACATTCCATTTATTCTTCACCTAAGAAACACAAGAGAACCTTAGAGTTAAACACTATACTTTATGTAGTGAGAAACAATACATCCATGTGACCAAAGTTAACTATAAAAAGAACTTAAATCAATGTAGTTACTCTAATGATAAGTTGGGAGTAATAAAAGAAATTAATTGGTAGAAGATAAAACCAATTCTCAAATCCTTAGTAATTAGAGAAGCACATGAAATATTAAGCAAGTAACCATCTTATCATGGTTAGGGGAGATTAACCCTAGCAATTCCAATATGATGCCATCTCACTTCTACAAATTAAAATTATCTCAACCCTAACTATTGTATCACTATGGAGATTGCAATATAAACCTAGACCATAATTGAGAATCAAACCCATGGCCATTAAGGAAATATCATTAGAAACTTGGAAAGGCATATTAATGAAATCTTATGCTCCACATATTAAACCTGAGAAAACCCTTGTGATACATCTTATAAATAAGACAATAAGTGAGATTATCAACAACTTATCTGTATAATTAAGACACAACCTTGAGGAGAGTAATATTTACTCTAGGTATTTCAAAGGATTATGAAACCATAACACTAATGTTAGCTTTAATATGAGTATCATCAAACCTACAAAAAACTTAATAAAATGTTGCTCATATAAAATATTGTGCAAGTGATTAATTCCTCAAATGGAAACCAAGACATAATAACAATCTCTGAAAAAAACTATGAGATGAAAGTATCAATTCTCATAATCCTAAAGATAATTGATTGCATAATAAAAAGTGAATTAAAGTAAAAGTACAAGTTTATGTTTAAATGTTATTTGGAATAAGATCACAAATATGCAAATAATCTAATATAAGATATGAATTCAAATAAAATAGTGAAACAACAGTCAGTATCCTAAATCTTGAATGGGATAGCATAATTACAAATATCTACAAAATAGAATTGAATTCAAATCTGAATTCAAAATTGAATTATAAAACAGAAAAAGGAAAGAGAGAAGAAAAACCTACCTGGACCTTACCTGCCGTCGCAGCCCACGAGCAGCCCAGCACCACAGTCCACCAGCAGCCCAGCAGCATCGGCCCAGGGTCAGCCCGAGCATACCGTTTCGCCAGGCCATCGTCTTCTTTCTCCTCCTCGCATGAACGCCACCGAGACGACGTGCAGGACTTCGCCGGCCACCTCACCGTCGTCGATAAGAACCAACGCGGACGCCATCGACCAAGCCAGAGCTGCCCATAACCTCTCTCGCGTCCACCTTATCCAGTATCACCAAGATTCGTGCCCGAATCATGCACCGACATTGTCGTTCATCCCGGCCGATCATCGCCGTCGAGCCGACGCTCTAAGCCTTGCCATGAGCTATAAAGTCTTTCCGAAACTCCCCGGCGAACCCTAGTGCCTCTCCGCTCACTCAATCGTCCTCTGAACCTCTCCTTCTCTCGCCATTCCCACCTACTGGCCGCCGGAGTCGAGGAAGAACCCGACGGTTGGAGCCACCCCAGCACCCGTGCGGAGGTCCAGGAGATGCGCCTTGTCGAGTAGAGCATCTAGGAGGAAGATAGCATCCGGGGGAGCAGTGAATGATGCCAATTTGGAGATTCCCTTTCGCAGTTCATCTCCGGCATACAAGAAATTGAGCTCGTCTCCGTCGACGATCGTCGTCGCCGACCACCTCATCAGAATCAGGGTACGAATACGCACCCGTAGCCCTTTTAATTGCATCAAATGGTCAACCGTAGCCATTTCGGCACTTGGCCGGAGCTACGCCGCCGCAGACATGATCTCCGGCGATGCTCCGGTGTGTTCCTCGAGATTCCAACACCACCATGGTGTTTATCGTGTCGAGAGGGTTTGATAGAGCTTAAACGCGTGTCCGGGAGGCCGTATATCGGCGGCGCCGTCCCAGGTGACCACCGGCGTTTAAACGCCGGCGAGGTCAAACTCCCGGTCAACTTTGACAAGTCGCCGCTGGCGTGGCAGCCTACGTGGTCTTGGCCCCACGGGTCAGTGACTAGGGTTAGGGTCTGCCACGGTACAAACCGTTTTGTTCATTTAAATTTATTCCAGAAAATTGCTGCAACTTCAACTAAATCTAGAAAATTCAATTTAAGTCAGAAAAATGTAAATAAGATATTAAAATTCTTAGAAAAGAAAACTCTATCCAATAAAAATATAAAATGAAATTTTTATTTTTAATAAAAATTCAATTGTTTAATACTTGTTATTTAAGCCTTTTCTTATATTCTAAATTCATTTAAAATTCAATAATTAAGAAAAACTTCTAAATTCAATAAAAACCAGTAAGTAAATCAGGAAAATATTAAAACTAATTTTCCTTTACTTTTAACTCATTAAATCCTTAATAGAAGGATTTAAACTTAATTAATAATTGTCTTAATTATTAATTCTTTAAAAATAAGAAAATGTAAAATCTAATATTATTTTTAATTCAAATTTATTATTAACTTCAACTTTATATTGAAGTTATCAAGCCAAGAACTATATGGTGATTAGGAAACCCTAATTCCATATTGAATAAAGAACACAACCTCATAATTGTATGTGAAACCCAAAACCCTAACTCCATTAGGAACCTAGTTCCATTATTACATGTGAACCCTAAATTGTTTCTAACCTAAACCCTAGGTTAGAACATGTGATCATGATACCTACTTTCAAATCATAGAACCATAGTAGCAACTAAAAGACATACCTATGTCCACATAAAATGTAGAACCCTATCACTACTAATTAGTATCCCATGTGTTCATCTTCATCTGACCTAGATAATTAAGTAGGGCTAACCAAGTGTAAACCCTAGATCCTATTACCAAAGCCTCATCCTTATTCATTCCTATTTAGCATCACACCATTGTGATGAACCCCAACATCAACCACACCTACTATTTTACTTTACATAACCATGTTCCACTAAACCCTACTAGTGTGAGATGCTTATGAACCATCTTATTTAGGAACCAACCATTCCTTACTTAGTAGATCCAATAGCAAATCTAGACAACCTCAACCCTAATTGATATACTTCTTATTATTTAAGAAGTATGTTCTTCAAAAGTTATTCTTTTGAAGAAAATAAGGAATCATCACCAACCCTGCTTATAAGGACCTATAAACCCTAGCCAGCTATCATTAGCAAGATAAACCAACCTTGACAACAACCATGTATAATGAATTGCTTAGGATGCCTAGGCTTAACTCAACCTTACAAGTTCTAGCTTTTGATGAATCCAACTATGTTGTGATCCATCTACTAATTACTCCAGAAACCAATTAGAACCATAGAAAACCATAGAACCCCACAAACCTAATAATCATACTTGTTCTTTATTAAAGAACATGTTCTTCAAAAGTTATTCTTTTGAAATATATAATAAATAATCATCAACCATGCACTATAGGACTTAAAATTGACAACTGCTCTTTGCTTATTATACAACTACTATTCCTTGATGTGTATGATTGTTACTATGCATTTACCACCTGCTTATGATTCTAAAACAAACAACCCTGAATAAGAACCTTGTTTGTGAATCACTCTAAAAGTGCAACAAACCCTGAACAAATCATTACCACTCACTAATCCTAAATCATCGGGGTTAGATTACGCTTAGAGCGATTGCATCTCATTCCTATGCATTATTGCATCCTTGCCAATCTTTTAAACATCGTCCTTACCGGACGATGATGCTATTTCAGAATTTGGGGTTATTGCGTATCGAAGACCTTGTCTGCATAATCTTGCAGTCAAGAAAGGCAAGTTCATCACTTGCTCATGTCATTTGAGTATTTTTATCAAATTACTTGCAAAGTATTATGGTTATCACTATTGCACAAAATCAAAACCACTACTTTCATAACTATGAATATGACTATGTGGTGGGCAATGGAACCATGGATTGTGTTGATATGGTGGAGGTTCCATTGCACGGGCTTATATCCATCTAGGATTAAACAACAAATGTCGCCAGTGATTCTTGTGCCGTAATATCCGTGTTAACCATAAGATCCGGAGTGGGACGGAGTAGTCAAAAGTGTTTCCACCTCTCGTTCATCAACGGATGCGCTTTACCGTAGACACTTGTATCCGTCGGGGCAAGCGGTGGGCTGGGGAAGCCTTAAGTCCCCACGGCATAGTCCGTAGACACTTGTCGCTCGAAGTGCAAGCGGTGGGCTGGGGAAGCCTAAAGTCCCCACGGTATTGCGGTCTATGATGGGTTGCAGCTACCGGCGAAGGAGTTTGGTTCGATCCCAAACTGTTGTCGTGGTCGGGGTCCATCCTTAAGTGGTATAAGAGGACCGACGAGGACCCAGGGTCGGGGTATGCAACAAAGGGTGGGTGTTCGAGGTAGCGGAGGAACATGATTGGCTAGACCTTATACCGGGCCTCACACCATAGGAAGTGTGGACGAGCTCGCGGCTCGGTTGGCACCAAGGTTAAGATCTCTTATGGGTAAAGCAACACACCTCTGCAGAGTGTAAAGAACCGTGACCTGTCACTCCCTGTTTCGGGATATGGAACTGCGAACGCTGCCGGAAAGGAACTCCATGAAGTTCTAGTCAACCGGTGAAGGCTGACGGACATAGTTCTTCTGAATAAAAGCAACCTTTGAAGAAATGATTATGAAAACCTGCATTGGTATTAGACTTTCTGGTCTAATGCTGTAGCTAGTGCATTAAACACCTCTTTCCTATAATGAACTTGTTGAGTACACTCGTACTCATCCCACTCTTAAATCCCCTGCTTAGATATGGAGGCATCGAAGAAGGATCTACAGTGCAACACGAAGACCGAGGAGTCAACAACTACTTCAAGGGACAGGAACCTGTCAGAGGAGGCGGATACCACATCCAACAAGGAGAAACCTAGATTAGCAATAGAAAGGAACTAGCTTCCTAAACTTAGCTCCTATTTAGCTAGAATCTATTCATAGCCTCTGTAGCTAGTTAAATACTCTACAAATAGAGTTCGTGATAAGACTAGTCTACGAGTCGTTCTTCCGGAGTTAGTTGCAGTTTTACCTCATTGTAAAGTAGGAGGCTGTGTGAATCTGTTGTAAAGAGTCAGTGTTGTAATTATATAGACATGCCTTGGACCCGCATATGTTTCTGTTGTACCACTGAGCGATATAATACTAGTGGAACGGTGTTTCATTGGTGTTATATCAGACTTGCATACTACACCATGCAGTGGTATGCTGGGTCACCACAGTTGGTATCAGAGCAAATGCTTTGACCTTAGGATTAAAACCCTTTAAAGGAGACCTATAGGATTGGTAGTGTCTATAGGGAGTTGTCTTAGGTAAACCAAATACTTTTTATGACTTGAGATGGATATTCACTTGAGAATAATCCTGACACACTTGAGTCAACATTTCCTACATATCCTTTCAAAGCTAGTAGTTAATTCTAAGTATGTAGCATCTCAACAAGTCCTTAAAACAATAGATGAGTAGATCACAGTTGGTATACAATACATGGTAGTCCAAAGAAAGGATACAACCATAAGGAAGATATCCTATTGGAAGATGTGTACCAACATATGTTATGATGAAGTAAGAGTTATCAGACCTGTAATAGGAGTAATATCAAGTGATGAAGATAATTAAGATATCATAATAGAAGATGTAGACCAAGTTAAGTTATGAGTAAGTAAAACTATCTAGACATGTGAAACAATTGATAGTAAGTGATAACTATGAGTCATAGGAGGTAGTATAGACCATGATGAGTCAATCATGGGAGATAAGGAAGAGAGATATGAATAAAATATGATTACTTACATGGTAGAGTTATTAATCATATATGATTCACCTGAGAATCGTTATGTGATGGACTAGAACAACATAAATAATTAGGAGGAGTACAATAAGAAGTCAGGTCTTCAACCATAGAGCAAGAATTGTGTTCCAAAACCATGGGAACTGTGTCAAGTACATCAGAACTCTAGTTATATGGTAAGAACATATGGAAGTATATGAGCTATATTTCCATAGTTATGTGTTTAGAGTAGCAATGTTAGAACCTATACATATCATGTGAGATAGTCCCCAATAAAATGAAAGTTTAGTAGTACTTCCAAAGAAAATTAGGTTAACCTTAACTATCCTAGACCACTTTGTTTCAAGTTTGTCTCATTGCAAATGTGCAATTAAGACAAAGGTTGATACAAATGGTAGAAACTCACGTATTCGTGCTAAGTATCACGATATAAACCTATCATATGTGGTGTTATATACTACACATCTCAGCCTGATGTTTAGAGATGTCTTACTCAACTAGTGTATTCAGGCTTATGATGGTGTGTATTATATGCACAAAGCTGAATCTTCTTGGATTTTATTGGATTTTCATTGTTTGACTAGATCCATACATGAAGTTTGACTTTGATATGCAAATGCATGTTGCAATATCAAGTTCTGACTTGATGCTATAGATCTAGAGGGTAATGGTATTCGTGTGAGGAAGTGACGAATTCTGCATATTTTGAAGACAAGATGAAGGTTCATCAGTTAAAGGAAACAAAATTGTGGGAAGCAACCACAATACTCTGAAGGAAGTACAATCAGAAACTCATGCTTACCTCAACAGAGGAGTACTTTAGTACGAAAGAAGCATGAAGGTGAGAAATATAATGATTATGGTGAAGCTCAAGCAGATCCATAGTCAACATGGAAGAGGGAATGCATGGGAAATCACTTCGAATACTATAATCATAGTGTCAGCTAGTGGTTCTCTTGCAACAATAAACCCTCGAAGAAAGAAAGATGATCTATGAACCCATAGAAGACATAAGAAGACCATAGTCGATATCAGAAGACCACAATTGGTACAATATCAATACTGCTAGATAAAATAGAAGATGTCTCGATCAGTTTATAAGAACCTATAATAGAATCCATTTTTAGATATCAAATAGCCACAGTTGGTATAATAACCACAGCCGGTATCAGTTGGTAATACAAATAGTCCACGATTTAATTAGTTTTAACAAAAGTTTGTGAACAAATAAAAATTTTGTCAGCCAAATAGCTAGATCTATAATCATTTAGTCAAAGGATTCACATTGGATGTTCACAATTGAGTGGATACACCACAAAGTTTCTTCGCAAAACCTTAGAGGAATATAAATCATAAACTAGACCTAGACTAACTGTTCTAATCATAAGTCCAATAGTTGGAAGAAAAGGAGTTGTGGACCATAAGAAAACTCTAAGGGGTAGAGTAAATATTGAGTTGGATGTACAATGACTCCATACTTTGAGTAAGATGGAGAAGAAGGTCTGCACTGAGAGGAAGTTCGATCTTATTTTCATAAGATTAATGAACACTACTTTCAGAAGGAAGTCAGACCAGAAGTCGAGGTTCATACCTCGAGGAAGTAAGAAGTGGACTGTAACTTGAGAAAGTGAGTAATATTTACTCAGAAGTATGATAGCCCAAGTAAATTAAGGCTAAAGAAGTTGGACGAAGGATATATCAGAGACCAAATATAGCTCAAAAAGACCAAAGACCGAAGGAAATTGACCATACCAGAACCACAGACTAATAGAATGATTCCTTTCATGGAACCTAAATAACCCAAAATAGTTATTGGTATCAACTATAAACCATGATTGGATGGACTAAATGAGTCTAATCCATTCTTAGGAAAATAAACCATCACAACCATTTCCATGGTTAGTACCTTATTAAGCACCATTACTGCAATTTTGGTACTAAGGGAAAACAAAGACCTATTTGATCAAATAGGAGAATGTTATCCAATTAGTCCTTAATTAAGACTGTCAGGACAAGAAGAAGTCTCAATCATTGAATCTTCAATGAGAAAGGAAACAAGCTTATAAAGTTGGAATAGATCAATGAATCAAAGTAAGAACCATGGTTCAGAGACAGATATTATTAGACTCCAGGAAGAAAATCGGAGAACTGGAGTAAGAAACTGATGTTCGAGAGACGGACACTAATGGATTCCAGGAAGAATCTGGACAAGGGATATATTCAATTATATCCAGTGAGATCACTACGGAGTTCTAGAAAAGTTTAAATCTGCATAAGTCAGAACCACACTTCGGAAATGTGAGAGAGTTCAAACTTCGAGGACGAAGTTTAGTTTAAGGGGTAGAGACTGTAATATCCCAGGTAATGGGGTTACAGAAATAGAGGAAACAGATGTGTGCATTGCATTCATGCATAGAAAATCTGGGAATTTTCGCGCTTTAAAGTAAAACAGTCACGATGACTCGAAGTTTCACTTGACCTTGGTGGAATTGAAGTAGCTCATCAAGTCAAGCGCTATAAACCTCAATGTGACTTTGTTAAAACCTTGTTTTGGGTAGAGATGATTTGATCTAAGGGGGTTAGATCAAATGGAATTAATATTCAACACAACAACACTTTACTCAATGATCAATTGCTTGATCATATAAAAGATCACAACATGGTAATCCTTGCCATAACATATGAACATCCATTTAATTGGGAATCAAGTAACAATAATTGGAGAAACTATTCTTCACTTATCTTCTCCATGTCTAAAATTAATCCATGATCCTACCATGAAACCTCATGGTACTCATTCCACTTCAACATTGGAACTATAACAAGGAGATCTACTTGAGAAGTATATATTCTCCTCTATTCCAAATTATTAAGCATCAAACCTAGAGAGGTGAGAGTTCTATTATAATTATTAGATAAGCAATAACAAACCTTGAGCAAAACCTTGGAGATACATCCAAGTATTCAAACCATCATCTTTAAGAAAAGCTCTAAGATATTATTCCAGACATTCCCAAATGAGAGAGACCATCCATTCTAATTTCAGTTCAATCTATTCAGATATCCAAATGATTAAACCCAACATTTCTTGAGAGAACTTTAAGTGGATATCTCAGGCATTCTCCTGGGATATAAGCTATTGAGACAACCATAGCCATGTCCACCCAAGAAACTATAAGGGAGATGTTATGTTTAGTTGATCAAGACAACACCTGATCATGGAAGTGAGAACCCATTCCATTAGAAATAATTAAGGAAGCTAAACCTTGATCATTATAAATTAGGTAATGATCATAAACCCTAAGAACTTGAGGTAAGGATATCAAGAACAAGTGGATCATGTCTAAACATGATCATGCTCTTGAAGTTTGTGAGGATAAGATAAACCCTAATAGGATAAGCAGATATCATTAGCCACATGAAATTATAAGGAGATCAATAATAAACAACCCTAGGCTTAAATCCCAACCTTAACTTGTGAACCACTTGGTGATTACAGGTATAATTCTACCCCATTTACATTCCATTTATTCTTCACCTAAGAAACACAAGAGAACCTTAGAGTTAAACACTATACTTTATGTAGTGAGAAACAATACATCCATGTGACCAAAGTTAACTATAAAAAGAACTTAAATCAATGTAGTTACTCTAATGATAAGTTGGGAGTAATAAAAGAAATTAATTGGTAGAAGATAAAACCAATTCTCAAATCCTTAGTAATTAGAGAAGCACATGAAATATTAAGCAAGTAACCATCTTATCATGGTTAGGGGAGATTAACCCTAGCAATTCCAATATGATGCCATCTCACTTCTACAAATTAAAATTATCTCAACCCTAACTATTGTATCACTATGGAGATTGCAATATAAACCTAGACCATAATTGAGAATCAAACCCATGGCCATTAAGGAAATATCATTAGAAACTTGGAAAGGCATATTAATGAAATCTTATGCTCCACATATTAAACCCGAGAAAACCCTTGTGATACATCTTATAAATAAGACAATAAGTGAGATTATCAACAACTTATCTGTATAATTAAGACACAACCTTGAGGAGAGTAATATTTACTCTAGGTATTTCAAAGGATTATGAAACCATAACACTAATGTTAGCTTTAATATGAGTATCATCAAACCTACAAAAAACTTAATAAAATGTTGCTCATATAAAATATTGTGCAAGTGATTAATTCCTCAAATGGAAACCAAGACATAATAACAATCTCTGAAAAAAACTATGAGATGAAAGTATCAATTCTCATAATCCTAAAGATAATTGATTGCATAATAAAAAGTGAATTAAAGTAAAAGTATAAGTTTATGTTTAAATGTTATTTGGAATAAGATCACAAATATGCAAATAATCTAATATAAGATATGAATTCAAATAAAATAGTGAAACAACAGTCAGTATCCTAAATCTTGAATGGGATAGCATAATTACAAATATCTACAAAATAGAATTGAATTCAAATCTGAATTCAAAATTGAATTATAAAACAGAAAATGAAAACAGAAAAAAGAAAGAGAGAAGAAAAACCTACCTGGACCTTGCCTGCCGTCGCAGCCCACGAGCAGCCCAGCACCACAGTCCACCAGCAGCCCAGCAGCATCGGCCCAGGGTCAGCCCAGCATACCGTTTCGCCAGGCCATCGTCTTCTTTCTCCTCCTCGCATGAACGCCACCGAGACGACGTGCAGGACTTCGCCGGCCACCTCACCGTCGTCGATAAGAACCAACGCGGACGCCATCGACCAAGCCAGAGCTGCCCATAACCTCTCTCGCGTCCACCTTATCCAGTATCACCAAGATTCGTGCCCGAATCATGCACCGACATTGTCGTTCATCCCGGCCGATCATCGCCGTCGAGCCGACGCTCTAAGCCTTGCCATGAGCTATAAAGTCTTTCCGAAACTCCCCGGCGAACCCTAGTGCCTCTCCGCTCACTCAATCGTCCTCTGAACCTCTCCTTCTCTCGCCATTCCCACCTACTGGCCGCCGGAGTCGAGGAAGAACCCGACGGTTGGAGCCACCCCAGCACCCGTGCGGAGGTCCAGGAGATGCGCCTTGTCGAGTAGAGCATCTAGGAGGAAGATAGCATCCGGGGAGCGAGTGAATGATGCCAATTTGGAGATTCCCTTTCGCGAGTTCATCTCCGGCATACAAGAAATTGAGCTCGTCTCCGTCGACGATCGTCGTCGCCGACCACCTCATCGGAATCGGGGTACGAATACGCACCCGTAGCCCTTTTAATTGCATCAAATGGTCAACCGTAGCCATTTCGGCACTTGGCCGGAGCTACGCCGCCGCAGACATGATCTCCGGCGATGCTCCGGTGTGTTCCTCGAGATTCCAACACCACCATGGTGTTTATCGTGTCGAGAGGGTTTGATAGAGCTTAAACGCGTGTCTGGGGAGGCCGTATATCGGCGGCGCCGTCCCCAGGTGACCACCGGCGTTTAAACGCCGGCGAGGTCAAACTCCCGGTCAACTTTGACAAGTCGCCGCTGGCGTGGCAGCCTACGTGGTCTTGGCCCCACGGGTCAGTGACTAGGGTTAGGGTCTGCCACGGTACAAACCGTTTTGTTCATTTAAATTTATTCCGAGAAAATTGCTGCAACTTCAACTAAATCTAGAAAATTCAATTTAAGTCAGAAAAATGTAAATAAGATATTAAAATTCTTAGAAAAGAAAACTCTATCCAATAAAAATATAAAATGAAATTTTTATTTTTAATAAAAATTCAATTGTTTAATACTTGTTATTTAAGCCTTTTCTTATATTCTAAATTCATTTAAAATTCAATAATTAAGAAAAACTTCTAAATTCAATAAAAACCGAGTAAGTAAATCAGGAAAATATTAAAACTAATTTTCCTTTACTTTTAACTCATTAAATCCTTAATAGAAGGATTTAAACTTAATTAATAATTGTCTTAATTATTAATTCTTTAAAAATAAGAAAATGTAAAATCTAATATTATTTTTAATTCAAATTTATTATTAACTTCAACTTTATATTGAAGTTATCAAGCCAAGAACTATATGGTGATTAGGAAACCCTAATTCCATATTGAATAAAGAACACAACCTCATAATTGTATGTGAAACCCAAAACCCTAACTCCATTAGGAACCTAGTTCCATTATTACATGTGAACCCTAAATTGTTTCTAACCTAAACCCTAGGTTAGAACATGTGATCATGATACCTACTTTCAAATCATAGAACCATAGTAGCAACTAAAAGACATACCTATGTCCACATAAAATGTAGAACCCTATCACTACTAATTAGTATCCCATGTGTTCATCTTCATCTGACCTAGATAATTAAGTAGGGCTAACCAAGTGTAAACCCTAGATCCTATTACCAAAGCCTCATCCTTATTCATTCCTATTTAGCATCACACCATTGTGATGAACCCCAACATCAACCACACCTACTATTTTACTTTACATAACCATGTTCCACTAAACCCTACTAGTGTGAGATGCTTATGAACCATCTTATTTAGGAACCAACCATTCCTTACTTAGTAGATCCAATAGCAAATCTAGACAACCTCAACCCTAATTGATATACTTCTTATTATTTAAGAAGTATGTTCTTCAAAAGTTATTCTTTTGAAGAAAATAAGGAATCATCACCAACCCTGCTTATAAGGACCTATAAACCCTAGCCGACTATCATTAGCAAGATAAACCAACCTTGACAACAACCATGTATAATGAATTGCTTAGGATGCCTAGGCTTAACTCAACCTTACAAGTTCTAGCTTTTGATGAATCCAACTATGTTGTGATCCATCTACTAATTACTCCAGAAACCAATTAGAACCATAGAAAACCATAGAACCCCACAAACCTAATAATCATACTTGTTCTTTATTAAAGAACATGTTCTTCAAAAGTTATTCTTTTGAAATATATAATAAATAATCATCAACCATGCACTATAGGACTTAAAATTGACAAGCTGCTCTTTGCTTATTATACAACTACTATTCCTTGATGTGTATGATTGTTACTATGCATTTACCACCTGCTTATGATTCTAAAACAAACAACCCCGAATAAGAACCTTGTTTGTGAATCACTCTAAAAGTGCAACAAACCCCGAACAAATCATTACCACTCACTAATCCTAAATCATCGGGGTTAGATTACGCTTAGAGCGATTGCATCTCATTCCTATGCATTATTGCATCCTTGCCAATCTTTTAAACATCGTCCTTACTGGACGATGATGCTATTTCAGAATTTGGGGTTATTGCGTATCGAAGACCTTGTCTGCATAATCTTGCAGTCAAGAAAGGCAAGTTCATCACTTGCTCATGTCATTTGAGTATTTTTATCAAATTACTTGCAAAGTATTATGGTTATCACTATTGCACAAAATCAAAACCACTACTTTCATAACTATGAATATGACTATGTGGTGGGCAATGGAACCATGGATTGTGTTGATATGGTGGAGGTTCCATTGCACGGGCTTATATCCATCTAGGATTAAACAACAAATGTCGCCAGTGATTCTTGTGCCGTAATATCCGTGTTAACCATAAGATCCGGAGTGGGACGGAGTAGTCAAAAGTGTTTCCACCTCTCGTTCATCAACGGATGCGCTTTACCGTAGACACTTGTATCCGTCGGGGCAAGCGGTGGGCTGGGGAAGCCTTAAGTCCCCACGGCATAGTCCGTAGACACTTGTCGCTCGAAGTGCAAGCGGTGGGCTGGGGAAGCCTAAAGTCCCCACGGTATTGCGGTCTATGATGGGTTGCAGCTACCGGCGAAGGAGTTTGGTTCGATCCCAAACCGTTGTCGTGGTCGGGGTCCATCCTTAAGTGGTATAAGAGGACCGACGAGGACCCAGGGTCGGGGTATGCAACAAAGGGTGGGTGTTCGAGGTAGCGGAGGAACATGATTGGCTAGACCTTATACCGGGCCTCACACCATAGGAAGTGTGGACGAGCTCGCGGCTCGGTTGGCACCAAGGTTAAGATCTCTTATGGGTAAAGCAACACACCTCTGCAGAGTGTAAAGAACCGTGACCTGTCACTCCCTGTTCCGGGATATGGAACTGCGAACGCTGCCGGAAAGGAACTCCATGAAGTTCTAGTCAACCGGTGAAGGCTGACGGACATAGTTCTTCTGAATAAAAGCAACCTTTGAAGAAATGATTATGAAAACCTGCATTGGTATTAGACTTTCTGGTCTAATGCTGTAGCTAGTGCATTAAACACCTCTTTCCTATAATGGACTTGTTGAGTACACTCGTACTCATCCCACTCTTAAATCCCCTGCTTAGATATGGAGGCATCGAAGAAGGATCTACAGTGCAACACGAAGACCGAGGAGTCAACAACTACTTCAAGGGACAGGAACCTGTCAGAGGAGGCAGATACCACATCCAACAAGGAGAAACCTAGATTAGCAATAGAAAGGAACTAGCTTCCTAAACTTAGCTCCTATTTAGCTAGAATCTATTCATAGCCTCTGTAGCTAGTTAAATACTCTACAAATAGAGTTCGTGATAAGACTAGTCTACGAGTCGTTCTTCTGGAGTTATTTGCAGTTTTACCTCATTGTAAAGTAGGAGGCTGTGTGGATCTTTTGTAAAGAGTC
>NC_061510.1:185673720-185741268 GCF_022539505.1 Lolium rigidum | reverse complement strand
GATCCCTATATATAGGCTCCCATCTCCCCTTGATTAGGTTAGAGTTGATGAATTAGAATTAAGCTCATGCCTTTACCATCCCTTTCGGATTAGGGAAACCCTCTCATTAGATTACCAAATCTATTGTATCAAGGCACTTCTCATATGGTTGATCTTTCATACTAGTGATTCTACTCTGGTATCAAGCCACGAATTTGACCCCAAATCTTTCCATTTTCACCAAAAAAATCCCAAAAAATTGCCCCAAAAAGTAGCTAGAAATTTGATCTCCGGATTTGTTGAGTTTTTTTGTGGTTTTTGTCCACTGATTTGATGTCTCTGGTGCTGATCTATGTTTCCCCCATATTTTTATTGCTCAATTTCATCAATTTCGTCCAGATCTGAGAAGATTTTGAGCACTGTTTTTGTGTTGTTCGTACGCGGGGACGAACAGCTCTCCTAGCTTCTTCCCCGTTCGGTCAAACCACCCGCGCCGCCTGGCCCCACCGCACTCGATTCGAGCCCCGCTGCTGCCAGGCCGTGTTGCACGCACAAGCATCGCCCACCCACGGCCGCCCGGCCACCTCCACCACACCCTCGCACAGGCCCACGCGCCCAGCAACCTCCCACCCGCCGCCGGCCCCGCTCCATCGGCTGCTCTCCTTAGCTTCCGCTCCGCTCGACCACATCGCGCCGCCGCCAACCACCACTGGCCCCACCCGCACGCATGCAAGCACACGCAGCCGCCTGCGCCCTGCCGAGCCATCCGCGTGCAGCGCTTCCGCCACCAAGCTTCTGTGGCCGTTGCGCCAATCTCTCCACGCGCCGCCCGCCCACGCGCAGCTCCTCATCCTGCAGAACAGCGCTCCGCACCTCTAGCTCCTCCATTTTCCAATCAGGCGGAGAAAATCCACCGGCAGTACCACCCGCTCGAGGCCGGTAGCACCGCTAGCGACACCACGGCAGTGCCGCCCGATGCACCCCGGCAGTTCTGATCCTGTACATTTCGTGTTACAAATTTTGACTCAGTTTTCGTCCAATTTTGACACCCCTTTTTCCCCCAAATCTTGACAACTTTTCGAAGCCCGTTTGATCCTAAATTTTGACACCTATCTCATACTATTTAGACTCTAATTTTGACAACTTTTCTGAACCCATTTGACTCCAAAATTTTGACAACTTCGATTGCCCGTTTTAACCCAAATTTTCGGGCATTGACTTCACTTTCTCGGTTTCCGTTGTGGAGTGCCTTTGGTCTATGACAACCGCTTCCGCGCCTACATAGACATCGCGATGACGGCACCGGCACCCCGGATTCCGGCGCAACTTCGACACCAGCACTTCGTCATCGCAAGTTCGTGTTTCGACACCGCCTAACATCAATAGGTATATCTTGTCTCCCCTCACCCCTTGTAGCCCCGTTTCTTTCTTTGTGTACCTATCCCATTGAGAGTGGGTTTCCAAGTGTTGCGAAGCATTTAACAAATGTCACGATCGTGAGAGGGTTTGTGTGTGTGCGTTGAGTTGAGCAAAGCTCCAAAGCAAGCTCGGTGAGGAAGATACACAAAAGAAGAAACAGTGTGGCATATACATAGAGAAAAATAAAACTTCTGAGCATAGAAAAAAAGTGAAAAAGGGAAAAGAAATACAAAAAGAGCGTGTGTGCCACCTATACCGAGAAGTGCAAAGCTTGTAAGCACTAAGAGAGAAACAGAAGAGTGACATCTTATGCAAATCTAGTTGCTTCTCTCATATGCAACCGAGCTACTGTCTCTCTTGTGTTGGCGTGACACCGAGCATATAGTCTTCGTTAGGACCATCTTTGTCGCTTGCTCACTTCATTGGTCACGCTAACCCCATTGTTCTCATTGTGTGTATTTCCGTGTTTCCTTGACATAGATCACCACTTTTGACATTTGACTTTGGATCTTACGCACATTTGACATTTGACTTTGGATCTTACCCACATTTGATAATAGACTTCTCCGTTGGTCATTTTCGATTGGTATCCACTCCTTACCCACCACATATAGAGTTCTTAGCCTTTTGTGTGTGCTTTGAGTGTATGTGTGAGTAACCCCGATACATTTTGACTTTCCTCTTGACTTGAACCATTCTTAAGATACTTTCTTGAAAGGTGGGATTCTTGTGTAGTCTTCCTTCCACCACATACACATACATATACACCTATCCTAGTGAGAGCTATACAATATGACCCCACACGAAAAAGCCAAGATGAGAGCATACTTCGCTGAGCTAGAAGCTCGAGAAGCCAAAATGACAACCAAAGATAATGCCGAGTACAACACATACTTCAAAAACCTCGAGAGCAAGAGTGACGCACCCCATAAGTCGAGTGAGGATGTTTCGATTTCTCACAACTTAACCTCTACTCCTCTTGTGTTGTCTTCCTCTTTGCTAGGTTACTCGGACATCGACGACGCCATTGCCATGGAGATGAGGGACTCCACTATATGTGAGATGAGTGACTCCACTATATGTGAGATGAGCGATTCCACTATATGTGAGCTTGGGTGTCTCCACTTCGAGAGCATGAGCGATACACCAAGTGAGATGAGAGTGGTAGTTGATAGGTCATGTGAGGCCCTTTCAAATTCTAACAACTTACCCTCTACCTCTAGTGTGTTCTCTTGTGTCTTATTAGGTTCCATGGATGACGAGATGATGATCACGGACAAGAAGATGTACATGGTGCATGAAGATGATGATATCACACCATGCTTGTTTGAAGATGACATGGAGGCCACATGGAGCCTACCACTTCCACAACACACCTACCTCATATGAGCAGGACTACAAAGGTACCTATATGGGTGTTTATGATGCCATGATCCCACTAGTGGACATGATGACTTATGAGTGCTTGCATGATCTTGATGATACAATTTCCATGCCATATGCTTCGTTCATTCTCCCATGTGATGCCTTGCTTGATAACATTGTTGATCATGAAGAATTGGTTGCTTGTGACAATATGATCATGCCATGATATGAGAGTTTCACTTTCTCTTCTCATGCTTGCAATATGTTGAACAATTTCTCTTTTCCCATGTATTGCTTGCAATGTTGATAATGATGTTTGTGTTGTGATAACTTTGCCGAACAATTGCTCTTTCCCTAGGTTTGTCGACAACAATGACCAAATGTTGAACATGTTTTGTGCAAAATGCTTGCAATATTCTCCCATTAGTGCAACCAAAATGTTGAATACTTGCTCTTTCCAATGCTTGGTTTGCAATGATGTTAATATGCTTGTGAATGATATTGCCCCCATAGCTCTCTCAAATTTTGGAGACTTTGCATATATCCATGTTGAGCATGTTCCCATGTTTACTCCGCATATTCACCATATCTATTACGATGGTTTGCTTAATGCTAATGGTGATGTGCAAAAGAAATGGAGCATCATGATGGATGATGTGTTCATATACCATGCACACACGTTCTTTGCTTTGCCTATTGTGTGTGTAGGTACACGGAAGACAAGGTCAAGCTCGATGGAGCACGAGTTGACCAAAAGAGCTCTTGAGAGCATGATACGAGTGAGCTCCAATGAGTGGTTTCACACACACACTTCGACTACACAAGATCTCTCAATGAGAGCACACCGACACTTCGACAAGGTGACCTCCTTCTACTTAGGCCCTCTTGCTAAACCCATTGAACTTTGGCTACGCTTTGATTGCAACTTTGCTTTTCTTGTGCTATTGATAGGGCTCTCGACAAGTGAAGGGGCATTCAAGTGTTGGTGTCATCTACCTCCTCTACACGTTCATGATGAGCCTTCGTCGAGGATGACTCTTTTTCAAGTGGGGGGAGATGATGCAGCCCGACCTATGGTCTTCGCTTCATCATGTGCGTCAATGTCAAGAACCATAGTCAAGGCCGAGGTCACGGAGGCATGGAAGAGAAGAAGGAAAAAGAGGAGGTGGAAGCTCTAGGGCCGGCACTGCCGTCCTTCACAGGCCGGCACTGCCGCCGCATCCGGCACTGCCGACTAGAGCACCCCGGCACTGCCGGCCGATGCACCCCGACATTGCCGGCCTCCCCACGGCGGCACTACCGCCGAGACCGCGACCACTTACAATCTAAACCATTCGATGCCACATGTATGGCTATGATGTATCTTTGCTTTCCCTAAAACTACCCCTCCTTAGTGGCTCCCTATATATAGGCTCCCACCGTCCCCTTCATTAGGTTAGAGTTGATGAACTAGAATTAGGCTCATGCCTCTACCATCCCTTCGGGATTAGGGAAACCCCCTCCTTAGATTACCAAATCTATTTTATCAAGGCACTCCTCATATGGTTGATCTTTCATACTAGTGATTCTACTTCGGTCTCTCACTCGTGTGACTCTATCGATCGTATACCGGTCTTTCTCTCGGGGATTCAATCTCGTGTCTTTCCCTCAAGAGATTCTATCGGGATAGTGGTTTGGGCTATCGGGATTAAACCGAAATTGCATCGAGTTGCGTTTGCGTGTTTTCATCGTGTTCTTCGCCGTGTTCTTCGTGTTCTTCCTATCCCCCACCTTTCCCTCGGTCAATTCGTGAGATCGGGAAACCCACGTGCCATTAGGCCCATAAGATAATATTTATGTATTCAATAATGATATCATTGTTGAGAGTGTCTACTAGTGAAAGTATGATCCCTAGGCCTTGTTTCCAAGAATTGAAACACCGTTTACAACTAGTTCTGCTACATGTTTGCTTGCTGCCATTTTTATTTCAAATTGCAGTTACCAGTTACAATCATCCATATCACTTGTATTTCACTATCTCTTCGCCGAACTAGTGCACCTATACACCTGACAAGTGTATTGGGTGTGTTGGGGACATAAGAGACTTCTTGTATCTTGCAGGGCTGCTTGAGAGGGATATCTTTGACCTCTACCTCCCTGAGTTCGATAAACCTTGGGTGATCCACTTAAGGGAAACTTGTTGCTGTTCTACAAACCTCTGTACTTGGAGGCCCAACACTATCTACAAGAATAGAAGCGTGCATAGACATCACCTATACGACGTCCTTCACAGCAACAGTCATGTTCGTGAAGGCCACCAGCTCGTCATCGGCGAAGGCGCCTCTCTTCGTCTTGCCGGCGGTCACCTTTTCTGGAGCGTCGACAGCCTTCTCAGGTGGCCCATCGAGGTTGATCGTGTCGGATTCCTGGGTGTCAGCATCCTCAGGTGAAGGATTTGCTACAGCTGAGCCTAGGGGCTCACTGGATCCCATGGCGTACTTGCCGGTGGCGAGGCCGAAAGAGAAGATGGTATGCATCTCGTCGTAGTTTGCAATTGGCACATTCAGGAACTCCGCGTCCTTTGGGTGATCCTACGATACGAAGGAACAATGATGTTAGTTCTGCTCGTCGCTGATCAAAAGAGTTAGTGAGGCGGACTGAGCATGCTCACGGCGACATGCCCGCAGTAATGCTCACTGTCAAGGATGATGCATTTGGTATCCTCGCACCAATGAGCCCGCTTAGATCGCGGAGCCTGGTAATGGTGAGCCACCTCTGCCTCCACTTCCTCAGGTGGTTGTACACCTGAGTGGAGCACATGGAGACACCACAGTGTTCAAACAGGCCCTTCGCCACAACAATTAGATGGACTTCCTTGAATCCTTTGTCAGTTCTCACTCCGGTCTTGATCAAGCTGCACATCTTCTCCAAGACGAAGCTGGACATGAATGGAAGCCATTTCATGGTGCCAGTCCCTTTCCGCGAGGCCTTCAAGGCCATGTCCGCTCCCTACAGTTCTTGTTCTTCTTTGTGGTGGCCAACCTAGCCGCGACCTCTGCCGCTACCTGAGCCACCAGGTCAGCCACATGCCCATTGACGGACGGCAGAGGGGTGACCGCCACCTTGGAGTCATAGACGGGTGGTGAATCGAGAACTTGCAAAGGGATCTGAGAGTCCCCAACGCAGACAAGCGCCCCTCTAAAGTCATCACAGAAGGAGTCCTACACACATCGTAGTACATAACGTGAATCTACTTGCAAGCAAGGACATGACTAAAGTGGACAACACAAACCATACCAGCAATCATCCTAAATCAGACAAGCAGTTCATTGCAACTGTGAATAGCACAAACCCTAGCAAGATCATGGTAGGTCAGCACATTTGGGACAAAGGAGCAACCGGAAATGTTGAACCCTAGCAAGATCATGATAGCTCAAAGACAATCCGGACTAACCCCTGCAACAAGACCAAACCCTAGACAAAATCTGACAACTCCTAACCTAGATCTAAACATTACCGGATACCGGGATAAGGGATTCCTTACAGTCATCGTCGGAGGTGAATATGTGCTTGACATAGGCATCCCGAATGGGCATGCTAAATAAAGTACCCGAGGTAAACTGAAGGCCCACGACTCGAAGCTTTCAAGGCCCAGAAGCCCGACGAACATCGATAAGGAATCTAGAGTTATGTTAGGAATCACGAATCATGTAATCATACGGGAAATACTCGGATAGTTTCCCAGAGCTTGTAACTTGTACGACACGAAATCCCTTGGCTCTGCCTCCTATATAAAGGGGAGCCAAGGGGAGGAGAATCTATCGAATCTATTGTCAACACACACACACCCTAATTTCTGAGTCGAGCACCTTTTCGGCTGAACCTTCGAGATCTACTTGCCCTCTACTTTATACGAAACCCTAAGTCTACAATCTGTAGGCATTGACAAGTTGATACCTTGCCAATTGGCGCTGTCTGTGGGAATTCGAAGCTGCAAGGAGGTGATCTCGATGGCATCGTCAACATCATCAACGGCAAGCAACGCGATGGATGGAGGTAAACGGATCCAACCTGATCTCGACAATTTTGTTCCTCACCGTCCCGCCTGTTTGCATGCATACGCCAATTGATAGGTTCGTTTCATGGAAAACAATTTTTTTACCGTGAACATGAACAAAAACCAAGATCCAATCTAGGAAGAAGCAAGATCTAATCTACCAAGATCGAAGCAACGAGAAGAGTGCGAGACTAACCCTCGAAGATTCCAAAGCCTACGAGATTAGATCTTGTTGTTGATGTAGTCGATCGTTCCATGCTGCATCCGGTAGCACTTCCGTACTCGGTCGTGCGTACGGTGTCGATGAAGCCCGTCCTCTCCCCGTTCCAGCGGGCAGCGGAGGTGTGGTAGATCCCCTCGGAATCCCAGCAGCACGACAGCGTGGTGGTGGTGGTGGTGGAGGAGAAAAACTGCAGGGCTTCGCCTAAGCCAGAGCAGTAGTATGGAGGAGAGAGGGGGCGGCCAGGGTTTGGTGTGAGAGGTGTGGTGGCCGGCCACCCCTCCCCTCTTTATATAGGGGGAAGGCTCGGCCTAGGGTTTCCCCCTTGGCCCCACCTCTTCCTTGTCCGGCGCATGGGGGGGGGGGGTTCCTCCCCCCCCAAGCCTTTCCCTTTATCTCTTAATTTAAACACTTTAAATTGGAGATAGATTTTATCTCTAGATTTAAACCATTTAAATTAGAGATAGATCTTATCTTTAGGGGTGGGCCGGCCTGGGCCTGCATGTCATAGTGGGCAGGACCCACCATGCCATGTGGCGCCTATGTGGCCCCTCCCGGGGCGGTGGGCCCACTGGTGACCCTCTAGTACATTCTAGAACCTTCTAGAAGCTCCGGTTAAAACACCGGAACTTTCCTAAACCCCGGAAAGTGACTTCCCATATATGAATCTTATTCTTCGGACCATTCCGGACCTCCTCGTGATGTCCTGGATCCCATCCGAGACTCCGAACAAACTTCGTCTCCATCTCATATTCCGAATCTACTTATGCGACATCGAACCTTAAGCGCGTCACCCTACGGTTCGTGAACTATGCAGACATGGTCAAGACTCCTCTCCGACCAATAACCAATAGCGGGACCTGGAGATCCATAATGGCTCCCACATATTCAGCGATAACTTAGTGATCGATTGAACCATTTACATACAATACCGATTCCCTTTGTCACGCGATACTTTACTTGTCCGAGGTTCGATCATCGGTATCTGCATACCTAGTTCAACCTCGTTACCGACAAGTACTCTTTACTCGTACTGTGGTATGTCATCTCTTGTGACCTAGTCACATGCTTGCAAGCTATTTAGACGACATTCCACCGAGAGGGCCCAAAGTATATCTATCCGTCATCGGGATGGACAAATCCCACTCTTGATCCATATGTCTCAACTCACACTTTCCGAATACTTAATCCCATCTTTATAACCACCCATTTATGCAATGGCGTTTGATGTAATCAAAGCATCCTTCTGGTGTAAGTGATTTACATGATCTCATGGTCGAAGGACTAGGTAACTATGTATCGAAAGCTTATAGCAAGTTGAACTTAATGACTTGATCTTATGCTATGCTCATTTGTGATAGGGCAAAGGTGGCCGATCTTTCGATGAGAGTATGATAGCGTCGATTTGTTGGTGGAGTTCGTGCTTGACGATCCGACTACACGTGCAAAGCTCGTGCGCCAATGCAATCGCTAGGACAATCTCCGGGAGTTACTGATCTTGCGGATGCACGATCAGCCTGACCAGCGAGGGTCTTAATTCCTACCTGAAATCGAGAACAAGTAAGAACTAATAATGCAATCAGAAGTATTGCGGATATAGATGAAAGCTTTATTTAAAAAGGTGGGATTCCGAATAGTCGGTCTTGTTCTGGGCGTTGGCCTCAAAAGAAGTACACGAGAGTTGCAACAATGGCTAACTTTTAGTCTAATCAAAATCCGAGTCTAAACGTGACGGCTATGGGGGTATTTAAAGGAGGAAAAGGTGGGGTTTCGGCCAGCCATACATGTGGTGGCCGAACCAAACCCTAGAAGGCCTTTCCCCCTTCAATACGGACTCTAAAAAGTGGCTGACTTAATTCCTCGCGAAAATGACATGGGCCTGGCCCAAAACTAAAGGTGACGCAGCACCATATTATGCTATGGACGAAATTATGAAGTGGAGAACTCTATATTTCGTCCATGTCTTCATCTCTTCTTATGGTGGCTTCAAAGTCCTGAAATCTCCACTTGTGGCATCATCTTCAATCCTCAAGTGCTTGCTGCCATCTCCTCCATGTGTGATCATGCTCCAATGCTTGTCCTCCTCATCCATGCTTGGTCCATCATTCCTAAGAGTAACAAACATATCTGATTTAGGCAGCATCATATTCTTGTGTATGTGAGGAATAGTTCCAAGAAACGAAAGTACCCGATAGTTCGGCTTGTTTGGCACGAGCTCGAGTGATTGGTCCTTGTATTTGTGTCGCTGTAGGTACAGCGGTTGTATCAAGAGATGGGATGTCCTCATCATGCCCCCTTCTTGAATTGAAGTCGTCCTCGACGAAAACTCCTCTTCTTCACCAAAGTAAGGCTTCAAATCTGCAATGTTAAATGTAGGACTAACCGGACCCAATTCTGCAGGAAGCTCAAGTTTATATGCATTATCATTTATTTTCTCTAACACCTTAAAAGGACCAAGCAGCGCGTGGCATTAGTTTTGACTTGCGCAATTCAGGAAAACGATCTTTGCGCAAATGCAACCAAACAAGATCACCAACATCAAACACAACATGTTTTCTTCCTCTATCCCCAGCAATTTTATACTTAGTATTCATGCGTGCTATGTTGTCTTTAGTAGTCTCATGCAATTTTAGTATCAATTCAGCACGGTTTGTAGCATCCAAATTATTTTGCACGGAAGATGGTAAAGGCAACAAATCAATAGGTGCACGTGGTACAAAACCATAAACAATCTCAAATGGGCACATCTTAGTGGTAGAATGTAGCAAACGATTGTAAGCAAATTCAACATGAGGTAAACATTCTTCCCACAATTTTAAGTTCTTCTTCAAAACAGCCCGCAGCATAGTAGATAAAGTTCTATTTACTACTTCAGTTTGTCCATCAGTTTGGGGATGACATGTAGTACTAAACAGCAATTTAGTCCCCAACTTAGCCCATAAACATCTCCAAAAGTGGCTAAGAAACTTAGTATCACGATCAGAAACAATAGTATTTGGCACACCATGTAAACGCACAATTTCACGAAAGAACAAATCAGCAACATGTGTAGCATCATCAGTTTTGTGACATGGAATAAAGTGTGCCATCTTAGAGAACCTATCCACAACAACAAAGATACTATCCCTCCCCTTCTGTGTACGAGGCAAACCCAAAACGAAATCCATAGAAATATCCTCCCAAGGTACACTAGGAACAGGAAGAGGCATATATAAACCATGTGGATTAAGTCGAGACTTAGCTTTTTGACATGTAGTGCAGCGCACCACAAATCTCTCAACATCTCGACGCATACGTGGCCAAAAGAAGTGTGCAGCAAGTACATCCTCCGTCTTCTTCACAGCAAAGTGTCCCATCAATCCTCCTCCATGCGCCTCCTGCAACAACAAAAGACGAACGGAACCATCTGGGATGCATAGCTTGTTAGCACGGAACACAAATCCATCATTGAGGACGAATTTGTTCCATGTTCTACCATCTTTACAATTCAGCAACACATCTTTAAAATCAGCATTATTCAAGTATTGTTCCTTTATTGTTTCTAATCCAAAAATCTTGAAGTCAAGTTGAGATAGCATAGTATAACGGCGCGACAAAGCATCAGCAATAACATTATCTTTACCCTTTTTGTGTTTGATAACATAAGGAAAAGACTCTATAAATTCAACCCACTTTGCATGGCGACGATTCAACTTAGCTTGACTACGAATATGCTTCAAAGATTCATGATCAGAATGTATAACAAATTCTTTAGGCCATAAATAATGTTGCCAAGTTTCTAATGTCCGAACCAGCGCATATAATTCTTTATCATAAGTAGAATAGTTCAGACTAGGCCCACTCAATTTTTCACTAAAATATGCAACAGGTTTGCCCTCTTGTAATAACACACCTCCCAAACCAATTCCACTAGCATCACATTCAAGCTCAAAAGTCTTATTGAAATCAGGAAGTTGGAGTAATGGAGCATGTGTTAACTTATCTTTCGTAATCATGAAGGCGTCTTGTTGTGCATCGCCCCACACAAAGGGCACATCCTTCTTTGTAAGCTCATTCAGCGGCGCAGCAATGGATCCAAAATCTTTCACAAAGCGCCTATAGAAGCCAGCGAGGTCAAGAAAACTCCTCACTTGTGTGACCGTCTTTGGCTGCGGCCAACTCTCAATTGCCTCAATCTTGGCTGGATCAACTTCAATTCCCTGCGCAGTAACAACATAGCCAAGAAACGCAACTCGATTGGTGCAAAAGGTGCACTTCTCAAGATTACCATACAAACGTGCATCACGTAACGCATTGAAAACAGCACGTAAATGATCCAAATGTTCCTCCAAAGATTTGCTATAAATCAGAATATCATCAAAGTATACCACCACAAAACGTCCAATAAAAGCACGTAAAACTTCGTTCATCAGTCTCATGAAAGTACTAGGTGCATTAGTTAAACCAAAGGGCATTACTAACCACTCATATAAGCCGAACTTAGTTTTAAACGCTGTTTTCCATTCATCTCCTAATTTCATATGAATCTGGTGGTAACCACTACGCAAATCAACTTTAGAGAACATAACAGAACCACTCAATTCATCAAGCATATCATCTAAACGAGGTATTGGATGACGGTATCGAATGGTAATATTATTAATAGTTCTACAATCAGTACACATGCGTGAAGAACCATCCTTCCTAGGTACCAAGATAATAGGAACAGCACATGGGCTAAGAGACTCACGAATGTAACCTTTATCTTGGAGAACCTGAATTTGTCGCTGAATCTCTTTCGTCTCTTCAGGATTGGTACGGTATGGTGCACGGTTGGGCAGCGACGCTCCTGGAATCAAGTCAATCTGGTGTTCTATGCCACGGATAGGTGGTAGTCCAGGGGGAACATCTTGTGGGAACACATCAATGAATTCCTGCAAAAGGTTAGCAACCGCAGGTGGAAAAGAAGGAGGCATATCCTCAAATGAAAACAGAACTTCTTTGCAAATGATAGCATAGCATTGAGTAGTGTCCACATGTAGCGACCCAGGATAATACCCCTATTAGATTTGTTTGTTATTTTCTTTTGTGCATAATCATGGCATCATGCACGTATCATATCCATGTTTTTACAAACTAAAATTATTTAAATAAAATCTATTTTTAGTTTCTCTTGTATGGTTCTATAAAAACCCTCCCTGTCCTTTTTCTTATTTTAATTAAAACCAAAACAAATATTTTGAAAACTTCACAAAATTATTCTAATATCAAAATATAGTTTTACAAATATGTCAAAACCCTTCCCCCATCCTCTTTTTGCCTGGGAAGAATTCAGCAAGAAAAAGGAAAAGAAGAAGCAGTAAAGGGAAGAAGAAGAGAGAACATCCAGCTGGCCACGTCTTTGTTCTGAACCCACCAAAGCCAACCTCTTTTTCTGCTGCCCTCCTCCTCACGAACAGAGCATGAGCTCTCTGGCTCTTCCAAGTTACGTGCGTGCCGTGCCAGCCGCAACCCATCTCCTGTAGATATTTTTCAGCCTCCCTCCACAGCCACACACCACCTATAGCCTCCTTCTTTTCCCCTTCACCACGAAAGAAATGGAGAGAGACGGGGAGGGTTTTCCTTGAAGATGTTGAGCACCACCGTCTGAACATCACCGTCTCGCCGTCGTTTCCGTCCATCTCTCGCCAAGCTGAGGCCACCTACTGCTCCGTCGTGCAATCCCGATCATCCTCGACACACGCGCGCAGCGAATCGATCAAGGAATCGTCTAGCTCTTCATCCACACCATCTCCGGCCGCCACACTCCGGCGAGGTTTCCGACCGCCTCCGAGCCCCTCCGCCCCCGTCGACGTGTTCATCAGCTTCCTGGTGAGGTCCTCCTTCTTTTCCCCTCCTCCCTCGACGCATCTGATCCCGTTTTCGCGACGCCAAAATCTGACGATTTTGTTGCCTTTGTCTGCACGAGTGCATCCTTGCCATGGTCGCCGCCGCGCTCGCCCGCTTCCCGGTTCGCGTACCTGAGCCGTTCCTCTTCACCATCGAGCCCCTGGGTGAGCACCTTCTACGAAATTCCTTTTCCCAGCTTGTTTTCCGTCATTGCATCGTTTGTTTCTGGATGTCTGTCAGCGTGCGCCGCCGGTGACCACGACCTTTGGTCGTCTTCGTCGTGCAGCCTCGGTTCTGCTCGACACGAGCATGTCCGTGGACATCTCCGTGTCTCCGTGCTGCCTTTGGCACCACGCACACACCTTCAGCGTCACTTCTTCCAGGTCGCCATCGGCGATCTTTGCCGCAGGCGCACGGTTTTGATCCTTTCAGTTTTCAGTTCGTCAGACAACAGCACTTCCTCGCCTCCTCACAAAGTGCAGTTGTGAGTAGAGTTCAGTTAACTGCTTCTATCGCTGTTGCCTTCCAGGTCGCACACTCGCACAGCACCCCGCGCCTCACTGCGCCTCACGACGCACTCACGGTCATGCCCTGTGCAGCTAGCTCCTGAATCAATTCAACAACTTGCTTGCTTGCTTAAAGTAGCTAGCTTATGAATTGATCCAGCAGTTTGTCTTAGCTAGCTAGGAGCGGCAGCAGATCGATCTAGCAGTCTGCTTACTTGCTACGTATTTGACTGGCTAGTTTTTCTGTGCTTTCACCCAATCAGTTCTGCTCTCTATCTTACTCTATGACCTAAGTCTAGCCGAAGTGGTTCACGTGACAGCAGAACCAGATGAATTCCAGGGACAGCAAAATGCCCTTCTTTTCTGTCGTTGTTTTTCAGTTCCAGATAACACCTCTGATAAAAATTCAGTTAATAATTCCTGTAGTAATATCTGTCTTGCTTCTGTATCTTTTCAAGCCAGCGAACCAGCCTAACCTGGGATCAAATATCAGCACCGGAGGATTAAATCCACCCTTCCTGCCTCCAATTATCTTTATTTTGCAAAACTTGTTTATCATATATATTTTGTTCTACAAATCCAATTGCTGCAAACAATATGTCTACCTTTATCAGAAAAATGCATAGATTAATAGATTGTCATCCATATACATATGTTTGCATCTTGCATCATGTCGAATCGTGCTAGTTTGTGCATATCACCTAATATATAAATGCGGAGTATTAGGGAATTGCAATATATGGTTTCCCCGCTCCGTTTAATATTGAAGTAGCTCACCCCTGCCATCTTATGACATGCTAATCAACCATTAAATTTGCCGGTAGAAATGCAACTCCAACCTTAATTTGTTTGTCCGGATTCCGATTCCGCTTAATTTGGATAAGTTGCATCGCCGCACCATGTTTGCCATGCCATGCATATCATACCATGATCATGCCGATTCTTTTGCCGTAGTGGTAAGGTGGGCATCCGTTGTTTGTTGCAGCATTTGCTTCTTCCCGGATAGGATCCCGAAGTGGTGTGGTGAGATACGACGAGCTCTCCGGATGTCCCTCGGCAAGCTTTAACAGGCAAGCATTTCCCTATACTTCTGCCCCTGCAGAAGTCGCTCACCTATTTTATTTTGCCTTCTCCCTCATGCTAGCTTTAAGTTGCGTTCTTGTCACGTGTCCCTTCCACTTGTTACCTCAAGCAGCCTATATTGCCTCCACCAACCTCCTACAGCTGTTGTTTGGTTATCGGGTCTGCCTTGCGAGTCGTAGTGCATGCTAGTGATGTTTATATCTCGTTACCGTTATTGTTATCTTATCGGGTTATCAGTTGGGAATCATGACACATGGTTTATGGTTATATCTGTTGAGGGTATCATGGTTACTTATTAATAGTTGTTAGCGGAGGCATCGGTGGGTCAGCTGATCGTTTTGTGACGGCTCACTTGTGTTTCTTTAAAGCTTAGGACCCCGAGTTCTTGTTATCTGTTCCGAGACTGAGCGCTCTAACCACACGTGGGTATGCTTCTGGGTCTCCCCTCGACCACTGCCGGAATCTACAGTTTTGTCCAGTGGCCACAACTAGTTCGTAATGTTTTACCATTTGTTGTTGCGTGCATGCCAGCTTGTTACTTATTTACTTTGGGAAGCCCCTGGGTGCCTTGTATCCCTTGTTTCTGGTATGCACGTATAGGTTCGCGGCCTGCGCGTTTATCGCATGCTGAAGCGGGTCATTCGCCCCAGTGTGTGTTTTGACCCTCGGAAGCCGTTCTCGCAAACAGCTAGGTCCGTCTCGGAGATTCGGCCGGACTTCGATTCGGGTTCAACTTAGTTAGGTGGCTTCCTGGACATTGTTGTCGTGAAGGAGAGTGCGAGTCGTGATATCCACCTGTCGCAAGTGGGTTGATCGTGCGTGTGGGCACATTTGGGCACCCCCGCAGGGTAAAATCTTATCGATAAGCCGCGTCCGCGGTTATGGACGACTTGGAGCTGTATGACTCGACCATAGACAACTTACATCTGTTGTTTATTAATAATAACTTGCGTAGTAAGTTAGCACAACTCTAATAATAAATGGTTAAAACTTGACAACCGTGTGAGTGCCTTTGTAAGTACTTCTTGGCGAAGGGGGAACGCATCGGCTGTGTTATGTTTGCAGAGTATAGAACTGTTAGTTTATGCGCTCTCTCATCTTCTCTGATTAGACGAATGTTGTAGAGTGTCTCTATAGGTTTTTAGTGCTTGCGCGCTGCCGCTTAACCCCACCATATTGCCTATGACGTTCCTCTTGCGTCCTCTAAGTCCCCTGCGTGCCTCAAGTACAAAGGATGACTGGTTGACGAATGCTTATACGTCTTGAAGTCTTGTTAAGTACGAAACCGTACTTATTGCTGCTTCTACGGGATATAACCGGGCAGGTATGAAGATCGGTACAATGAAGAACGACGCTAGCAAGGTTACCCTTCCGGCTTGGCCTGGGCAGGGTTATGGACGCCATCGTTTATCTTCAGGACTCTTAGTCCAATTTGTATCTTGTCCGTACTTGGATGTATTTGATCTTCTGTATGATTTGGATCTTTATATGTATCTATTTGTATCTTGACTCGTTGGAGTCGTTGTTGTAATATATCTGTTTCTTGTGGGCTCTATTGTAATCTGTTGTAATGTTACCACTCGTGATTGATTCCACCCGCATCGCGTGCATGCTTCGGCGTGTACGAGGCGCTTGGTGGTGCGTCTCCTAGAATCGATATCGTGCGGATTTCGGCGGGTTCGCTGGGATCCTCATGGTACCGGTTTTGGGGCGTCACAAGTTGGTATCAGAGCCTCAGGTTGACGGTACCCCAATAGTCCGGCCTTTAGGATAACCTTGCCAACGGTCGTTGAGTTTAGAGAGTCCAAACTATTTTCTGAAAATTCGTTGGATAGATCTGAATAGTTCTGATTTTTCTCCTTACCTATATTCTTTCTCCTCTTATCTATGCGAGTTTTGAGTCTTTTCTCTTATCTGAATTTCTTTGAGTATTAGGTTTCGACGTGGGTTGGACGATCTTTTCCCCTCACCTACTAGGTCCGATCTTCGGAGGTCCCGATGAAAGTTCATCATCGACAGCGGAACAAAGACTTCTTGTTGGTGGTGTCAACCGTTCAACATGGAGCAATAATTCTTGTTAGTGGTGTCGAGAAGATCGACACGTTGCCTTAAGACCCGATAGTTTAACCAACTCCCCCTTAGGTTGACAAGGAACCTCGGGGCGAGGTTCCTTGTTAGTGGTGTCGATTGTAGCGACCCAGGATAATACCCCTATTAGATTTGTTTGTTATTTTCTTTTGTGCATAATCATGGCATCATGCACGTATCATATCCATGTTTTTACAAACTAAAATTATTTAAATAAAATCTATTTTTAGTTTCTCTTGTATGGTTCTATAAAAACCCTCCCTGTCCTTTTTCTTATTTTAATTAAAACCAAAACAAATATTTTGAAAACTTCACAAAATTATTCTAATATCAAAATATAGTTTTACAAATATGTCAAAACCCTTCCCCCATCCTCTTTTTGCCTGGGAAGAATTCAGCAAGAAAAAGGAAAAGAAGAAGCAGTAAAGGGAAGAAGAAGAGAGAACATCCAGCTGGCCACGTCTTTGTTCTGAACCCACCAAAGCCAACCTCTTTTTCTGCTGCCCTCCTCCTCACGAACAGAGCATGAGCTCTCTGGCTCTTCCAAGTTACGTGCGTGCCGTGCCAGCCGCAACCCATCTCCTGTAGATATTTTTCAGCCTCCCTCCACAGCCACACACCACCTATAGCCTCCTTCTTTTCCCCTTCACCACGAAAGAAATGGAGAGAGACGGGGAGGGTTTTCCTTGAAGATGTTGAGCACCACCGTCTGAACATCACCGTCTCGCCGTCGTTTCCGTCCATCTCTCGCCAAGCTGAGGCCACCTACTGCTCCGTCGTGCAATCCCGATCATCCTCGACACACGCGCGCAGCGAATCGATCAAGGAATCGTCTAGCTCTTCATCCACACCATCTCCGGCCGCCACACTCCGGCGAGGTTTCCGACCGCCTCCGAGCCCCTCCGCCCCGTCGACGTGTTCATCGGCTTCCCGGTGAGGTCCTCCTTCTTTTCCCCTCCTCCCTCGACGCATCTGATCCCGTTTTCGCGACGCCAAAATCCGACGATTTTGTTGCCTTTGTCCGCACGAGTGCATCCTTGCCATGGTCGCCGCCGCGCCGCCCGCTTCCCGGTTCGCGTACCCGAGCCGTTCCTCTTCACCATCGAGCCCCCGGGTGAGCACCTTCTACGAAATTCCTTTTCCCAGCCTTGTTTTCCGTCATTGCATCGTTTGTTTCTGGATGTCCGTCGCCGTGCGCCGCCGGTGACCACGACCTTTGGTCGTCTTCGTCGTGCAGCCTCGGTTCTCGCTCGACACGAGCATGTCCGTGGACATCTCCGTGTCTCCGTGCTGCCTTTGGCACCACGCACACACCTTCGGCGTCACTTCTTCCAGGTCGCCATCGGCGATCTTTGCCGCGAGCGCACGGTTTTGATCCTTTCAGTTTTCAGTTCGTCGGACAACAAGCACTTCCTCGCCTCCTCACAAAGTGCGGTTGTGAGTAGAGTTCGGTTAATCGCTTCTATCGCTGTTGCCTTCCAGGTCGCACACTCGCACAGCACCCCGCGCCTCACTGCGCCTCACGACGCACTCACGGTCATGCCCCGTGCAGCTAGCTCCTGAATCAATTCAACAACTTGCTTGCTTGCTTAAAGTAGCTAGCTTATGAATTGATCCAGCAGTTTGTCTTAGCTAGCTAGGAGCGGCAGCAGATCGATCTAGCAGTCCGCTTACTTGCTACGTATTTGACTGGCTAGTTTTTCTCGTGCTTTCACCCAATCAGTTCTGCTCTCTATCTTACTCTATGACCTAAGTCTAGCCGAAGTGGTTCACGTGACAGCAGAACCAGATGAATTCCAGGGACAGCAAAATGCCCTTCTTTTCGTCGTTGTTTTTCAGTTCCGGATAACACCTCCGATAAAAATTCAGTTAATAATTCCTGTAGTAATATCTGTCTTGCTTCGTATCTTTTCAAGCCAGCGAACCAGCCTAACCTGGGATCAAATATCAGCACCGGAGGATTAAATCCACCCTTCCTGCCTCCAATTATCTTTATTTTGCAAAACTTGTTTATCATATATATTTTGTTCTACAAATCCAATTGCTGCAAACAATATGTCTACCTTTATCGAAAAATGCATAGATTAATAGATTGTCATCCATATACATATGTTTGCATCTTGCATCATGTCGAATCGTGCTAGTTTGTGCATATCACCTAATATATAAATGCGGAGTATTAGGGAATTGCAATATATGGTTTCCCCGCTCCGTTTAATATTGAAGTAGCTCACCCCTGCCATCTTATGACATGCTAATCAACCATTAAATTTGCCGGTAGAAATGCAACTCCAACCTTAATTTGTTTGTCCGGATTCCGATTCCGCTTAATTTGGATAAGTTGCATCGCCGCACCATGTTTGCCATGCCATGCATATCATACCATGATCATGCCGATTCTTTTGCCGTAGTGGTAAGGTGGGCATCCGTTGTTTGTTGCAGCATTTGCTTCTTCCCGGATAGGATCCCGAAGTGGTGTGGTGAGATACGACGAGCTCTCCGGATGTCCCTCGGCAAGCTTTAACAGGCAAGCATTTCCCCTATACTCCTGCCCCTGCAGAAGTCGCTCACCTATTTTATTTTGCCTTCTCCCTCATGCTAGCTTTAAGTTGCGTTCTTGTCACGTGTCCCTTCCACTTGTTACCTCAAGCAGCCTATATTGCCTCCACCAACCTCCTACAGCTGTTGTTTGGTTATCGGGTCTGCCTTGCGAGTCGTAGTGCATGCTAGTGATGTTTATATCTCGTTACCGTTATTGTTATCTTATCGGGTTATCAGTTGGGAATCATGACACATGGTTTATGGTTATATCTCGTTGAGGGTATCATGGTTACTTATTAATAGTTGTTAGCGGAGGCATCAGTGGGTCAGCTGATCGTTTTGTGACGGCTCACTTGTGTTTCTTTAAAGCTTAGGACCCCGAGTTCTTGTTATCTGTTCCGAGACTGAGCGCTCTAACCACATGTGGGTATGCTTCTGGGTCTCCCCTCGACCACTGCCGGAATCTACAGCTTTGTCCAGTGGCCACAACTAGTTCGTAATGTTTTACCATTTGTTGTTGCGTGCATGCCAGCTTGTTACTTATTTACTTTGGGAAGCCCCTGGGTGCCTTGTATCCCTTGTTTCTGGTATGCACGTATAGGTTCGCGGCCTGCGCGTTTATCGCATGCTGAAGCGGGTCATTCGCCCCAGTGTGTGTTTTGACCCTCGGAAGCCGTTCTCGCAAACAGCTAGGTCCGTCTCGGAGATTCGGCCGGACTTCGATTCGGGTTCAACTTAGTTAGGTGGCTTCCTGGACATTGTTGTCGTGAAGGAGAGTGCGAGTCGTGATATCCACCTGTCGCAAGTGGGTTGATCGTGCGTGTGGGCACATTTGGGCACCCCTGCAGGGTAAAATCTTATCGATAAGCCGCGTCCGCGGTTATGGACGACTTGGAGCTGTATGACTCGACCATAGACAACTTACATCTGTTGTTTATTAATAATAACTTGCGTAGTAAGTTAGCACAACTCTAATAATAAATGGTTAAAACTTGACAACCGTGTGAGTGCCTTTGTAAGTACTTCTTGGCGAAGGGGGAACGCATCGGCCGTGTTATGTTTGCAGAGTATAGAACTGTTAGTTTATGCGTTCTCTCATCTTCTCTGATTAGACGAATGTTGTAGAGTGTCTCTATAGGTTTTTAGTGCTTGCGCGCTGCCGCTTAACCCCACCATATTGCCTATGACGTTCCTCTTGCGTCCTCTAAGTCCCCTGCGTGCCTCAAGTACAAAGGATGACTGGTTGACGAATGCTTATACGTCTTGAAGTCTTGTTAAGTACGAATCCGTACTTATTGCTTGCTTCTACGGGATATAACCGGGCAGGTATGAAGATCGGTACGATGAAGAACGACGCTAGCAAGGTTACCCTTCCGGCTTGGCCTGGGCAGGGTTATGGACGCCATCGTTTATCTTCAGGACTCTTAGTCCAATTTGTATCTTGTCCGTACTTGGATGTATTTGATCTTCTGTATGATTTGGATCTTTATATGTATCTATTTGTATCTTGACTCGTTGGAGTCGTTGTTGTAATATATCTGTTTCTTGTGGGCTCTATTGTAATCTGTTGTAATGTTACCACTCGTGATTGATTCCACCCGCATCGCGTGCATGCTTCGGCGTGTACGAGGCGCTTGGTGGTGCGTCTCCTAGAATCGATATCGTGCGGATTTCGGCGGGTTCGCTGGGATCCTCATGGTACCGGTTTTGGGGCGTCACACCACATCAAGTTCAGCAATATCAGATTTGCTAGCAAGCAAACAAGGATTTTTCAAACGAATTTCAGTAGCATGGTTCGAATCAGATTTAGTATTAGTCTTATGTGGAACAAAATCTGCAGCAACAATCTGATTCTCACTCTTAAGTTTCTCCTCGTTTTTTACTCTACTAGCTCTAGCAAGATCATCTTTTAGTATTTGTTCAGGAGTCATAGGTTTGAGACCAATTTTCTTTCCATCATGCATAAGAGAATACTCGATTAGTTTTACCATTATGAACAGATTCTCTATCAAATTGCCAAGGTCTACCAAGTAACAAAGAACAAGCTTGCATAGGTACAACATCACAATCCACAAAATCAGAATATGTACCAATGGTAAAATGCACACGTGTAGTTCTTGTTACCTTGAGCTTCCGAGAGCTCTCAAACCATTGTATGTAGTATGGATGTGTGCGCTGTCTTGTAGGAAGAGAAAGCTTCTCCACCATATCAACGCTAGCCAGATTATTGCAGCTCCCTCCATCAATGATGATCCTTATAGCTCGCTCTTTTACAACGCCTCTTGTTTGGAACAGATTGTGGCGTTGATCATGCTCAGCTTTGCTCAATTGCACGCTCAACACACGCTGTGCAACTAAGCTCCTATACTGATCAGCAGTGTCAGCTTCCATTACCTCCATCTCTCTCTCAGAATCAGAGTTGGCACCATCACGTGCAGCAATAAGGGCCAATGTATCTTCATCAAAGTCACTTGCAGAATCATATTCGCCATCTTCACGCACCAACATCACACGCTTGGTTCTGCATTCTTTCTCTATGTGACCAAATCCCAAGCATTTGCGACATTGAATGTCGCGCGTCTTCCCCGTGGAGGCCATGGAAGATGAACTCCGAGGAGGACCAGCCGATGGTGTTGGTGTGGAGGCAGGAGGTGCTCGTGATGCAGGCGCGGTGTACTTGGAGGTAGTAGGTGCTGTTGCAGTACCACGAGATTGTGGCGCTGATTGTCGCGGAGACCACGACGATGTACGACCTGCGTAAACATTAGCTCTTCTCCATGGTGGTTGACGATCCCGCACTTCACGTTCAGCTTTGCAAGCAAGATGAAACAAGCGAGTAATAGTGTTGTACTCCTTATAATCTAAAATATGCTGAATCTCTTTATTCAAACCACCAAAGAAACGAGCAAGCATAGCCTCATTATCCTCTACAATACCACAGCGAATCATGCCGCTTTGCAATTCTTGATAATAGTCTTCTACAGAATTTTTTCCTTGTTCTAAGCGAGACAATTTTTTCAGCAAATCACGTTGATAATGTGGAGGAACAAAGCGAGTACGCATAGCAAGTTTTAACCCAACCCATGTAGCAGGAATATTTGCTGCGTGTGTTCTACAATATTCAGACCACCAAATAGATGCAAAATCTGTGAACTCACAAGTAGCAGGACTAACACACAAGTGATCAGGGTATTTTAAACATGCAAAGCGTTGTTCTACTTCCAATTCCCATGTAAGATATGCATCAGGATTATATCTACCCTCAAATGGCGGAATATTCAGTTTCAGCTTAGCAACATGATCATCATCATTACGTACCGGGCGTGGAGGTGGTCGAGCGTGGCGGTTCAGCTGCCGTGGACGACCAGGTGCAGGTTGTTGGACTTCCTCGCCGTCCGAGACGTTCTCATCTACCTCGCTCGTCCGCGTCCCCTTCATAATCTTCGTAGCCTTCATCAGAAGGTGCGTCATGTGCGGCTGCTGCAGCAGGGGCGGTACCTGCAGGAACGTCCGCACGAGGAACGCGGCGTGCGCGGCGTTGCACGTTGGCGCGAGGCGGCGGTAACCGAGTCAACAGCTCCTGGAACTTTTAGCGTCGAGCTTGGAGTTGAAAGCTGCCTCGAGGCCATCCAGTTTGTCCAGCGCGTCGGTGAGTTTGGCATCCACGTCATCAATGCGCGCATCGGTGTCGCGTGCATGCCCGCCCAAAAGGTGGGTGAAGTGAGCATGCAACTGCTCAGGCGTCATCTTGGCCGGGTCAACAGCGGTCGGATCAACTGGTCCTGACATGGTTAGTACACAAAAAGCACAAATGTATATGCCTACAAACTACGGAATATGGTGGTTCACGCGCAATTCGTCAAGCAAAATACAAAGCTCTTACAAGTTCTTACCAAACAGGAGGAAGGTGATGTAACAACCAGCAAGGATCAGCGTCTCCAAAGATTTCCAAAGCGATTACCAGGTGTCGACACAGTGCACGTGGAGACAATATGTAGAGCTGTAGGAAGGCTAATATGGTAGCAAAACAACAATTGTCAAAACAGCAATGCAATATTGAAAGTATGCTCAACAACGGTACTGTGCTGGTCCTAGGCTAGACCGTACTAGAGACGCGAGCCTAGAACACGAGCGAGGTCACGGCGCGGCACACAAGCAACTAGCAGCGATGAGGTGGCGATGAGGTGGCGACACGAGGTGTGAAAAATCACTATGATGGAAAGTGGCTCAAACTGATCCCCAAGGTCTAAAAACAGTATAGCCTCAGAAAATTTTTTTGTCGAAATTTCGGAGGTGCTCCGGAAAGCGCGCAGGCGCCAAAAAAATGTCGCTATAACGGCCAGTGGCGAAAAGTGATCGCCAAAGTGAAAAACCAATGTAGCCAGAAATTTTTTTCGGAAGCGTTTCCAGACTTTTTTTTGCTCTCCTTCCAATTCTTTACTGGCGGCCGAAACTTATCTCACGGAAATTTTTCTGCAGCGCAAGATGATATTAGAAGGTAACAGCTAAGTAGGAAAAACAAGAAAACCTAATTCTACACGGGCTCTGTCGCGGCAGAGAAACAACACGAATCCGTGTCGCGGTAGGACACAGGGCGGAAGTATATGGCAGGGTGTATATGGCAGTGGCGGAAGTATATGGCAGGGTGTATATGGCAGTGGCGGAAGTATATGGCAGGGTGTATATGGCAGTGGCGGAAGTATATGGCAGGGTGTATATGGCAGTGGCGGAAGTATATGGTGGTGGTGGTGGCGGTGATCTGCGTATGGTGCGAGTGGCGGCGGCGGCGTGACTAATATGACCAGAACTCGAAACTCTAAAGGAACTAGACACTAAGACCAGCAACTCGACACGAAGATGCAGACACAAATTCAACTATGCAAAACTGAAAAGACAATGCAAGGCGTGGCAGGGGTTTATGGGACTATGATCTAAAAACCCTAACAGTATTTTTTGGCTTTTTCGTGGTTTATGGGTATGATGGCAGATGCAATCTATACTACGAAAACAGTAAATCTCACCGAGCAACCTGAAATCTGATACCACTTGATAGGGCAAAGGTGGCCGATCTTTCGATGAGAGTATGATAGCGTCGATTTGTTGGTGGAGTTCGTGCTTGACGATCCGACTACACGTGCAAAGCTCGTGCGCCAATGCAATCGCTAGGACAATCTCCGGGAGTTACTGATCTTGCGGATGCACGATCAGCCTGACCAGCGAGGGTCTTAATTCCTACCTGAAATCGAGAACAAGTAAGAACTAATAATGCAATCAGAAGTATTGCGGATATAGATGAAAGCTTTATTGAAAAAGGTGGGATTCCGAATAGTCGGTCTTGTTCGGGCGTTGGCCTCAAAAGAAGTACACGAGAGTTGCAACAATGGCTAACTTTTAGTCTAATCAAAATCCGAGTCTAAACGTGACGGCTATGGGGGTATTTAAAGGAGGAAAAGGTGGGGTTTCGGCCAGCCATACATGTGGTGGCCGAACCAAACCCTAGAAGGCCTTTCCCCCTTCAATACGGACTCTAAAAAGTGGCCGACTTAATTCCCGCGAAAATGACATGGGCCTGGCCCGAAACTAAAGGTGACGCAGCACCATATTATGCTATGGACGAAATTATGAAGTGGAGAACTCTATATTTCGTCCATGTCTTCATCTCTTCTTATGGTGGCTTCAAAGTCCCGAAATCTCCACTTGTGGCATCATCTTCAATCCTCAAGTGCTTGCCGCCATCTCCTCCATGTGTGATCATGCTCCAATGCTTGTCCTCCTCATCCATGCTTGGTCCATCATTCCTAAGAGTAACAAACATATCTGATTTAGGCAGCATCATATTCTCGTGTATGTGAGGAATAGTTCCAAGAAACGAAAGTACCTGATAGTTCAGTTGTTTGGCACGAGCTCGAGTGATTGGTCCTTGTATTTGTGTCGCTGTAGGTACAGCGGTTGTATCAAGAGATGGGATGTCCTCATCAATTTGGGTGTATGTCCATTATATCATTCATCCAATGACATAACCTTGTTATTAATAACATCCAATGTTCATGATCACGAAACCATGATCATCTATTAATCAACAAGCTAGTTATACAAGAGGCTTACCAGGGACTCCTTGTTGTTTACATAACACACATGTATCAATGTTTCGGTTAATACAATTATAGCATGGTATGCAGACATTTATATAAAACACAAAGATATTATAATAACCACTTTATTATTGCCTCTTGGGCATATCTCCAACAGTCTCCCACTTGCACTAGAGTCAATAATCTAAATTACATTGTAAGGTACCTAACACCCATGGCGTTCTGGTGTTGGTCATGCTTTGCCCTAGGGAGAGCTTTAGTCAACGGATCTGCCACATTCAGATCTGTGTGTACATTGCAAATCTCTACTTCACCATCTTCGATGTACTCGCGAATCGAATGAAAACGCAGCTTGATATGCTTCAACTTCTTGTGTGACCTTTGTTCTTTTGCATTGGCGATGGCACCCGTGTTGTCACAATAGATGACTAATGGGTCCAATGCACTAGGAACCACACCAAGCTCAACAATGAACCTCTTCATCCATACCGCTTCCGATGAAGCCTCCGAAGCCGCTATGTATTCAGATTCGCTTGAAGACTTCGCCACCGTGCACTCGCTTGGAACTCATCCAGCTTATCGCAAGCACCATTCAATATAAACACGTACCCGCATTGAGACTTAGAGTCATCGGGATCGGTGTTCCAACTTGCATCGGTGTAACTCGGTTACAACGATCTCTTGGTCACCTCCATAACAAAGAAACATATCCTTAGTCCTTTTCAAGTACTTCAGGATATTCTTGACCATTGTCCAGTTGTTCCATTCCTGGATCACTTTGATATCTCGCTGGTCAAACTAACAAAGCATGTGCGATATCCAGCCTAGTACATAGCATGGCATACATGATAGAGCCTCATCGCCGAGGCATAGGGGATCTTGTTCATCCTCTCTCTTTCTTCTGTCGTAGCCGGACCTTGAGTTTTACTCAAGACCTTACCTGGCAACATAGGCAAGAACCCTTTCTTGCTTTCATCCATTCTAAACTTCTTTAGAATCTTGTCCAGGTATGTACTCTGTGAAAGCCCTATTAGGCATCTTGATCTATCTCTATAAATCTTGATGCCTAAAATGTACGCTGCTTCACCAAGGTCTTTCATTGAAAAGCACTTATTCAAATAACCTTTAATACTGCTTAGTAGTTCTATATCATTCCCAATCAATAATATGTCATCTACATATAATATCAGGAATGCTACAGAGCTCCCACTCACTTTCTTGTAAATACAGGCCTCACCATGAGTCTGTATAAACCCGAAGTCTTTGATCACCCTATCAAAGCGTCGGTTCCAACTCCGGGTTGCTTGCTTCAGTCCATAAATGGAACACTGAAGTTTGCATACCTTGTCAGCATTTTTAGGATCGACAAAACCTTTGGTTTGTACCATATACAACTCTTCCTAAATATCACCATTAAGGAACGCCGTTTTAACATCCATCTTCCAAATCTCATAATCGAAAAATACAGCTATTGCTAACAAAATTCTCACAGACTTTAGCTTCGCTATAGGTGAGAAAGTCTCATCGTAGTCAACTCCTTGAATTTTTTGGAACCCCTTCGCGACAAGTCGAGCTTTATAGACAGTAATATTACCATCAACATCTGTTTTTCTCTTGAAGATCCATTTATTCTCAACAGCCTTGCGGCTATCAGGTAAGTCTACCAAAGTCCATACTTGGTTATCATACATGGATCCCATTTCGGATTTCATGGCTTCTTTCCATTTGTTGGAATCTGGGCTCATCATTGCTTCTTCATACGTCGCAGGGTCTTCATCATTGTTGTCCACAATCATGACATTTAGACAGCTGGGATCATACCAATCAGGAGTGGTACGCTCCCTCATCGATCTGCGAGGTTCAGTAGTTTCCTCGTTCGAAGTTCCATGATCATCATCATTTGCTTCCTCTCCTATCGGTGCAGGCTGCACATGAACATCTTCCGGCACTGCGCTACCCTGATCTACGAGAGAAGTTTCATTAACCACGTCGAGTTCTACTTTCCTTCCAGTCACTGCTTTAGTGAGAAACTCCTTCTCAAGAAAGGATCCGTTCTTGGCAACAAAGATTTTGCCTTCGGATCTGTGATAGAAAGTGTACCCAATTGTTTCTTTAGGATATCCTATGAAGACGCATTTCTCCGCTTTGGGTTCTAGCTTGTCAGGTTGTAACTTCTTTACATAAGCTTCGCAACCCCAAACTTTAAGGAACGACAACTTAGGTTTCTTTCCAAACCATAATTCATACGGTGTCGTTTCAACGGATTTAGATGGTGCCCTATTTAAAGTGAATGCGGTTGTCTCTAATGCATAACCCCAAAATGATAATGGCAAATCGGTAAGAGACATCATAGATCGAACCATATCCAAGAGAGTTCGATTACGACGTTCGGACACACCATTGCGCTGTGGTGTCTTCGGCGGTGTCAACTGTGAAAGTATTCCGCATTTCTTTAAATGCATGCCAAACTCATAACTCAGATATTCGCCTCCGCAATCAGAACGCGGAAACTTAATATTCTTGTTACGTTGATTTTCTACTTCACTTTGGAATTCCTTAAACTTCTCGAAAATTTCAGACTTATGTTTCATAAAGTAAATATACCCATATCTACTCAGATCATCTGTGAAGGTTAGAACATAACGATAACCACCGCGTGATGCTACACTCATTGGTCCGCACACATCGGTATGTATGATTTCCAACAAGTCTGTAGCTCGCTCCATTGTACCAGAAAATGGAGTCTTAGTCATTTTTCCCATTAGACATGTGATACGTCTCCGACGTATCGATAATTTCTTGTGTTCCATGCCACATTATTGATGTTATCTACATGTTTTATGCACACTTTATGTCATATTCGTGCATTTTCTGGAACTAACCTATTAACAAGATGCTGAAGTGCCAGTCCCTGTTTTCTCGCTGTTTTTGGTTTCGTAAATCCTAGTAAGGAAATATTCTCGAATCGGACGAAATCAAGACCCGGATTCCTATTTTTCCCGGAACCATCCGGAACACCCGAGAGCCGCCGGAGGGAAGCCCCGGGGGCCCCACACCACACCCCGGCGCGGCCGGAGGGGGGCCGCGCCGCCCTATGGTGTGGTGGCCCCGTGCCCCTCCGAGGCTGCCCTTCCGCCTATTTAAAGCCTCCGTCGCGAAAACCCTATGACGAAGGACGAAACCCACGTAAACCTTCCGAGCCGCCGCCATCGCGAAGCCAAGATCCGGGGGACAGGAGTCTCCGTTCCGGCACCCGCCGGAGCGGGGAAGTGCCCCCGAAGGCTTCTCCATCGACACCGCTGCCATCTCCACCGCCATCTTCATCACCGCTGCTGCTCCCATGAGGAAGGAGTAGTTCTCCATCGAGGCTCGGGGCTGTACCGGTAGCTATGTGGTTAATCTCTCTCCTATGTGCTTCAATACAATAATCTCATGAGCTGCCTTACATGATTGAGATTCATATGATGATGCTTGTAATCTAGATGTCATTGTGCTAGTCAAGTGAGTTTTACTTATGTGATCTCCGGAGACTCCTTGTCCCACGTGTGTAAAGGACAGAATACTTACTCACTGTTATGAATGGCGTAGTGAAGTGCTTATTTATATCTCTTTATGATTGCAATGTGTTTTGTATCACAATTTATCTATGTGATACTCTAGCAATGTTATTAAAGTAGTTTTATTCCTCCTACACGGTGTAATGGTGACAGTGTGTGCATCCGTGTTAGTACTTGGTGCATACTATGATTATGATCTCTTGTAGATTGTGAAGTTAACTATTGCTATGATAGTATTGATGTGATCTATTCCTCCTACATAGCGTGAAGGTGACAAGTGTGCATGCTCGTGTTAGTACTTGGTTTAGTCGTGTTGATCTTTCTTGCACTCTAAGGTTATTTAAATATGAACATTGAATTGTGGAGCTTGTTAACTCCGGCATTGAGGGTTCGTGTAATCCTACGCAATGTGTTCATCATCCAACAAGAGAGTGTAGAGTATGCATTTATCTATTCTCGTTATGTGATCAATGTTGAGAGTGTCCACTAGTGAAAGTCTAATCCCTAGGCCTTGTTCCTAAATACTGCTATCGCTGCTTGTTTACTGTTTTACTGCGTTACTACTGCTACCATATTACCACCATCAACTACACGCCAGCAAGCTATTTTCTGGCACTGTTACTACTACTCGCATTTATTCATATCACCTGTATTTCACTATCTCTTCGCCGAACTAGTGCACCTATTAGGTGTGTTGGGGACACAAGAGACTTCTTGCTTTGTGGTTGCAGGGTTGCATGAGAGGGATATCTTTGACCTCTTCCTCCCCGAGTTCGATAAACCTTGGGTGATCCACTTAAGGGAAACTTGCCGCTGTTCTACAAACCTCTCGCTCTTGGAGGCCCAACACCTGTCTACAAGAATAGAAGCTCCCGTAGACATCAAGCACTTTTCCGGCGCCGTTGTCGGGGAGGAAAGGTAAAAAGGCACTCATACTCCGGTTCCAGTGTAACGATACTTTTCTCGGCACCATTGTGTTTGTGCTCGAAGCTATTTCCTTTAGATCCCGCAATTGCATCTTTTTGTTTCTTGTTTACACTAGTTGGGCATAATGGACAACAATGAGCTTCTTATTCTATTTCCCGATTTAAAACATGGATTGTTTGATGCGAAAATTAAAAAACCTATGGAATCTTATTTGCATGCTCGGTAGTAATATTAGTATGAACGCTTTGAACACCATTGTTGATAATGATATAGAAAGTTCTAAGCTTGGGGAAGCTGGTTTTCATGATCTTTTTAGTCCCCCAAGCATTGAGGAGAAAATTTTCTTTGATGATACTTTGCCTCCTATTTATGATGATTATAATGATAGTGGTCTTTTGGTGCCACCTACTATGGAGAGTAAATTTTGTTGTGACTATACTATGCCTCCTATATTTGATGATGAGAATAATAATGATAGCTACATTGTTGAATTTGCTCCCACTACAACTAATAAAATTGATTATGCTTATGTGGAGAGTAATAATTTTATGCATGAGACTTATGATAAGAATGCTTTATGTGATAGTTATATTGTTGAGTTTGCTCATGTTGCTACTGAAAGTTATTATGAGAGAGGAAAATATGGTTGTAGAAATTTTCATGTTACTAAAATGCCTCTCTATGTGCTGAAATTTTTGAAGCTACACTTGTTTTATCTTCCTATGCTTGTTACTTTGCTCTTCATGAACTTGTTTATTTACAAGATTCCTATGCATAGGAAGCATGTTAGACTTAAATTTGTTTTGAATTTGCCTCTTGATGCTCTCTTTTGCTTCATACTCTATTTTTCATGTGAGCATCATTAAAACTCGTCGAGCCCATCTTAACGGCTATAAAGAAAGAACTTCTTGGGAGATAACCCATGTGTTATTTTGCTACAGTACTTTGTTTTATATTTGTATCTTGGAAGTTGTTTACTACTGTAGCAACCTCTCCTTATCTTAGTTTTGTGTTTTGTTGTGCCAAGTAAAGTCGTTGATAGAAAGGTTGATACTAGATTTGGATTACTGCGCAGTTCCAGCATTTCTTTGCTGTCACGAATCTGGGTCTACCTCCCTGTAGGTAGCTCAGAAAATTAAGCCAATTTACGTGCGTGATCCTCAGATATGTACGCAACTTTCATTCAATTTGGGCATTTTCATTTGAGCAAGTCTGGTGGCCTAATAAAATCCATCTTTACGGTATGTTCTGTTTTGACAGATTCTGCCTTTTTATTTCGCATTGCCTCTTTTGCTATGTTGGATGAATTTCTTTGATCCATTAATGTCCAGTAGATTTATGCAATGTCCAGAAGTGTTAAGAATGATTGTGTCACCTCTGAACATGTGAATTTTTATTATGCACTAACCCTCTAATGAGTTGTTTCGAGTTTGGTGTGGAGGAAGTTTTCAAGGATCAAGAGAGGAGTATGATACAATATGATCAAGGAGAGTGAAAGCTCTAAGCTTGGGGATGCCCCGGTGGTTCACCCCTGCATATTTCAAGAAGACTCAAGCATCTAAGCTTGGGGATGCCCAAGGCATCCCCTTCTTCATCGACAAATTATCGGGTTCCTTCTCTTGAAACTATATTTTTATTCGGCCACATCTTATGTACTTTACTTGGAGCGTCCGTGTGCTTTTGTTTTTGTTTTTGTTTGAATAAATGCTTGTGTGGGAGAGAGACACGCTCCGCTGGTTCGTATGAACACATGTGTTCTTAGCCTTTAATTTTCATGGCGAAGGTTGAAACTGCTTCGTTAAATTGTTATATGGTTGGAATTGGAAAATGCTACATGTAGTAATTGGTAAAATGTCTTGGATAATTTGATACTTGACAATTGTTGTGCTCATGTTTAAGCTCTTGCATCATATACTTTGCACCCATTAATGAAGAAACACTTAGAGCTTGCTAATTTGGTTTGCATATTTGGTTTCTCTAGAGTCTAGATAATATCTAGTATTGAGTTTTGAACAACAAGGAAGACGGTGTAGAGTCTTATAATGTTTATAATATGTCTTTTATGTGAGTTTTGCTGCACCGGTTCATCCATGTGTTTGTTTCAAATAACCTTGCTAGCCTAAACCTTGTATAGAGAGGGAGTACTTCTCATGCATCCAAAATCCTTGAGCCAACCACTATGCCATTTGTGTCCACCATACCTACCTACTACATGGTATTTCTCCGCCATTCCAAAGTAAATTGCTTGAAGTGCTACCTTTAAAATTCTATCATTCTACCTTTACAATATATAGCTCATGGGACAAATAGCTTAAAAACTATTGTGGTATTGAATATGTACTTATGCACTTTATCTCTTATTAAGTTGCTTGTTGTGCGATAACCATGTTTCGGGGACGCCATCAACTATTCTTTGTTGAATATCATGTGAGTTGCTATGCATGTCCGTCTTGTCCGAAGTAAGAGAGATCTACCACGTTAATGGTTGGAGCATGCATATTGTTAGAGAAGAACATTGGGCCGCTAACTAAAGCCATGATTCATGGTGGAAGTTTCAGTTTTGGACATATATCCTCAATCTCATATGAGAATAATAATTGTTGCCACATGCTTATGCATTAAAGAGGAGTCCATTATATGTTGTCCATGTTGTCCCGGTATGGATGTCTAAGTTGAGAATAATCAAAAGCGAGAAATCCAAAATGCGAGCTTTCTCCTTAGACCTTTGTACAGGCGGCATGGAGGTACCCCATTGTGACACTTGGTTAAAACATGTGCATTGCAAAGATCCGGTAGTCCAAGCTAATTAGGACAAGGTGCGGGCACTATTAGTATACTATGCATGAGGCTTGCAACTTGTAAGATATAATTTACATAACTCATATGCTTTATTACTACCGTTGACAAAATTGTTTCATGTTTTCAAAATAAAAGCTCTAGCACAAATATAGCAATCGATGCTTTCCTCTTTGAAGGACCATTCTCTTTACTTTTATGTTGAGTCAGTTCACCTATCTCTCTCCACCTCAAGAAGCAAACACTTGTGTGAACTCGTGCATTGATTCCTACATACTTGCATATTGCACTTATTATATTACTCTATGTTGACAATTATCCATGAGATATACATGTTACAAGTTGAAAGCAACCGCTGAAACTTAATCTTCCTTTGTGTTGCTTCAATACCTTTACTTTGATTTATTGCTTTATGAGTTAACTCTTATGCAAGACTTATTGATGCTTGTCTTTAAGTACTATTCATGAAAAGTCTTTGCTTTATGATTCGATTGTTTACTCATGTCATTACCATTGTTTTGATCGCTGCATTCATTACATATGTTTACAATATGATCAAGTTTATGATGGCATGTCACTCCGAAATTATCTTTGTTATCGTTTTACCTCGCTCGGGACGAGCAGAACTAAGCTTGGGGATGCTGATACGTCTCCGACGTATCGATAATTTCTTGTGTTCCATGCCACATTATTGATGTTATCTACATGTTTTATGAACACTTTATGTCATATTCGTGCATTTTCTGGAACTAACCTATTAACAAGATGCCGAAGTGCCGCGTCCTCGTTTTCTGCTGTTTTTGGTTTCGTAAATCCTAGTAAGGAAATATTCTCGAATCGGACGAAATCAAGACCCGGATTCCTATTTTTCCCGGAACCATCCGGAACACCCGAGAGCCGCCGGAGGGAAGCCCCGGGGGCCCCACACCACACCCCGGCGCGGCCGGAGGGGGGCCGCGCCGCCCTATGGTGTGGTGGCCCCGAGCCCCCTCCGAGGCTGCCCTTCCGCCTATTTAAAGCCTCCGTCGCGAAAACCCTATGACGAAGGACGAAACCCACAAAAACCTTCCAGAGCCGCCGCCATCGCGAAGCCAAGATCTGGGGGACAGGAGTGTGACGCCCCGGAACCGGTACCATGAGGATTCCAGCGATCCCGCCGAAATCCGCATGATATCGATCCAGAGACGCCCTCCGACACGACGTGCGCGACGAATCACACACGTGATGCCAGAGGAATTACCACGAGCGGTAACATTACAACATGATTACAATAGAGCCCACAAGAAACATATATATTACAACAACAACTCCAACGAGTCAAGATACAAATAGATACATACAAAGATCCAAATCATACATAAGATCAAATACGTCCGAGTACGGACAAGATACAAATTGGACTAAGAGTCCTGAAGATAACCAGTGGCGTCCATAACCCTGCCCAGGCCAAGCCGGAAGGGTAACCTTGCTAACGTCGTCATCTCGTACCTGTCAAAGTCGGGCCATCGGTTGCCGACAAACGGAAGGAAGCAAAAGAGAAAGGGAAAAGGCGAGAGTAAGTACCAAGGAACGAACTCCAGCACGTACTTAGCGAGACTAGAAATGGCTATGCTCGTCGGGCGAGTATAAATATATATCGCCTGGGGCTATATGGTAGGTTTAGCGGCAGCAAAACTATAAGCAATAGAGGCACGCTACAACATCCGTCTACTCAGAGAAGATAAGAGAGCGCATAAGGTAACAGATAAATACCACACAAACATAACCCAGCCGATTACACATATCCCCTCCAACAATTGCGAAGAGGCAATGTAAAAGGCACTCAACGGTGGACAAGTTTTATTAGGTATCGGTTGTAGTAATGCTATATTAATACGCAAGTTATTATCATATTATTAACAACAAGTATAAGGTGTAAGTTGTTCTATGATCAAGCTATACAATTCCAAGTCATCCATAACCGCGGACACGGCTTATCGATAAGATGTACACCCTGCAGGGGTTGCCCAAATGTAACCATACGCATGCTCGAACCCACTTGCTACAGGTGGAGTCTCACATCAAGATCGTTCCCAATGCAAGAGAAAGTTTAATGGGAGCCACCCAACTAAGCTACCCGTGACGAAGTTCGGCCGTACTCCGATACGGACCCAGAGGTTTGCGACATAGTCCAGGCGGGCACTAACGACCAGGCACAGGATAAGTCTATCCGCAATATGAGTACAGTACAGAATATAAACACCCGAAGGCAACAGGAAGTAAATCGTGCATCGTGCATATGGGCAAATAAAACCAAGGTTGTGGCTCCCAATAAACAGACTCGAGGAAAGGTAGTGGGTGATGAGGGTCCCACTCCCCACGTACGGGTAGAGCGCTCAATCTCGGAACGGATAACAAGAACTCGGGTCCTAGGGGACATTAGCAAGTCAAAGTTCCGATGCTTTCGCAAAGGGGCTCACAGATGCCTCTGCTTACAATTTTAGTTGTTAACAATTAAGTAAAGCATGTGTATCTCCAACAACTGATATAGCATGTGATAACCTCCCAACAACCCAACATATCCCGATAACAGATCGAGATAAACAACATGGCCTAAACACGCCTACGACTCGCAAGGCTCAAACATCAAGCAACGGCTATGGGTAAGGAATGATACATATAGGATTATTATGGTAAACAAGTGGAATAGGACACGTGACTCGATAAAGAATCGCAACATATGGATAGCATTGCGAGGGAGAGAGTAAAATAGGTGAAGAGAGAGGGCTCGCTCGTGAAAAACTGCAGAAGCACTTGTCGGAGAACTCGTCGTATCTCATATCAACACTTCACGATCCTATCCGGGAAGAAGCAAATGCTGGAACACACAACGTATGCAAGTCTTACTACTACGGATAAAGAAGATCCAGCATGATCAAGATGGTATGCATGACATGGCAACATGGTGCAATGCAAACTATCCATATTAATCCGAGTCGGAACCCCGGACAAGCAAATTAGGTTGGAGTTGCATTTTCTACCGTCAAAGTTAAGTGTTGATTAGCATGGTACAACATGGCAGGGGTGAGCTACTTCAATATTAAACGGAGCGGGGAAATCCTAGCTAGTAATTCCCAAATACTCCGCGTTTAATTATTAGGTGCGATGCAAACTATAATGGCACGACATGATGCGAAATGCAACAAGTATATGGATGTCATATTCAAATTCCTTGTATTTTTCTGATCAAAGTTCATATACAAAACATTCCCATTTGAATTAGTATTCAAATAGTAGTAGTAACAGATTTGTATATAACAAAATAAAAGAAAGAAATAGACATAAGAGATCTCGGTTGTAATAGTGCTGGTGCACTTGGTCAACAGACTAGCTATTTGTTGAACGAGTTAGAGACTGATCATGGTGGGTGGAGGAACAAAGGAACAACCACTGTGTTCTTTTACAGGATAACTGACGACTGCATGTACGAGAGTGTGGGATGCAGCGAACGAAACAAAAAGAGGTTTAATTCGGTAGCCACAAGTAATTATACCTGTGATATGCAGAATGAAAGAGCAACGATCTAGCCATTGGGCTAATATTCTGCTTGTGTCAAAACTGGGATCGTGTTGTTTTGAACGGATCTGCCAGAGACACGGAAACTGACGAAGCTGAAGACTGTCAATTGTCTACGCACGCATATGTGAAGGAATCGATCGACAGCGACCAGGATCTGGTGGCGCTGATGTGTCTACGTGGTGCAGGAGTGAGCACGGCATGCTAGCGCAAGTAGCAGCAGCAGATGGGTGAGTGCGGAGCAGCAGCAGCAACACTGCACCTGCTCATGGGCGTGCCCGTACTCGACGGTGACCACGGCGGCGGTGCATCCAAACGAGGACAAAGACGACATGCACTGATGGAAGTAGACTGGGAAGGGGTGGAAAAGGAGGGCTAGCTCACCATGAGGTCACATGTGAAGCGGTGGAGCTCGGGGACGACGCAGACAACGCAGAGGAAGAAGAACTCGCGACGGCGACCGGAACGAGCACGACGGCGTGTTGGACGGAAAGGCGTCCTGGAGTTGCTCCTGCTTCAAGGATTCGACGACGAGGAAGCTGAGACCGTGGGGATCCGTCCCTGTGGTCAGCGCTGCAGGCGGCGGCGAGGAACGGCGACGGGGCGGCCGCCAAGTTGCAGAAAAACCGACGGCGGAAACATCCGTCAGTTTCGTCAGAGTTAGACACCAGCGAAAAGATGGTCGGATGCCACGGGAAAAAGGTGGAGAAGACGGAGGACCTTACCAGGAAGACTATGGTGGTTTCAGATACTGGGGAGGAGGTTGGAGATGGCCGGAAACTTCGCCGGAACGTGGCGGTCGGAGATGATGTAGACGAAGAACTCGACGACTCCTTGATCGATTCGCTGCGCGTGTGTGTCGGGGAGGATCAGGGTCGCACGACGGAGCTGGAGGTGGCCTCAGCTTGGCGAGAGGTGGCTGGAAACGATGGGGCGACGGTGTTACCGTCCCTATAACGGAGTTTCTCCGTCGTCGAAGAGAAGACAGAGGTTGGTTGGAGATGATGGCGGCGCCAAGGGAGGAGGATGCTAGGGTTCACTTGGGGCTCTGGTTGGGGATAAGAAGGAGCAGGTAAAAAGGAGAGGTGGAGGAGGAGCGCACGGCAGCGCGGAGGACGTCGTGGTCACGCGCCCTGCGTGATAGAAGATGACCAGCAAGGCCACTCAGTCTGATTGTTGGTTCCCTGGCTTCTTTCCTCTTCTTTAGAGTAGCTCCTTCTTTTCTTTTTCTTGCTGAATTTTGTTAAACAAAGAAGAGGACGAGGGGATGGTTTGGAAAAGATTTGAAAACAAACTTTATTTATATATTTTTTTATTGTAAAACAATTTTGCAAGGTTTCAAAATATTTATTTTTCTTTGAGATTTTAAATGCAAATAAGAACTTAGAAGGTTTTGGTTAAACAAGCAAAGATTAAAGAGGGCTCATATAGAACCATATGAGAATAAAATAGTGAAATAGGGTTTATTTAAAATAACTTTTATTTTGTCAAAACCATGTATATGATGTATGCATGATGCGGATGACTTTGGAACGACTCGGAAAACAAGAAACGGAGAAAATCTAATATAGGGTTTTTCCGGGTCGTTACAATCGACACCACTAACAAGGAACCTCGCCCCGAGGTTCCACGCCATGGTACGGGGGAGAGAGATGAACTATCGGATCTTCAGGCGACGTGTCGATCTCCTCGACACCACTAACAAGAATTCTTGCTCCACATAGAACGGCGACACCACTAACAAGAAGTCGTTGTTCCGATGACGATGATGACTCCGGAGAAACAAAGGAAGGAATAACAGTCACACGGATCTCCCAATTCAGGTAACAAGAGCGAATAATAAGAGTAGTCGGTATGGTGATCAGCCCATCCCGCACTCAAAGTATTACTCTGCACATGAATAGGAGAGTCGTGTAACAGCCCCCAAAATTCTGATTGACGATAACGACAAGCATTGTCAGCGAAGATTCGACGGAGCCAAAGAACAAAGAATTGTAGAAAGATTAGAGAGGCATAGATGACATCAATGGAGAAGACGAAGGTTAACCGCCGGTGATGTTCTTCTGTCAGAAATCTTCAGAGATCGGTCCTAATAGGTGAAGGCATAGATCGTCCAACCCACGTCGAAACCTAAGACTCAGAGAAGCAGATAAGAGAGAAGACTCAAAACTCGCAAAGGTAATAGGAGAAAGAATTTAGGTAAGGAGAAAAATCAGAGCTAATCAGAACTATCCAACGAGTTTTCAGAAAATAGGTTTGACACTCTACACAACAACGTCCATTGGCAAGGTTACCCTATAGGCTGGACTAGTGGGGTACCGTCAACCTGAGCTCTGATACCAACTTGTGACGCCCCGGAACCGGTACCATGAGGATTCCAGCGATCCCGCCGAAATCCGCATGATATCGATCCAGAGACGCCCTCCGACACGACGTGCGCGACGAATCACACACGTGATGCCAGAGGAATTACCACGAGCGGTAACATTACAACATGATTACAATAGAGCGCACAAGAAACATATATATTACAACAACAACTCCAACGAGTCAAGATACAAATAGATACATACAAAGATCCAAATCATACAGAAGATCAAATACGTCCGAGTACGGACAAGATACAAATTGGACTAAGAGTCCTGAAGATAACCAGTGGCGTCCATAACCCTGCCCGAGCCAAGCCGGAAGGGTAACCTTGCTAACGTCGTCATCTCGTACCTGTCAAAGTCGGGCCATCGGTTGCCGACAAACGGAAGGAAGCAAAAGAGAAAGGGAAAAGGCGAGAGTAAGTACCAAGGAACAAACTCCGGCACGTACTTAGCGAGACTAGAAATGGCTATGCTCGCCGGGCGAGTATAAATATATATCGCCTGGGCTATATGGTAGGTTTAGCGGCAGCAAAACTATAACCAATAGAGGCACGCTACAACATCCGTCTACTCAGAGAAGATAAGAGAGCGCATAAGGTAACAGATAAATACCACACAAACATAACCCAGCCGATTACACATATCCCCTCCAACAATTGCGAAGAGGCAATGTAAAACGCACTCAACGGTGGACAAGTTTTATTAGGTATCGGTTGTAGTAATGCTATATTAATACGCAAGTTATTATCATATTATTAACAACAAGTATAAGGTGTAAGTTGTTCTATGATCAAGCTATACAATTCCAAGTCGTCCATAACCGCGGACACGGCTTATCGATAAGATGTACACCCTGCAGGGGTTGCCCAAATGTAACCATACGCATGCTCGAACCCACTTGCTACAGGTGGAGTCTCACATCAAGACCGTTCCCAATGCAAGAGAAAGTTTAATGGGAGCCACCCAACTAAGCTACCCGTGACGAAGTTCGGCCGTACTCCGATACGGACCCAGAGGTTTGCGACATAGTCCAGGCGGGCACTAACGACCAGGCACAGGATAAGTCTATCCGCAATATGAGTACAGTACAGAATATAAACACCCGAAGGCAACAGGAAGTAAATCGTGCATCGTGCATATGGGCAAATAAAACCAAGGTTGTGGCTCCCAATAAACAGACTCGAGGAAAGATAGTGGGTGATGGGGGTCCCACTCCCCCACGTACGGGTAGAGCGCTCAATCTCGGAACAGATAACAAGAACTCGGGTCCTAGGGGACATTAGCAAGTCAAAGTTCCGATGCTTTCGCAAAGGGGCTCACAGATGCCTCTGCTTACAATTTTAGTTGTTAACAATTAAGTAAAGCATGTGTATCTCCAACAACTGATATATCATCTGATAACCTCCCAACAACCCAACATATCCCGATAACAGATCGAGATAAACAACATGGCCTAAACACGCCTACAACTCGCAAGGCTCAAACATCAAGCAACGGCTATGGGTAAGGAATGATACATATAGGATTATTATGGTAAACAAGTGGAATAGGACACGTGACTCGATAAAGAATCGCAACATATGGATAGCATTGCGAGGGAGAGAGTAAAATAGGTGAAGAGAGAGGGCTCGCCTGTGAAAAACTGCAGAAGCACTTGTCGGAGAACTCGTCGTATCTCATATCAACACTTCACGATCCTATCCGGGAAGAAGCAAATGCTGGAACACACAACGTATGCAAGTCTTACTACTACGGATAAAGAAGATCCAGCATGATCAAGATGGTATGCATGACATGGCAACATGGTGCAATGCAAACTATCCATATTAATCGGAGTCGAAACCCCGGACAAGCAAATTAGGTTGGAGTTGCATTTTCTACCGTCAAAGTTAAGTGTTGATTAGCATGGTACAACATGGCAGGGGTGAGCTACTTCAATATTAAACGGAGCGGGGAAATCCTAGCTGGTAATTCCCAAATACTCCGCGTTTAATTATTAGGTGCAATGCAAACTATAATGGCACGACATGATGCGAAATGCAACAAGTATATGGATGTCATATTCAAATTCCTTGTATTTTTCTGATCAAAGTTCATATACAAAACATTCCCATTTGAGTTAGTATTCAAATAGTAGTAGTAACAGATTTGTATATAACAAAATAAAAGAAAGAAATAGACATAAGAGATCTCGGCTGTAATAGTGCTGGTGCACTTGTTCAACAGACTAGCTATTTGTTGAACGAGTTAGAGACTGATCATGGTGGGTGGAGGAACAAAGGAACAACCACTGTGTTCTTTTACAGGATAACTGACGACTGCATGTACGAGAGTGTGGGATGCAGCGAACGAAACAAAAGGAGGTTTAATTCGGTAGCCACAAGTAATTATACCTGTGATATGCAGAATGAAAGAGCAACGATCTAGCCATTGGGCTAATATTCTGCTTGTGTCAAAACTGGGATCGTGTTGTTTTGAACGGATCTGCCAGAGACACGGAAACTGACGAAGCTGAAGACTGTCAATTGTCTACGCACGCATATGTGAAGGAATCGATCGACAGCGACCAGGATCTGGTGGCGCTGATGTGTCTACGTGGTGCAGGAGTGAGCACGGCATGCTAGCGCAAGTAGCAGCAGCAGATGGGTGAGTGCGGAGCAGCAGCAGCAGCAACACTGCACCTGCTCGTGGGCGTGCCCGTACTCGACGGTGACCATGGCGGCGGCGCATCCAAACGAGGACAAAGACGACATGCACGGATGGAAGTAGACTGGGAAGGGGTGGAAAAGGAGGGCTAGCTCACCATGAGGTCACATGTGAAGCGGTGGAGCTCGGGGACGACGCAGACAACGCAGAGGAAGAAGAACTCGCGACGGCGATCGGAACGAGCACGACGGCGTGTTGGACGGAAAGGCGTCCTGGAGTTGCTCCTGCTTCAAGGATTCGATGACGAGGAAGCTGAGACCGTGGGGATCCGTCCCTGTGGTCAGCGCTGCAGGCGGCGGCGAGGAACGGCGACGGGTCGGCCGCCAAGTTGCAGAAAAACCGACAGCGGAAACATCCGTCAGTTTCGTCAGAGTTAGACACCAGCGAAAAGATGGTCGGATGCCACGGGAAAAAGGTGGAGAAGACGGAGGACCTTACCAGGAAGACTATGGTGGTTTCAGATACTGGGGAGGAGGTTGGAGATGGCCGGAAACTTCGCCGGAACGTGGCGGTCGGAGATGATGTAGACGAAGAACTCGACGACTCCTTGATCGATTCGTTGCGCGTGTGTGTCGGGGAGGATCAGGGTCGCACGACGGAGCTGGAGGTGGCCTCAGCTTGGCGAGAGGTGGCTGGACTATAACGGAGTTTCTCCGTCGTCGAAGAGAAGACAGAGGTTGGTTGGAGATGATGGCGGCGCCAAGGGAGGAGGAGGCTAGGGTTCACTTGGGGCTCTGGTTGGGGATAAGAAGGAGCAGGTAAAAAGGAGAGGTGGAGGAGGAGCGCACGGCAGCGCGGAGGACGTCGTGGTCACGCGCCGTGCATGATAGAAGATGACCAGCAAGGCAACTCAGTCTGATTGTTGGTTCCCTGGCTTCTTTCCTCTTCTTTAGAGTAGCTCCTTCTTTTCTTTTTCTTGCTGAATTTTGTTAAACAAAGAAGAGGACGAGGGGATGGTTTGGAAAAGATTTGGAACAAACTTTATTTATATATTTTTTTATTGTAAAACAATTTTGCAAGGTTTCAAAATATTTATTTTTCTTTGGGATTTTAAATGCAAATAAGAACTTAGAAGGTTTTGGTTAAACAAGCAAAGATTAAAGAGGGCTCATATAGAACCATATGAGAATAAAATAGTGAAATAGGGTTTATTTAAAATAACTTTCATTTTGTCAAAACCATTTATATGATGTATGCATGATGCGGATGACTTTGGAACGACTCGGAAAAACAAGCAACGGAGAAAATCTAATATAGGGTTTTTCCGGGTCGTTACAAGGAGTCTCTGTTCCGGCACCCTGCCGGAGCGGGGAAGTGCCCCCGGAAGGCTTCTCCATCGACACCGCTGCCATCCCCACCGCCATCTTCATCACCGCTGCTGCTCCCATGAGGAGGGAGTAGTTCTCCATCGAGGCTCGGGGCTGTACCGGTAGCTATGTGGTTAATCGCTCTCCTATGTGCTTCAATACAATAATCTCATGAGCTGCCTTACATGATTGAGATTCATATGATGATGCTTGTAATCTAGATGTCATTGTGCTAGTCAAGTGAGTTTTACTTATGTGATCTCCGGAGACTCCTTGTCCCACGTGTGTAAAGGTGACAAGTGTGTGCACCGTGTGGGCCTCTTAGGCTATATTTCACGGAATACTTACTCACCGTTATGAATGGCGTAGTGAAGTGCTTATTTATATCTCTTTATGATTGCAATGTGTTTTGTATCACAATTTATCTATGTGCTACTCTAGCAATGTTATTAAAGTAGTTTTATTCCTCCTACACGGTGTAATGGTGACAAGTGTGTGCATCCGTGTTAGTACTTGGTGTATGCTATGATTATGATCTCTTGTAGATTGTGAAGTTAACTATTGCTATGATAGTATTGATGTGATCTATTCCTCCTACATAGCGTGAAGGTGACAGTAGTGCATGCTGTGTTAGTACTTGGTTTAGTCGTGTTGATCTTTCTTGCACTCTAAGGTTATTTAAATATGAACATTGAATTGTGGAGCTTGTTAACTCCGGCATTGAGGGTTCGTGTAATCCTACGCAATGTGTTCATCATCCAACAAGAGAGTGTAGAGTATGCATTTATCTATTCTCGTTATGTGATTAATGTTGAGAGTGTCCACTAGTGAAAGTCTAATCCCTAGGCCTTGTTCCTAAATATCGCTATCGCTGCTTGTTTACTCGTTTTACTGCGTTACTCGTCGCTACCATATTACCACCATCAACTACACGCCAGCAAGCTATTTTCCGGCACTCGTTACTACTGCTCGCATTTATTCATACCACCTGTATTTCACTATCTCTTCGCCGAACTAGTGCACCTATTAGGTGTGTTGGGGACACAAGAGACTTCTTGCTTTCGTGGTTGCAGGGTTGCATGAGAGGGATATCTTTGACCTCTTCCTCCCTGAGTTCAATAAACCTTGGGTGATCCACTTAAGGGAAACTTGCTGCTGTTCTACAAACCTCTGCTCTTGGAGGCCCAACACTGTCTACAAGAATAGAAGCTCCCGTAGACATCAACATGCTTCGCATCTATCAAGTGACTCAAAGTCAAGTGACTCAAGAAGTCCATCGGAATGGAGTTTCTTCATGCGCTTCACTCCAATATGACCAAGACGACAGTGCCACATATAAGTAGAATTATCATTCATCTTAATTCGTTTAGCGTCAATGTTATGAACATGTGTATCACTACTATTGAGATTTAACAAGAATAAACCATTCATCTCAGGCGCATGACCATAAAAGATATTATTCATATAAATAGAACCACCATTATTCTCTGACTTAAACGAATAACCGTCTTGCATTAAACAAGATCCAGATATAATGTTCATACCCAACGCAGGCACCAAATAACAATTATTAAGGTTTAAAACTAATCCCGAAGGTAGATGTAGAGGGAGCGTGCCGACGGCGATCACATCTTCCTTGGATCCATTTCCAACGCGCATCGTCACCTCGTCCCTCGCCAGGCTTCGTTTATTCCGCAGTTCCTGTTTCGAGTTACAAATGTGAGCAACCGAACCAGTATCAAATAGCCAGGCACTACTACGATTACCAGTAAGATAGACATCAATAACATGCATATCAAATATACCTTTCTTCTTGATGAGGCCGCTCTTCAGATCAGCCAAGTATTTGGGGCAATTACGCTTCTAGTGCCCCTTCTCCTTGCAGTAATAGCACACAGTATCAGACTTGGGGCTAGCCTTAGGCTTCTCAGGATGCGCAGCAACTTTCTTGCCGCCCTTCTTTAAGTTCACCACAAGAAAAGTTGCCATGGCCGACGAAGTTGAAGTCGCGCCGTGGTTGCTGGTGTACCATGGCCGACGATTTTTGGTCTCTCCGTTGTGCATGTCAAAACATTTTTTTTCTCGTTTTTGAGGCCACCTAGCCCGACGAAAACGGCCAAAACGTCGCGTATGGTGCCCAGGGACGTGGTGCATCTCGAAATCTCGGGTTCGCCGGCCGAGTCAACGCAAATCCGCACCGCCAAGGGATGTAGGGCCCAGATGGCAGCCTCTCTGGCATTGTTTTTTTCTCGATCGCGCCATCTCGTTCAACGCTCTCCGATCGAGCCGTTTACGATGCAGGATCATGGGTCCCGCATGTCATCCTCTATGAACCAAAATTCTTTCTATTCTTAGATTTTTTTGACCCCTGATTTCTGGCTACTTCCTTTTTCTTTTGATCCCTTGCCGCCTTGGAAACGTTGAGACCGCCGTCGCTAATTGGGACCCGCATGTCATCCTCTATGAGCAATCAACTTTCTTTTCTTGGAGTTTTTTTTGGCACCTCAAATTTGGTCACTTGCCTTTTTATTTCGATCCCCTACCGCCTCTCAAACGGTGATACCGCTGCTGCTAAATGGGACCCGCATGTCTCCTGGCCGCGCCGGCTGATGGGGAGGAGGCCTGGGCCTCCTTTGGCCTGGCCCTTCTGGCTCTGTGAGTCTTCTGGCGGAATAGAATTTATGTGATTTTTCTGGATTTTTCTGAGCACTTTGGTTTTTGGGCCTTTTCTGCAATAAACAGACATAATAAACAGAAACTGGCACCGTGGCATCTTGTTAATAGGTTAGTCCAATAAATGCCATAATATGATATAAAGTGCATATAAAACATGTAGGTATTGTCATAAAACTAGCATGGAACATCATAAATTAAAGATACGTTGGAGACGTATCAAGCATCCCCAAGCTTAGTTCCTACTCGCCCTCGAGTAGGTAAACGATAACAAGGATAATTTATGAAGTGACATGCTATCATAATCTTGATCAATACTATTGTAAAGCATATGAGATGCATGAAGTGATTCGAAGCAATGGTAAAGACAATGATTAAACAACTGAATCATATAGCAAAGACTTTTCATGAATAGTACTTTCAAGACAAGCATCAATAAGACTTGCATAGAAGTTAACTCATAAAGCAATAAATTCTTAGTAGAGAGTTTTGAAGCAACACAAAGGAAGATATAAGTTTCAGCAGTTGCTTTCAACTTCAACATGTATATCTCATGGATAATTGTCAACACAAAGTAATATGATGAATGCAAATAAGCAAGTATGTAGGAATCAATGCACACAGTTGACACAAGTGTTTGCTTCTAAGATAGAAACAAGTAGGTAAACTGACTCAACATAAAGTAAAAGAATGGCCCTTCGAAGAGGGAAGCATGGATTACTATTTTTGTGCTAGAGCTTTTATTTTGAAAACATAGAAACAATTTTGTCAATGGTAGTAATAATTCATATGTGTTATGCATAAGACATCTTATAAGTTGCAAGCCTCATGCATAGAATACCAATAGTGCTCGCACCTTGTCCTAATTAGCTTGGATTAACATGGATTATCATTGCATAACATATGTTTCAACCAAGTGTCACAAAGGGGTACCTCTATGCCGCCTGTACAAAGGTCCAAGGAGATAAATCGCATTTGATTTCTCGTTTTTGATAGATCTCAACTAAGGACATCCATACCGGGACAACATGGAAACCATATAATGGACTCCTCTTTAATGCATAAGCATTCAACAACAGATAATATTCTCATAAGAGATTGAGGATTAGTGTCCAAACTGAAACTTCCACCATGATTCATGGCTTTAGTTAGCGGCCCAATGTTCTTCTCTAACAATATGCATACTCAAACCATTTGATCTTGAAAATCGCCCTTACTTCAGACAAGACGAACATGCATAGCAACTCACATGATATCCAACAAAGGTGTAATAGTTGATGGCGTCCCCAGAAACATGGTTACCGCTCAACAAGACACTTATAAGAAATAAGATACATAGCAACATATTCAATACCACAATAGTTTTTAAGGCTATTTTCCCATGAGCTATGTATTGCAAAGACAAAGAATGGAATTTTAAAGGTAGCACTCAAGTAATTTACTTTGGAATGGCAGAGAAATACCACATAGTAGGTAGGTATGGTGGACACAAATGGCATAGGTTTTGCCTCAAGGTTTTGGATGCACGAGAAGCATTTCCTCTCAGTACAAGGCTTTGGCTAGCAAGGTTGTTTGAAGCAAACACAAGTATGAACCGGTACAGCAAAACTTACATAGGAACATATTGCAAGCATTATAAGACTCTACACTGTCTTCCTTGTTGTTCAAACACTTCACCAAAAAGATATCTAGACCTTAGAGAGACCAATCATGCAAACCAAATTTCAACAAGCTCTACGGTAGTTCTTCATTAATAGGTGCAAAGTACATGATGCAAGAGCTTAAACATGATCTATTTGAGCACAACAATTGCCAAGTATCAAATTATTCAAGACAATATACCAATTACCACATGAAGCATTTTCTGTTTCCAACCAAATAGCAATAAGTGAAGCGATCAACTTTCGCCATTGAACATTAAAAGTAAAAGCGAACAACACTAGTGTTCTTATGAAAAAGCGGAGCATGTCTCTCTCCCACACATGGATTGCTAGGATCCGAATTTATTCAAACATAAACAAAAACAAAAGCAAACAGACGCTCCAAGTAAAGCACATAAGATGTGACTGAATAAAAATATAGTTTCACTAGAGGTGACCTGATAAGTTGTCGATGAAGAAGGGGATGCCTTGGGCATCCCCAAGCTTAGATGCTTGAGTCTTCTTGAAATATGCAGGGATGAACCACGGGGGCATCCCCAAGCTTAGACTTTTCACTCTTCTTGATCATAGTATATCATTCTCTTCTCTTGACCCTTGAAAACTTCCTCCACACCAAACTCAAAACAAACTCATTAGAGGGTTAGTGCATAATAAAAATTCACATGTTCAGAGAGGACACAATCATTCTTAACACTTCTGGACATTGCCCAAAGCTACTGAAAGTTAATGGAACAAAGAAATCCATTCAACATAGCAAAAGAGGCAATGCGAAATAAAAGGCAGAATCTGTCAAAACAGAACAGTCCGTAAAGACGAATTTTCAAAAGCCACTTAACCGGCTCAGATGAAAAAGCTCAAAACTAATGAAAGTTGCGTACATATCTGGGGATCACGCACGTAAATTGGCAGATTTTTTTGATTCTTCTACAGAGAGATCTACGCAAATTCGTGACAGACAGCAAATCTGTTTCTGCGCAGCAAACAAAATCTAGTATCAACTTTACTATTAGAGACTTTACTTGGCACAACAATATGATAAGGAGAGGTGGGTACAGTAGTAACAACTTCCAAGACGCAACAAAACAGTAGCAAAATAAAAACATGGGTTATCTCCCAAGAAGTGCTTTCTTTATAACCATTAAGATGGGCTCAGTAATTTTAATGATGCTCGCGCAAGAAATAAGAGTTGAAGCAAAAGAGAGCATCAAGAAGCAAATTCAAAACACATTTAAGCCTAACCCACTTCCTATGAAAAGGAATCTTGTAAATAAACAAGTCATGTAAGCATAATGCAACAAGCATAGAAAGGCAACACAAGCGCAACTTCAAGATTCTCAACATAAAGAGGGGAAACTTAATATTATTAAGATGCATATAACCATGTTTCCCTCTCTCATAATAACTTTCAGTAGCATCATGAACAAACTCAACAATATAAATATCACATGAAACATTCTTATCATGAGCTACATGCATAAAATTATTACTCTCCACATAAGCATAATCAATTTTATTAGTAATAGTGGGAGTAAAACTATCATAACCATCATTGTAATCATCATAAATTGCAGGAATGGTATAATCATAATAACCTTTATCCTCCATAGTAGGTGGCACCAAAATACCACTATCATTATAATCATCATAAATAGGAGGTAAAGTATCATCAAAGAAAATTTTCTCCTCAAAACTTGGGGGACTAAAAATATCATGCTCATCAAAACTAGCTTCCCCAAGCTTAGAATTTTCCATAGCATTAGCAACAATGGTGTTCAAAGCATTCATACTAATAACATTCCCATTAGCATCCATATAAAGTTCCATGGGTTTTTTAATTCTTTCTTCAAACACATCATGTCCTAATTCAAGATAAAGTTCATAAAGATCTCTCATTTTGTTGTTGTTTTCCATTAAGCCTAACTAGTGAAAACAAGAAACAAAAAGATATAATTGCAGGATCTAAAGGAAATATCTTCGAGCACTCACACACCGGCAACAAGTGCTAGGAAATAGCTTAGTAGTCGGAGGATGTGAATACCTTTTACCTTACCTCCCGGCAACGGCGCCGTGAAAATAGCTTGATGTCTACGCACGCTTCTATTCCCGTAGACGAGTGTTGGGCCTCCAAGAGCGAGAGGTTTGTAGAACATCAGCAAGTTTCCCTTAAGTGAATCACCCAAGGTTTATCGAACTCAGGGAGGTAGATGTCAAAGATATTCCTCTCAAGCAACCCTGCAATTACGATACAAGAAGTCTCTTGTGTCCCCAACACACCTAATACACTTGTCAGATGTATAGGTGCACTAGTTCGGCGAAGAGGTAGTAAAATGCAAGTGATATGGATGAATATGAGTGGTAATAACAATCTGAAATAAATATGGCAGCAAGTAAACATGTAGCAGAACTTGTTGGAAACAGTGTTTCAATGCTTAGAAACAAGGCCTAGGGATCCTACTTTCACTAGTGGACACTCTCAACATTGCAATCATAATGGAATATAAATATAAGCACTTCACTATGCTATTCTGAATTACTCTCTGGCGGGATAACGAACACTAATTCACCGTGTAGGGCCACACGGTGCACACACTGTCACCTTTACACACGTGGGACAAGGAGTCTCCGGAGATCACATAAGTAAAATCCACTTGAATAGCATAACGATATCTAGATTACAAAGCTCATCATATGAATCTCAATCATGTAAGGCAGCTCATGAGATCATTGTATTGAAGTACATGGGAGAGAGAGATTAACCACATAGCTACCGGTAGAGCCCTTAGCCTCGGGGGAGAACTAGTCCCTCCTCATCATATGAGACAGCAACGGTGATGAAGATGGCGGTGGTGTCGATGGAGATGACTCCGGGGGCAATTCCCCATCCCGGCGGCGTGCCGGAACAGAGACTTCTGTCCCCCGAAACGGAGTTTCGCGATGGCGGCGGCGTCCCTGGAGTCTTTCTGGAGTTTCGTCAATTGGTGTAGGGTTTTTGCGTCGCGAGGGATTATATAGGCGAAGAGGCGGCGTCGGTGGAGTCCCGAGGGGCCCACACCATAGGGTGGGGCGGGCTCCCTCCTGGCCGCGCCGGCTGATGGGGAGGAGGCCCTAGGCCTCCTCTGGCCTAGCCCTTCTGGCTCTGCGAGTCTTCTGGCGGAATAGAATTTATGTGATTTTTCTGGATTTTTTCGAGCACTTTGGTTTTTGGGCCTTTTCTACAATAAACAGACATAATAAACAGAAACTGGCACTGTGGCATCTTGTTAATAGGTTAGTCCAATAAATGCCATAATATGATATAAAGTGCATATAAAACATGTAGGTATTGTCATAAAACTAGCATGGAACATCAGAAATTATAGATACGTTGGAGACGTATCACATGTCATCCTCTACGAACAATAAAAGTTTCCTTTCTTGGAGTTATTTTTGACCCCTAATTTCTGGCTATTTGCCTTTTTCTTTTGATCTCCTGCCCCCATTGAAACGATGAGGACGCTGTTGGCAGGTCGGTCCCACATGTCATCCTCTATGAACATTAAAAGTTTCCTTTGATGGATTTATTTTGAACCCCTAATTAATTTCTGGATATTTTTTTTTCTTTTGATCCCCTACCGCCTTGGAATCATTGAGGATGCTGCTGCCTCATGGGTCCCGCATGTCATCCTCTCAGAACGGTAAATGTTTCTTTTCTTGGATTTTGTTTACCAAACGATTTTTGACTTATTTTTTCTTTCGATCTCCTGCCGCCTTTAAAACGTTGAGGCCGCTGCTGGCTCACGGGTCCCACATGTCAGCCTCTATGAACAATAAACGCTGAGGATGCTGCTGCCTCATGGGTCTCGCATGTCATCCTCTCAAAACGAAAATGTTTCTTTTCTTGGATTTTTTACCAACATATTTTTGGTTTATTTTTTCTTTCCATCCCCTGCCGCCTTTAAAACGTTGACGATGCTGCTGGCTCATGGGTCCACGATGCCAGCCTCCCCGTACAAGAAACATGTGATATCTTGATTATTTTGCGGACAATAAACGAGTGTATTGCGCTCCGAGCTATTGCAAACGGATAAATTAAATCTTTATTTTTACATAAACAAACTTATATGTTGAATCTCCTTGTTTTTTGTTTTTGCGAAGCATAGGACTTTCCTGTTTTTTAGAAAAATCCGAACTTTCCTGCTTTGGAGTGGGCTGAAGTTGTACGAGTCAAAAGGCCCAGCAGGATAGTTCGAAGGCCCAGATGTCCAGATGCAGCCCAATTGAAATCTTTCTTTTCTTGGTTTTTTTCACCCCCTGATTTCTGGCTACTTCATTTTTCGTTTGGTCATGTGCCGCCTTGGAAACATTGAGACCGCTGCTGCAAAATGGGACCCGCTGTCATCCTCTATGTACAATAAAATTTCTTTTCTTGGATTATTTTTGGCTCTTCATATTTCTGGCTACTTCATTTTTCTTTTGATCCCCTGCCGCCTTTTAAATGTTGAGGACTCTGCTGCCTCATAGGTCCCACATGTCAGCCTGTATGAACGATAAATCTTTCCTTTCTTGGAGTTTTTTTTACCCCCTAATTTCTGGCTACTTTCTTTTTCTTTTGATCTCAAGCCGCATTTGAAACGTTGGGACAGCTGCTGCAAAATGGGACCCGCATGTCATCCTCAATAAAAGTTTCTTTTCTTGGATTATGTTTCACCCTCTAATTTTTGGTCACTTGCCTTTTTCTTTCGATCTCATGCCGCCTTTGAAAACGTTGAGGAACCTGCTGGCTCATGGGACCCGCATGTCATCCTCTATGTACTATAAAAGTTTCTTTTCTTGGATTTTTTTCACCCTCTGATTTTTGGCTATTTCTTTTTCCTTTTTAACCCCTGCCGCCTTGGAAACGTTGACTAATCTGCTGGCTCATGGGACCCGCATGTCATCCTCTATGTTCATCAACTTTCTTTTCTTGGAGTTTTATTTACCCCCTAATTTCTGGCTACTTTCTTTTTCTTTTGATCTCAAGCCGCATTTGAAACGTTGGGACCGTTGCTGCCAAATGGGACCCGCATGTAATTCTCCATGTACAATAAAAGTTTCTTTTCTTGGATTATTTTTCACCCTCATTTTTGGTCACTTGCCTTTTTCTTTTGATCCCCTACCGCCTTGGAAACGTTGAGTAAGCTGCCGACTCATGGGACCCGCATGTCATCCTCTATGTCCAATCAACTTTCTTTTTCTTTTGATCTCAAGCCGCATTTGAAACGTTGAGACCGCTGCTGCTAAATGGGACCCGCATGTCATCCTCTATGCACAATAAACTTTCTTTTCTTGGATTATCTTTGGCTCCTGATATTTTGTCACTTGCCTTTTTCTTTCGATCGCATGCCGCCTTTGAAACGTTGAGTAAGCTGCTGGCTCATGGGTCCCGCATGTCATCATCTACGAACAATAAAAGTTTCCTTTCTTGGAGTTATTTTTGACCCCTAATTTTTGGCTACTTCCTTTTTATTTTGATCCCCTGCCGCCTTTGAAACGTTGAGGATTCTGCTGGCTCATGGGTCCCACATGTCAGCCTCTATGAACAATAAACCTTTCCTTTCTTTGAGTTATTTTGACCTCTAATTTCTGGCTATTTCGCCTTTTTTAAAATCCTGTGTCGCCTTGGAAATGTTGAGGATGCTTGTGACACCCCGGAACCGGTACCATGAGGATCCCAGCGAACCCGCCGAAATCCGCATGATATCGATTCAGAGACGCCCTCCGACACGACGTGCGCGACGAATCACACACGTGATGCCAGAGGAATTAACACGAGCGGTAACATTACAACAGGATTACAATAGAGCCCGCAAGAAACATATATTACAACAACGACTCCAACGAGTCAAGATACAAATATACAATACAAAGATCCGAATCATACAGAAGATCAAATACATCCGAGTACGGACAAGATACAAATTGGACTAAGAGTCCTGAAGATAACCAGTGACGTCCATAACCCTGCCTGTGCCAAGCCGGAAGGGTAACCTTGCTAACGTCGTCATCTCGTACTGTCAAAGTCGGGCCATCGATTGCCGACAAAAGGGGGAGGAGACAAAAAGAAAGGAAGGCGAGGGTAAGTACCATTGGCACGTACTTGCGAGACAAGACCAGCTATGCTCGCTGGTGGGCGGTATAAACTTCACCCGGCTATATGTGGAGTTTAGCGGCAGCAAAGCTACTATCCAATAGAGACACGCTACAACATCCGTTTACTCAGAGAAGATAAGAGAGCGCACAAGGTAACAGTTCTATACTCTGCAAACATAACACAGCCGATGTGATCCCCCTTCGCAAAGAGGTACTGGCAAAGGCACACACACTTTTTGAAAAAGTTTTATTAGCAAATTATTAGCAACAGGAAATAAGGTGTAAGTTGTTCTATGATCAAGCTATACAATTCCAAGTCGTCCATAACCGCGGACACGGCTTATCGATAAGATGTACACCCTGCAGGGGTTGCCCAAATGTAACCATACGCATGCTCGAACCCACTTACTACAGGTGGAGTCTCACAACAAGACCGTTCCCAATGCAAGAGAAAGTTCAAGGGGAGCCACCCCACTAAGCTACCCGTGATGAAGTTCGGCCGTACTCCGATACGGACCCAGAGGTTTGTGCCAACGGCTAAGCTAAGTGTGAACAACCTGCTTTCGCTAATCGTTCCACGAGATGAGTACAGAACATAATATAAACACCCGAAGGCAACAGGAAGTAAATCGTGCATCATGCATATGAGCAAATAAAACCAAGGTTGTGGCTCCCAATAAACAAGCTCGAGGAAAGGTAGTGGGTGATGGGGGTCCCACTCCCCCACGTACGGGTAGAGCGCTCAATCTCGGAACAGATAACAAGAACTCGGGTCCTAGGGGACATTAGCAAGTCAAAGTTCCGATGCTTTCGCAAAGGGGCTCACGGATGCCTCTCGCTTACAATTTTAGTTGTTAACAATTAAGTAAAGCATGTGTATCTCCAACAATTGATATAGCATGTGATAACCTCCCAACAACCCAACATATCCCGATAACGGATCGAGATAAACAACATGAGACTAAACACGCCTACGACTCGCAAGGCTCAAACATCAAGCAACGGCTATGGCAAGGAATGATACATATAGGATTATTATGGTAAACAAGTGGAATAGGACACGTGACTCGATAAAGAATCGCAACATATGGATAGCATTGCGAGGGAGAGCAAAATATAAAATAGGTGAAGGAGGTGGGCTCGCCTGTGAAAAGCTGCAGAAGAACTTGTCGTATCTCACAACACCACTTCGTGATCCTATCCGTGAAGAAGCAAATGCTGGAACACACAACGTATGCAATCTTACTAGTAAGGAAGAAGAATCGGCATGATCAAGATAATATGCATGACATGGCAAACATGATGTGGCGATGCAACTTATCCAATTTAAGCGGAGTCGGAACCCCGGACAAACAAATTAGGTTGGAGTTGCATTTTCTACCGACAAAGTTAAGTGTTCATTAGCATGGCATAACATGGCAGGGGTGAGCTACTTCAATATTAAACGGAGCGGGGAAAACCATAGTTGGAAATCCAAAATACTCCGCATATATGTGAGGTGAACATGCATAACTATCATCGGACGACATGATGCGAGATGCAAACAGATGTATGGATGGCATATTCATGTTCCTCATATTTTTCTGATCAATTTTCATATAGAACACTTTTTATTTCGAGTTAGGGTTTAGGAGATATGATTTAAACCATTTTGCAAAACAGAGATAAACAAAAATAAAATAGATGAGGGAATCTGGACGTGTTGGGCTGGTACCTGTCGCGCCGGGCGAAGTGGTGCTGGTGGGCCGGACCGATGAGGAGATGCAGCCTGGCACGCTGGCCTGCGAGGATGGATCTGGGTCGAAGCCCATCAACAGATCTGAAGGTGAAACAAAAAGTGGAGATTAATTTGCCTCCCTTGGGTTTTGAGCACGGGATCTGCAGCGTGAGGGATCAAGGAGCTAACCAGCCAGGCTACTGTGTGAATGTTGAAGGGAAACGGGGGCACTTCCTTTTGAACTCGACCACGGCGGAGCTCGGGGCCATGGCGGATGCTTGCAGACGGGCTCGGGAATGGCGGAGACGGGGCGAGCCAGGACGGGCGAGATGGTGGCGGGGGTGCGGCTGAACATGGGGAAACATATGGTGACGGTGAGGAGTCCAGGGGGCCACCGGAGCATCGCTGGCGTCGACGTCCTGCGGGGAAAACGGTCTGTCACCACTGGTAGAACGAACCAGGTAGGAATAAGGAGCGGGGAACAGGGTCGAGGTGAAGCGCATGATCAACCTGAAGCTCGAGGTGTAGACGGTGCAGGCGGAGGACGACGGAGGCGGCCGGAATTGACGAATTCGGTCACCGGAGTTGGAGAAGAATCGGCGAATTTGCCGGTGAAGTAGCGAGCCCCCGGTCGATTCCTTTGGGGAGGATGGAGAGGATGACGAGACGCATCTTTCGATACCTTCGGCTCGGCGAGGGAGCGTTCGTGGCGGCGGCGCTATGGCAAGTGGAGGAGGTACTGTGGGGTTTTCCCCTTCGTTTTGTTCACAGAGAGAGGAGTAAGATGGGAAGAAGAGGAGGAAGATGGCGGCGCGAGGGAGGATATGGTCTATGGTTTCTGGGGCGTAGAAGATAAGGAGGATGGGGCGCGTGAGGGAGCAGGTGGGGAGCGGGCGCTCGGTGGAGGATGACGGGGACCTCACGCGATGTGCGTGTCCCTCTCCTGTCGTTGTCGAGCACGAAAGGAAAAAAGAAAGGGGGGAGGGATGAAGGGGTACGGGCCGAGGCGAGGTGGACCGGGCTGCTGGGCTGCTCAGGGAAAAAGGAAAAAAAGGGCTGGAGGGAGAGGTAGCCCAGGGTTAGAAGGTTAGGTTTTTTTTTATTTAAAGGTAAGGAGTGAGAAGGGTTTTATTATATAAGACATACGACAGGGAAAATATTGAAATATGGTTTGTAAAAATAATTTTTATTTTGTAAAACATGGATGCTATGATGCATGATGCATGATGATGCATAAAAGAAAAACAACAAACAATTCTAATAGGGGTATATCCGGGGCCGTTACAATGCTGCTGCCTCATGGGTCCCGCATGTCATCCTCTCAGAACGATAAATGTTTCTTTTTTTTGGATTTTTTACCAACTGATTTTTTGTTTTTTTCCGATCCTCTGCCGTCTTTAAAACGTTGACGACGCTGCTGGCTCATGGGTACCCGATGTCAGCCTCCCCGTACAAGAAACATGTGATATCTTGATTATTTTGCAGACAATAAACAGTGTATTTCGCTCTGAGCTATTGCAAACGGAAAAAAAATCTATACTTTTAAATAAACAAACTTATATGTTGAATCTCCTTGTTTTTTGTTTTCGCGAAGCATAGGACTTTCCTGTTTTGGAGTGGGCTCAAATTGTACGAGTCCAAAAGCGTCCAGCAGGATAGTTCGAAAGCCCAGACGGCCAGATGCATCCCAATTGAAATCTTTCTTTTCTTGGATTTTTTTGAGCCCCTGATTTCTGGCTACTTCTTTTTTTTGGAAACGTTGAGAACGCTGCTGCAAAATAGGACCCGCATGTCATCCTCTATGTACAATAAAAAAAATTCTTGGATTATTTTTGGCTCCTGATATTTGGTCACTTGCATTTTTCCTTTGATCTCATGCCGTCTTTGAAACATTCAGACCGCTACTGCAAAATGGGACCCGCATGTCATCCTCTATGTACAATAAAAATTACTTTTCTTGGATTATTATTGTTGGCCCCTGATATTTGGTCACTTGTCTTTTTCTTTCGATCTCATGCCACGTTTGAAACGTTGAGGAACCTGCTGGCTCATGGGACCCGCATGTCATCCTCTATGTGCTATAAAAGTTTATTTTCTTGGTTTTTTTCACCCTCTGATTTTTGGCTATTTCCTTTTTCTTTTGATCCCCTGCCGCCTTGGAAACGACGAGTAAGCTGCTGCAAAATGGGACCCGCATGTCATCCTCTATGTACAATCAACTTTCTTTTCGTGGCTACTTTCTTTTTCTTTTGATCTCAAGCCGCATTTGAAACGTTGAGACCGCTGCTGCAAAATAGGACACACATGTCATCCTCAATGTAAAATAAAAGTTTATTTTCTTGGATTATTTTCACCCTCTGATTTTTGGCTATTTCCTTTTTTCTTTCGATCCCCTGCTGCCTTGGAAATGTTGAGGATGCTGCTGCCTCATGGGTCCCACATGTCATCCACTATGAACAATAAAAGTTTCTTTTCTTCGATTTTTTCACCCTCTGCTTTTTGGCTATTTCCTTTTTCTTTTGATCCCATGCCGCCTTGGAAACGTTGAGGATGTTGCTGCCTAATGGGACCCGCATGTCATACTCTATGTACAATAAAAGTTTCTTTTTTTTGGATTATTTTTGGCTCCTGATATTTGGTGACTTTCCTTTTTCTTTCAATCTCATGCCGCCTCTCAAACGTTGAGTAAGCTGTCGGCTCATGGGACCCGCATGTCATTAACTATGTACAATAAATTTTCTTTTCTTGGATTATTTTTGGCTCCTAATATTTGGTCACTTGCATTTTTCTTTCGATCTCATGCCGTCTTTGAAACGTTCAGACCGCTGCTACAACATGGGACCCATATGTCATCCTCTATGTACAATGGAAGTTTTTTTTCTTGGATTATTTTTGGCTCCTGATATTTGGTCACTTGCCTTTTTCTTTCGATCTCATGCCGTCTTTGAAACGTTCAGACCGCTGCTACAACATGGGACCCATATGTCATCCTCTATGTACATTAAAAGTTTCTTTTCTTGGATTATTTTTTGCTCCTGATATTTGGTCACTTTCCTTTTTCTTTCGATCTCATGCCGCCTCTGAAACGTGGAGTAAGGTGCTGGCTCATGGGACCCGCATGTCATCTTCTATGTACAATAAAGTTTCTTTTCTTGGATTTTTTTCCCCCTGATTTTTGGTCACTTGCCTTTTTCTTTCGATCCTATGCCGCCTTTGAAATTGAGTAGGCTGCTGGCTCATGGGTCCCACAGGTCAGGCTCTATGAACAATAAACCTTTCCTTTGTTGGATTTATTTTTACCCCTAATTTCTGGCTATTCGGCTTTTTCTTTTGATCCCCTGCGGCCTTTAAAATGATGAGGACGATGCTGGCAGGTCGGTCCCACATGTCTTCTTCTATGAATAATAAAAGTTTCCTTTGTTGGATTTACTTTTGACCCCTAATTTCTTGCTATTTGCCTTTTTCTTTTTTGATCCTCTGCCGACTTTGAAATGATGAGGATGCTGTTGGTAGATCTATCCCACATGTCAGCCACTCTGAACTATAAATGATGCCTTTCTATGATTTATTTTTGACCCCTATTTTCGGGATACTTGCCTTTTTTTGGATCTCCTACCGCCTTTGAAATGTTGAGGACGCTGCTGGCTCATGGGTCCCACATGGCATCCTCTTTGGACGATAAACCTTCATTTCTTGTTAATGACAGGTTTATCTGTATTATTTTTGCAGACTAATACAAGCTCTTTCGCTCCAAGATCTTGCAAGTTAATAGAATAAATCATGGAATTATTAGGATATGTTTTAAATTTCAAATCCACTTTATGAATTTTTTTAAAATACCGTGATCCGTGTGGGTATGGAGCGATCAAGGATTTTCATATTGGCCATGAGCAGTTTCAAAAATTGCAACCGAATAATTCAAAATAAATAAAAACAACTTTTATGCAGAATCTCCGTGTTTTTGTTTTTTGCCATCATAGGATCTATGGTTCATTAGAAAAGGGCCGAAATTGCATGAGCAGAAAAGCCCATTTCTAGTTATTGGGCTTCGACAACCTGAGCAAGTAGGCCTATAGCAAATACCATGTAGATTGACGTTGGAACCCAAAAGTATTTGTTGCCTAGACTTAGAAAAAGTATTTGTTGCCTAGACTTAGATGCCAAACTCAGGCACTCAGCCTTATTGACATGAACCTTGCTATGCACACGACAATTTCAGTCCGATCCGTGTACGCAACACAAGATCAAACCCAACGTGTGAGGAAGCAGGTGGCAGCACACCTCCAGATGCTCAATCGTACACATATCATATAGGAGTTGTCATATGTACATTAGTTCCTTATTGACATGTTTTTTTCTTTTGGTTAACATGTGGGGTCCGCACAGTCACCTAGATCGCACATCAACTTCATTGCTCATAGTTGATGCATGTTTAGTGGCCTGCAGCAAGAATCGCTGCCCCCAGGGATGTACTTTACCCTTTAGCGGCGAAAAAAATAGGAATGGTCCTCTCATGACTATGATCAACAAGAGGTGGCTATATTATAAAGGACGTACACACATTGTAATTATAGTGCTGAAATAAAGTCAATCCTAAAACAGCCATGCATGGGTTATAATATGAAGGCAACACGAAATACAAAAGCAGGGCAGTATTCAAATAAACTGGTTCAAACTAGTACATACTAAAAACAGTGTACTACTTCTCAACACTTCAAGCATAATAAAAAAGTGTGTAAGTGTTTTTTTTAAAGGTAACACCGAACGGGCAATGTTTAAAGCAGGCTTAAACCACATAGCCGCTTGTCGGACACTACCCCAACTATCTCTGGGAAGGCTTATAACTCCCATAGTCTCACCTTCATCTGGCTGGAGGTTGCAGCGCAAAATTTTAGGGTATTGATTATGAAGATACTTCCGGTATGCTGTGTAGACGCAGATTTTCCTCATGAATGGAACCAATGTGCCATCAGGAGCTTTGGATTCACGCTTCTTCAGGTTGGCAATGATAGGGTAATTGAGTCCGAGGAACAGAGAGTGGTCGCCGAGGCTGTTAACCTGCCTCCAATGAAAGTCCCCTGCACGTGCTGCAACGAACAGAGATATGGGATCCTGCTCAAAGACGTAGGTGGCAACAGGAGGATACTACCGTAGCTGAAGCCCATTAGCAGCATAGGGAATGTCAGGAGGTACTTCAGCATTGGCAATCCCAATGTTGTTTACTGTAAGGATGATCATCAATCGCTTGCCATCAGCAGTTGGAGCGAGGAACCACGCGTACTGCTGATCATCCACCACCGGTGGCGGGATTACGAACGGGGACATCGGGTTTTCTGCAATATTAGAAATGGAGACGAATAGGGTGTTACTGGCAACCATATTCAAACAGCAGCACTGTTCATCGTTCATGCTCACAGTATAAACTAGCAAGGTGGCCCGCGCATTTTGCGCGGCTAGACATGTAGTTAACCAATTATAGATTTGGGTTTAGTGTATAGAGATAGCAGTCAATTGATTTTGAATAACTTTGACTAAAGACTCACTTTTTTCCTTGCAAACTAATAGAGCTTACCTTTTCACTCACACAACATGGTAATTTGAAATTACGATTATTTTTCATTCTTCTTTATTGGGATGTGGTTATTAAACTTGCTTTAGTGCCTTTGATCTTCAATGAAGAACATATCTAAGTGTACTGTACAATTCTTCTCAAATAAACGTGTGTGTTGCAAAAGAAAAAAACTTGAAAGCCAATAATTATGAATTGCGTAGTTTTATGTTTCATCGAGCGAGTGCAAAATTTCACTGAGAAAGTTAGAATTAGTATTTTATTAGAACATATTTGATTGCAGATCACGTAAATATTCATGGCGTGAAATCCAATAAAGAAAAAGTATATTTGGTTAAAACTTTATTTTCTCGCTCTTTGATGATTTGGCTTGCGTGACCTTGACGTGCAAAGGCTTGCTTGTCAAGCCCTCAAGGTAGCAGTTGTATGTGTCAGCCTCGCACCATCGATATGCATGTGTGCGGTTTGAGACCTCCACTGGACTAAATTCTTGTTCCTAGCTGTAGCAAGGATGCCTCTACCATCCACCACATACGTTGTGAGTCACCTGAATCTCCCCCGCGGTCGATGACATGTGATATGACAGTGACAGTATTGGCCAAGTCGCAACTATCTGGTGATCTGGCCAGATGTCATGCTGTACGGCGGTCATTTCTATGAGCATTTTCTCAGACTAGTAAAGGTGCACGTGCCACGCACGTCTAATATACTTTTAGTTGCATATATTACAAACAAAATTCAAATTGTTTCAATGTCAATGTCAGTTTAGATGTAGAGATTGTCCCATGATTTATTCTCTAGTAAGTTCTTCATATCGTGACTGAAGCCGTAATGGTTCTTGAGAACAATAACACATTAGCGAACAGCAACAAAACCAAATCAATGTCAATTCAATGAAACTGGACAAATGTTCCTTGGATCAAAATTTAGTTAGATTTTATTTTCTTTTAATATTATTGGTGCTACTAATATCTCATGGATTTTTTTTGAATAACCCCAAACATATCTTTCCTTTTAATAAACTAAGGAATCCAAAAACAAATATTTACAAGCGAAAAGAAGTGTACATATAGAATCATAACACATATATTGATATACATGTGTAATATCATTTCAAATTATATTATCAACCCAGCTAGGGGGTGAGGCCGTTCTGAGAGTAAATTAATACAGTGCGAAAACATACTGAAAAAATTCTTTATCCAAACTCGGCAACCGAAAGCAAATAGTTCTTGTGTCTTACAAACATCACGTGCTGAGATATATAATCATCAAAAACCAACGAGAACCTAAGTAGGTTCATATATTCAATGAAATGGACAAGAAGCAATAGTTTCTGGAGTACATTCATACTAATGTGCCCAGTAAGCTCGCAATAAACAGTGCACAAGTGTAAATAGGTTCTACCTTAACGATGACCTCGATGTCTGTCTTATTGTAGTGGTCGGCAACAGCAGCCCTGCTCTCTGCGCACCACACCAACTCTAGCGGGGACAAAGGCGATAGCAACTACTGCATGCTTCACCCCTGGCCTAGCCACGCTCAGCTACAGATATGAAGATGATGACGTCCGTTGATGTCCTCAACTCCAGCCATAGTCAAGAACTGCAACAGATTAGTCCTAGCTTCCCACAGCACCATGAATCATCAGACTTATCATAAAACTCCCAAAAAAATGCAGTGAAACAAGAATAACATCATCTACATTGCTACAAGACAAACAATATGTGTTTCACCTCTATATCCAAAGAGGCCATCAGCCGAACTCAACATCTACATCACAAAAGAACAAGGGATAACCTTGATATGTGATTAAATCACTTCTTATTACTTGATGCACCAAAATCAATTAAGTATACTATGTGAAAAGATCACTAAAAGTAGTTTTACTGGAAAGTATCTAATTAAAACCATGTAAGTAATATCAGTAAAGAACTTAATGCATCCGTCTTGAATGGAAAAAGAATCAACCCAGTTTCTTGAAAAAACATGAAAGCAATAAAAACTCAACAAATATGACTGCAGTTCAGACTTCATGTTAGGCCTCTTGCTAAGCAATGACAAACAGGCAATATCATAATACAAACAAAACCGAGAACCAAATAATAGGTTGAGAAAAGGCTACTTTCAGAGATATGAACCTCTTGGTAAGCAATGAAAAATGCAGCAGAGCTCTTATATATTATATTGTGAGAGAATGAATAATTCATAGAGGGCATCGGAGTCTTTCTGCACATCTGAATCTAGTTCAGTTTTGTGGTTGATCATAAATTTCCAAAAGATCCTTTATCCAATTAGACATAACAGGAATTAAACAGACCACCAGAAACTCATCAAACAATCACTGAACAAATGGCCCTTTCATCCATCCAAGTTGCATTTTCTAAGATTCATTTCTTCCAATCATGGAAGCAACCGATATGGAACATCTATATTTCAAGACAACTTGGGTCACCTACAGATGTTACATTAAAAACGACACAGCCTCCATTGTCACTTGCATGAACCCCCAAGGAACTATGGAAACTCATTGTGGAAAGCACAACTATCATGATTTTTTTGCTGAATGTAGAGAGCACACAGGAATATGATCTGAACAAATGAGATGGGCGGATCAAAATTTGTCCATCGGCTTGAGTTTTACACCAACCTTCCATCCCTTACTTCAAGAACTATACTCTGGTAATTGGAACCGAGAACCTACATTAAGGACACAATTAATTTGTCTCTTGCAAAAATGCATTACTATAATCATGACAAATAATCCAAAGAGCCTTCATGAATCTTGGAGCCTTTCATACTATTCCAGATCAACTTGAACCCACTGCCCCTGCATTTAGATCTACAGTTTTGATTTTTAGAATCCTTGGCCATCATGCCAAAATATTACAATGAAGTATCCATGGTGACGAAAAAAATACGTCAAGATAATAGTTTGCAGGATGATATGTTGAGAAAATTTTAATGGTCGTAACATCCATCAATATGTTGGTAAAGACATTTGTAAATTGCGGTAGCATTCCATTCGTGAAATTCACAATTGTTCTGCCGTTGTGGATTACAGCGAGATGACTACAATTGTAATACCGATCAAGTTTGAACACAATAGGGTTACAAGATTGCAATCTTCAAATCATAAGAACATGGAAGTACACAGTTACCTTCAGGCTAGGGCAAGCCGTGCGGTGCGAAGGCAGGCCGTGCAGTGCGGCGGCGGGGTCGGGGCGTCGGGCAGCGCACTGCGCCGGTGACGTGCGACGCCGCTGCTTGCAGCGCGGCATCGGCCAGATCGCGGGTAGGCAGTGCAGAGGCGCGCGCAGCGATGATGGTGTGCGTGGCGTTGTGCGGGGCGGCGGTGGTTTGCGCGACGGCGTGCGCAGCGGTGTGGTGGCATCCGCAGCGTCGGGCGCAGTGGCGGGCGGAGCGGCGGCGTGCACAGCGTTGGGCAGAGCAGCGGTTCAGCTGCATCATGCGGTGAGGCGTGCGTGGAGGTTGCTGGGCCGCTGGGCGCAGGGGTGTCACGTTTGTTTAGTTGTTGTATTAGCTAGCAGTTTGATTAGACGTGGGTTCGGGCGTCTAACACTTGTTTTAGCCGCGATCTGAGCCGGTGGATTAAGAGATTAGAGGGTCAAGATTCTCTGGATCTGCCGCTCTGGCTCTTTTAATAGTAGTGGAGATTCAGACATGTAGTAGATTGTAACGGTTCTTCTACAAATCTAGCTAGTATTTGATTCCTATTGCAATATGGACCTCAGAAAGCGTGATCCGTACGTGGACCTATATGATTTAATAATATATCCAATGATCTTAATCGTATGCTAACTTCTGTAAAATCTTGGTCGTTCACTATTTGTTGCCTTAATTTAATATAATAGAACTCTTATTACGAATTGTTTATAAAAAGAGTTTCATCCCAGCTAAGAGTTTTGATATATACTTTAAACTATATATAGCTAATTACTAAAATAACCCATATGCCGATCTCCTTTTCGACCGAAATAGTACACCGTTTCTATTTTTGAAGAGATATGTGATTCCTTTTTTGTTCATACATAGAATCTGGTCTACAGTAGGTCGGCATTACTCATTTCTTTCACAAAATGACTGCAGATAAAAACACCCAAAGGAAGGGTGTAGGGTCAAGAAAATAATACTTTCTACCAGATATAAGAAATGGCATCAGAAATTCGTACATGGAATTGGAAACAAAATCCATAATGCAGCTGATGTGAATGCCATACATAGGATATATATTTTGCGGTTGGGATTAATAAGAAATTATATTAATATTTACGGAAAAGGTGATGTCACTATGGCACTACGACTGAAACATGCTATAAAAATACTCCTATCTTTGTTGATTGACCTATAAAATCTAACATATAGTATTTCCCAGTGCTGTTTTACTGTGTTTTTGTAAAATTAAAAGGTTCATTAATTTTTCTGATTATTATCCAAAGCAGTTATGCAAAAAATTGTAAAAAAGCAGTGCGGAAAACTGAAATAGTAGCAGTTTAGGAAACAAAAAATGCACTTCCCTCCTCAGCTTTGTCGTTTATGTATAATGTCTCAATCCTATCACATGCACACATATTTTTTAGACGGGATTATTGTTGCTCATCTTCAAATGAAAGATACTTCTTCCACATAATTGTTTTAATATGTTCAGGGCTTCTTCTTTGCCCGTCCAGTGAAACTCTTTCATTTCATTTTTATTTTCCGCAAGGTCGGGAATCGGAGGAAGAGGGATCACACGGGAGGAGACGAAGGGAGAGCAGTCACGGGGCCCCACTTATTTATGGTGTCTACATTTTTTCGGGTGATTTGACTGTTGTGCAGGGTTATCAGTGCGCAGGGGGTGCGAGCGAGCGAGGCCGAGAATGAGAGGGATGTTTTTTTTTGTTAGAGGGACAACCGAACGATCCTGAAGGACCCAGATTTCGAATACGCATCAGAGAGTAGTTTACAACATGACACAAAATAAATAGGAAAATTACGTCTAAATCCCTAAGATTTACATGGTAGACCCCAGGCTGAAAGCAAGAAATGCGATCGGGTCCTTAACAGCCACCGTCCGGATTGATCCTCGTCGCAGCCGGGCACGAACCACTTGGCGCGACCAAATCGCCATGGCTAAAGAGCCTGCACACCATGGCCTCCGAGCTGAGCTAGAAACGCCTGCCAAAACCGGCAGCCAACGGAGGTGGATAATTGGAGAGAGAGAGAGTCTTGATGCATCTCTCTTGACAAAGAATATGGCTAGGAGTTTGCTTACCTAGCGTACGTGACTTGTGCTCACTGAAGTGTGGGACCTCACGCATGGGAACCACACGTAAGTGACAGACTTGTTGCTCTAATAACTCGGGTGATTATTATACTGTATTAGTACATAGTTTCCTATGGATCCTTCTTAGTCACTCCAAAATGAAGCTTTTGGGAGGTTTTTGAAATTTCCATGTTTGAAACCAAAAACCACTTCTCTTCATGCATGCTTGACTTCATAAGACAGAGTTTAGCTAGGGTTAGGGGTAGATACATGATTTTCCTGGTTTGAATATGTCTAGACCTTGTTTATCAACTTAATTGAATGCTTACTATATGACATAATAAGACCTTGGTTTTTCATTTTTTTGATTTTTTTGAATTGTTATGCCCATTTGAATCTTGGTCAAATTCTAGGTTTGACCAAGATTTGAACAAGTTTAAATCATGAATATGAAAAATTAAGCATCTATCCTTCTTAGTCACTCCAAAACTCTTGGGAGGGTTTTTGAAATTCCCATGTTTGAAACCAAAAACCACTTCTCTTCATGCATGCTTGACTTCATAAGACAGAGTTTAGGGTTAGGGGTAGATATATACATGATTTTCTGGTTTGAATATGTCTAGACCTTGTTTATCAACTTGAATGCTTACTATATATATGACATAAGAATGCTATGTCCTTTGTTTTTCATTCTCTTGATTTTTTTCTGAATTTTTATGCCCATTTGAATCTTCTGGTCAAATCCTAGGTTTGACCAATATTTAAACAAGTTTAAAACAACAAAATGAAAAGGTAATCATGGATCCTTCTTAGTCACTCTAAAATGAAGCTTTTGGGATGTTCTTGAAATTTCCATGTTTGAAACCCAAAACGACTTCTCTTCATGCTTGACTTCATAAGACAGAATTTAGGGGTTAGGGGTAGATACATGATTTGTCTAGTTTGAATATGTCTAGACATTGTTTATCAATTTTAATGCTTACTATATGACATAAGAAGACTATGTGCTTTGCTTACTATATGACATAAGAAGACTATGTGATTTGACCAAGATAATTTAAATAAGTTTAAAACATGAAAATGAAAAGGGAAGCTTGTATCCTTCTTAGTCACTCGAAAATGGAAGTTTTTTGGGAGGTTTTTGAAATTTCCATGTTTGAAACCCAAAACCACTTCTCTTCATGCTAGACTTCATAAGACAAAGTTTAGGGGTTAGGGGGTAGATACATGGTTTGTCTAGTTTGAATATGTCTAGACCTTGTTTATCAAATTGAATGCTTACTAGCTACATGACATAATAAGAAGACTATGTACTTTGGTTTTTCATTTTCTGTTTTTATTTTTATTTTCTGCCCATTAGAATCTTGGTCAAATCCTAGGTTTGACCATGATTTAAACAAGTTTAAAACATGAATATGAAAAATTAAGCATCTATCATTCTTAAGTCACTCCAAAATGTAACTCTTGGGAGGGTTTTTGAATTTCCATGTTTGAAACCAAAAACCACTTCTCTTCATGCTTGACTCTCATAAAATCGACCGAGATTAGTGTTAGGGGTAGATACATGATTTGTCTGGTTTGAATTCGTCCAAACATTGTTTATCAACTTGAATGCTTACTATATGACATAAGAAGACTATATGCTTTTAAAATTCAAACATATGGTAAGCATTCTTATGTCATATAGTAAGCATTCAAGTTGATAAACAAGATTTGGACATATTCAAACCAGACAAATCATGTATCTACCACCTAGCCCTAAACTCGGTCAATTTTATGAAAGTCTAGCATGAAGAGAAGTGGTTTTTTGTTTCAAACATGGAAATTTCAAAAAACCTCCCAAGAGTTACATTTTGGAGTGACTTAAGAAGGATAGATGCTTAATTTTTCATATTCATGTTTTTCACCTAAGAAGGAAAGATGCATGAAGAGAAGTGGTTTTTGGTTTCAAACATGGAAATTTCAAAAACCCTCCCAAGAGCTACATTTTGGAGTGACTAAGAAGGATAGATGCTTAATTTTTCATATTCATGACTTAAACTTGTTTAAACCATGGTCAAACCTAGGATTTGACAAAGATTCAAATGGGCATAATTTTTTTTAAAAAAAACCAAAAAATGAAAAACCAAGGCACATA
>NC_061510.1:185660343-185673620 GCF_022539505.1 Lolium rigidum | reverse complement strand
AAGATGTGTGGCTGAACCGATCTATGCTTGTTTTACCGATTAGAATTAGGAAAGGGATGCTGATTTTGCTACCTAGTGCTACGGATTGGATTTTGGTCGTGACCTAACTAATCCTGATAAGAACTCCTCATGGAGCCGGTCACGCTGACCTTACTTTTTATGTTCGGGTGAGTTGTATACACGTTTGACGTACCATCACCAACCACCGCGACCTGTTTTAAATTTAATACGTAGTAAAGATAGTAAGCATCGACAGAGAAGTCCCATAGATCCAGCTCTGCCCTGCTCTCAATGCGCGTGGCAGATGGCAGAAACCTGCGCATTTGCTCATGCCACTCCTCGAGCTCTCTGTCTTGATGTGCTTCACACACCTTCATGTGCTTCACACACAGGGCTTATAGTACTAGGAAGCTTGTACATGACCCTTTAGATTGTTGCCATGTGCCAGAATCCAAACCCTATACCATACTTCTAGAATACTCTACAAACTCTAGATATTTCATACTACTCGTAAATATCTTACTCTAGAACATTCCCCATTCTACAATTCTCTCTACATACCTTGGATACTTCATGACTAAGCTAGCTCCTTTACTAGCCAACCACATTGATAAGATTAGTACTAACAATCTCCCCCATAATCTTGTCATATAAATTTTAGACGGACGGATCAGTATTAACTCGCGCAGGGGGGGGGGCATAGGTGTAATTTTCGGAAATTTATAGGTAGTTTGAAGTTGGACGAAAATTTTGCCTTAGTTTCTTTATTATTATACTAGTAAATTTGCCCGTGCGTTGCTACGGGTTAAGTTTTAATAAATATTTTTTATATCGTTAAAGATTTATCTAAAAAAATCGTGTTGCCGCAAAGCTCTCTCCGGTGTATTGTTTCAACGTATATTGCTAAGAAGTTAAAAGAACTATAAGTGTTGTTTTAATAAAAAAAAAGTTACCATTTAAGACTATTCAAAGTGTTTGGTGGCACGAATTACATCATGGATCGACAATGATCAAGTGAGATAAGCCATCTGAATTTCATCGAAAATGATGCAGTTCGAATAACACCTTTCTCAACTCAAAAGAGATAACATTGGAACAATTTTTGCCTAGGAACAAGAATATGAGGTTAATGTGTGACTAATCTATACCTAATTCATCCTAAGAACTAAGAAAATTATTCGTAGTAGAAAATTTAGTCCCGTTGGTAAAATAAATATGCACATGAAGTTCCGGTTTAATTCGATACCACGCATTAGTTTGCATTCAGTTCCAGGGGTCTCCTAATCACAACTTAAATGACACATTCAATGATTTAGATTAATTTGCGACAAATTACATCAAAACAGTTCCATCTAAAACCCACATCACCAATACACATGCTACGACAAAAAAATTTCGCAAATGAAAATCACCTTTTATGCAATAATTTGACTCAAGCCGTAAGATTTTCTGTTATAAGGTCTCTTTGCTTCTTTGGATATTTGAATGTTTTACAACAGGAAATGCATGTAGCCATGTGTCTTCTAGGAAACAACAGAAAAAAAAGAGGAAAGAACAAGTTATGTACTCCATGTCGTAGTAGTGCATCTGGTACAACAGCACGCCCTTTCTTGCTTCTTTGCTCGTAGGTGCGTCAATAAACTGAAATCTGGGGTTAGAAAACATACTTTCTCTTGATATATTCCTAGATCATCCCTTGACTTCATTCTTTAGACAGAGGGATGAGATTAGAAATTATCATAACTTTGGACAAGATCTCTTGGCAGAACAGATGTGCTTGGTTCATTGTCTTCAGCTCACGGCATGTTAAGTATGATAAGACAGAGGTTGCAGTAAACATGCCATAGCACCGGCCCTGCCAAGATGTCCTTGATTAGGGTGTACTGTTTGGAGACAATGCTGGTATTCTGAAGGTCTGTATCTCCTATCCTCTTGATGTGAAGCTCATTTTCATCGGAGAAGAAACCAGAGGAAATTTTCAGGATTCAATAAACAACCACGGCACTATTGACGATAGGAATCTAATCTGACAGGGCCAGCTTCTAACACTTGTCGCGGACGATGGCCTCGTTCATGATGGCTTGAGGGATCACTATGCGTCGTCTTGCGATCTTGAAAGAGTTCTTGGAGAATACGCTCAAAACCATGGCACATTGTGGATGGGTCAACGTTACCGGTATCGACTTGGGGTCGCCTGTCTTTGTATAACGTCAAACTCCATGTATTTGTACACGAACGTGATCCTGTTCATCTTGTCCCTGTTTCTGAACCATCATGATCAAGATTAAAGTCACGGCAGTTCTGGTATGTAAATCATCAAGCAGCAAATATTTGAACAACTCCTCTACAAGCCAACTCAATCGTCAACTCCCGTCAGGCCATACTCTCCAGTTTATGGAGACAGGTATCGCGACGACGCGACCCCTGTCCATGAGGACCATGAAGGCATGAACTGGTCTGCGGCCTCCTTCTAGAGGCACACCCACACATATCTTCTTGAGTTGTGGTGCGGCGTCGTCCTTGTCGAAGAACGTGGCCAGACGATGCAGCAGCCGTAGGCGCCGAACGACCTCCTCCCTCGGATCAACAGGGCTTCTTCCGCGCACGTCCTAGGACAGGAGAAGAGCGTCGCAGGTTTTCTTCGTACCATCCGCGCGCTTTTCCTAGCTGAAGAGCGTGGCCGCGGCTGGCGCAGCAGCCGCAGGCGCCGACGATATCCTGTCAATGGAGCGTCTCTCTCGTTGTCTCCGTAGTGCTGGTCGACATCCTGCATGGCGGAGATCGCCTAGGTGCGCTGGAACCCCGGGTCGTCGTGACAATGTCGGTCTCCACGGCTCCATGGCCAGCCAGCCGCGTCTACGTTTAGGGTTTGGTTTGAGGGAGGCGGAAGACGATACGCAGGACGTACAATATGTCCGGTTATATTGGAGTAGGACGGCCTTGGGGGCGGACTCCTAGACTCGTACGAAGCACGGACGACCAATGAAAAACCAACGCGACGACGGACGAAACAAAACAAAACGGATCAAACCAAGGAAACATTAGCTCCTTTATTTATTACTAGGAAAATTGCCCATGCGTTGCATCGGGATATTAAAAAATCTACGTCCTGCTGATGGATGAAAAGATGTTAGTGTCTTTGATTGCAGACCGTTTCATGCGTTTAAGACATTGATGGAGTACAACAGCGTGACCGAACTGAAAAAAATGGCAATTCAATGCAAAGGAAACTCATCGATATTGTACAACAACATCGCAGAAATTAGCTACCTTTAACTACGGCACGCATAGCCACTTCCCCTCCACCCTCCTCTTGTCTGCAAAAGAACCATGCATCGACCTCACCTCACTTCGTGAAGGCCTTCCTCTCGTTTGTGGTCCAATAGTAGAGAAAGTATAGTAAGGTAGATAAATTTGGGTAATAATTGGTACGTGAATCAATAGCTCTGGTTAAAAATTTTGGTTTATCGGAAAGATAATTGTCCTACAACTTGTAGCATGAAATTGTTCGAGTGTCTCATTAAAGCGTGAAATAAACTTGAAAAAAAACAACTTGAAACATCTTTTCTTATAAGCAGCTTTAACCTAAAACAGTAAGCATAATATTATAAATGAATATAATAAATGGGGGTTCGTGATTGATCATATATTTGTCTTTGCTTCCGTTTGAAACATTGTGTAGAATTGGATCATAACACTTCATGAAATTTAGGTAACCATCCAATTTATCTGCATACATTTAGGAGCTAAAAATATTCACCATATTTAGTCCTTAAGCTACCGCAAGGGCCATTAGTGATTATGAGATTAGCGCATGCCCTTTCCATATAATATATTCGTTTGGTCTCTATGACTACTTATAAGGAACACGCTAATACGTAGTTCAGAAATCAGATCAAAGATATTCAGTTTACGCATTACTGGTTGTCAAATCAATATGCAGTTCTACAGTCAGTTTCCTCGATTTGGGTTGCAGCGATAACCTCCTAGCCCCCTGATGTCTCCTGTGCATATCGCTCTTCTCTAGTATCTTGGTGACATCCACCGATGTCCCCTGTGGTAATTTCAGCACAACGTGCATCATATGCTGCACAGTCTGCTAGTACAGTTATTAAAACTCAGCACGGAAGAAATCAGCCCAGAAGAGGATTCAGACATCAGCCTATTCCACTGTCTAATTCCAGAGATAGATAGGCGACCGCCGACAAACCCAAGATCCCGTCGCGCCTCCTGCTCCCTGCATCCTTGTTCTGCCTGGTTATGGCTCCTAGACCACATGCCTTCTGATAGATGCCTCCTCGCTCATCCTGCTTGCCGATCCTCCACCGAACATGCCGTTGTCTCGAGCAGTTCATCCTCCACCGAGTTGACTTCCGATTGGATAAATTCAGCAGCCGCGCATGATGGAACAGCGAGGAACAACAGCAGATACAGAAATCTCCGGCCGCTCAGAGTCCCCTCCTCTGTTCCAAGAAATAGTCGTTGACGGCCACGTCGGTGAGGGTGATGAAAGCATTGTGAATCAAATCAACACCGTGCGTTGAACCCACGGTGGCGGTGCATTGCGCGTGCAGATCTCGTGAGAGCGGGGGAAGGCACTATCTGGTGCGGCGCGTCAGGAAGCTGTCGCCGGCGTGGATCCGCGCTCCTTGATTTGAGGCGCGGTGGTTTCAGCCAAATCTGATGATTTCGGTAAGAATTACGAATAGAGAAGACGGCTATATATGGGCAGATTATATGGCAAGAAATCAATCGAGTTCGGCAGGAACTCCTATCAACGATTCGAATCTTTGATTCCATACGATTCGAGTACGGACATGAGAAAGCAGAGTAGGTTTCTTTGGCCTTGGCCCATGGGCGTGACACGCGTTCAAGCGGGACGGACGACTCGCGAAGCGTTTTCTCTGATTGACTTGCCGGTGGCACATGATGTAATTTAAACCAAAAATAGGGGCAATAATAGACGGACGAACAAGAAGCCTTATTTTCTTTATTATTAGGTATAGATACTATTAGGTATAGATATTATTAGGTATAGATATAGATTGACACGGGTTTAACTAGATTGGATTGCATGACAGTAAACCAATTCTAGATACTTACATGCTAATATAAATCTCAGTTATGACTAGATTCAGATGTATATAGACACATTCTAGTTGACCAAGACATGCTTGAACATTCTATGGTAACAACCCAAAACGTGTAGGGGGGAGGGGGTCTGGTTACCTCGACGACGGCTTCGTGTAGTCATACTCGGCATCCTTGCGGGTCACGTCGATGACGACAGGGGTGCTGCGGTTGCGGTGGGCGTCGGCGTCGAGGAAGCAGATCTGGGCGGTCGATGATGGTTTCGGGGAAGCAGATCTGAAACGAGGGAGTCGGTGAAGCAGATCCGGTGTAGTGCATGACGTCGTTGGTGAAGCGGATCAGGTACGGCAGACGAGGGAGTCGGTGAACTCAGATAGTGCAGTGCACGGCAGCGTTGGTGAACCGAATCTGGTGCTGCGGACGAAGCAGTCGGTGAAGTAGATCCGATGCAGTACACGGCAGCGTTGGTGAAGCGGATCTGGTGCTGCGGACGAGGGACTCGGTAACCTCAGGTAGGTGAGGTGGTAGGCCGGCTAAGTACGGCTGGGATATTCCGGTGCGGTGGTCCGGCAGGTGAGAGATGATGGGCCTGGAGTATTGCGACAGATTTTTGGCGGAAATGCGGAAGACGAAAGGAAGGCGGTAGACTATATATATCACAGGGGATGTGTAAATTACGAACGAGACCCCAACCCACGCCGGCTTCACTTGTCTGCCATTGCGTCATTGGTAATAGGGGTCGAATGGGAATTCGAAATATGTGTATGGAGGCGGGAGTTTTGGCGCTCAACTCGTATTTTGAATCTCCATGGTGTATAAGCGATGACAAGTATACTAGATATTGAATCATAGACCAGGGAAGACAAGTACGAGTAGTACAAAAATGCTGTAATGTCTACATTGCATGATGCTGATCTACCTTGCGTTAGTGTTTGTAGTGGTAGCTAAGTGGTGCAAGGAAGACATATTTGTAATTTCTACAACTAAGATATGTCTATATACATCCGTATTAGACAAAACTAAGACACCTCCTTTTAGACGAAAGTAATACTATTACTTTTGAATCTCTTTGTACTAATGCTGATGATTTAGATCTTCAGAGTTTCGTAGTAGAAAAAAAACTAGGCTCCTCTCGAGAAACAAATAAGCATCCAATTAATTAAGTACGTGGGCGGTTATTATTATTTTAACGAGGAAACTGCATTCGTGCCCTATGGCCCGTCATCTTCAAAACCGTCCAAATGCATGCATCTAGCGGTTTCCAGGCCCTGGCGTGGCGGTTAACATTCGTCTTCCTCATTTCGTCTTCTCCCTGACACTCTCGCATGTGCCCCTCTCGCTACCCTCCATGGAAGCGTTCTACCACGGGCACACTTTCCTCGCTCATGGAAAAACCACCATTACGGCGAACTATACCAATATGGTGTCTAAGGTGGAGGAACACATCAACAAAATCGAGTTGATTTTGGAGAAAGAAGACTCGTACAAAATTGTTGGCCTAGACGTAGAGTACACCTATGGGCCTGAACAGAAGGCTGCCCTCATACAGTTGTGCATGGGCACGGACTGCCTCCTGTACTAGATTTCCTCGGCCGACCAGCCATGCCCCAAACTCGCTGACTTTCTTGGCAGGCCTGACGTAACATTTGCAGGTGTTGACATCGGCAACGACATTACCAGGCTTGGGCGTTGCAACCTCTCAGTGGCGAACTTCGTGGACATCCAGAAAAGGTGGAAGCCTGCTGATGCGTGCAGTTGACACACGTCCGTTGGGAACCCCAAGAGGAAGGTGTGATGCGTACAGCAGAAAGTTTTCCCTCAGTATGAAACCAAGGTTATCGAATAGGAGTCAAGGAACACGTGAAGGTTGTTGGTGACGGAGTGTAGTGCGGCGCAACACCAGGGATTCCGGCGCCAACGTGGAACCTGCACAACACAATCAAAGTACTTTTCCCCAACGAAACAGTGAGGTTGTCAATCTCACCGGCTTGCTGTAAACAAAGGATTAACCGTATGGTGTGGAAAATGATGTTTGTTTGCGAAGAACAGTAAAGAACAAGTATTGCAGTAGATTGTATTTCAGATGTAAAGAATGGACCGGGGTCCACAGTTCAATAGTGGTGCCTCTCCCATAAGATAAATAGCATGTTGGGTGAACAAATTACAGTTGGGCAATTGACAAATAGAGAGGGCATAATAATGCACATACATGTCACGATGACTACTATGAGATTTAATCAGGGCATTACGACAAAGTACATAGACCGCTATCCAGCATGCATCTATGCCTAAAAAGTCCACCTTCGGGTTAGCATCCGCACCCCTTCCGGTATTAAGTTGCAAACAACGGACAATTGCATTAAGTATGGTGCGTAATGTAATCAACACAAATATCCTTAGACAAAGCATTGATGTTTTATCCCTAGTGGCAACAACACATCCACAACCTTAGAACTTTCTGTCACTGTCCCAGATTCAATGGAGGCATGAACCCACTAACGAGCATAAATACTCCCTCTTGGAGTTACAAGTATCAACTTGGCCGGAGCCTCTACTAGCAACGGAGAGCATGCAAGAACATAAACAACATATATGATAGATTGATAATCAACTTGACATAGTATTCCATATTCATCGGATCCCAACAAACACAACATGTAGCATTACAAATAGATGATCTTGATCATGATAGGAAGCTCACAAGATCTAACATGATAGCACAATGAGGAGAAGACAACCATCTAGCTACTGCTATGGACCCATAGTCCAGGGGTGAACTACTCACACATCAATCCGGAGGCGATCATGGCGATGAAGAGTCCTCCAGGAGATGATTCCCCTCTCCGGCAGGGTGCCGGAGGCGATCTCCTGAATCCCCCGAGATGGGATTGGTGGCGGCTGCATCTCTGGAAGGTTTTCCGTATCGTGGCTCTCGGTACAGGGGTTTTCGCGACGAAGGCTTTAAGTAGGCGGAAGGGTAGGGTTGGAGGCGGCGCGAGGGTCCCACACCATAGGGCGGCGCGGGCCCCTCCCTGGCCGCGCTGGCCTATGGTTACGGGCCCTCGTGGCCCCACTTCGTATCCCCTCCGGTCTTCTGGAAGCTTCGTGGAAAAATAAGACCCTGGGCGTTGATTTCGTCCAATTCCGAGAATATTTCCTTTGTAGGATTTCTAAAACCAAAAACAGCGAGAAAACAGACAATCGGCTCTTCGGCATCTCGTCAATAGGTTAGTGCCGGAAAATGCATAATAATGACATAGAGTATGTATAAAACATTTGAGTATCATCATAAAAGTAGCATGGAACATAAGAAATTATGGATACGTTTGAGACGTATCAAGTATCCCCAAGCTTAGTTCCTACTCGCCCTCGAGTAGGTAAACGATAACAAGGATAATTTCTGAAGTGACATGCTATCATAATCTTGGTCAATACTATTGTAAAGCATATGAGATGAATGCAGCGATTCGAAGCAATGGTAAAGACAATGATTAAACAACTGAATCATATAGCAAAAACTTTTCATGAATAGTACTTTCAAGACAAGCATCAATAAGACTTGCATAAGAGTTAACTCATAAAGCAATAAATTCTTAGTAGAAAGCTTCGAAGCAACACAAAGGAAGATATAAGTTTCAGCGGTTGCTTTCAACTTCAACATGTATATCTCATGGATAATTGTCAACATAAAGCAATATAACAAGTGCAATAAGTAAACATGTAAGAATCAATGCACACAGTTGACACAAGTGTTTGCTTCTAAGATAGAAAGAAGTAGGTAAACTGACTCAACATAAAGTAAAATAATGGCCCTTCGCAGAGGGAAGCATGGATTACTATTTTTGTGCTAGAGCTTTTCATTTTGAAAACATAGAAACAATTTTGTCAACGGTAGTAATAATTCATATGTGTTATGCATAATACATCTTATAAGTTGCAAGCCTCATGCATAGAATACCAATAGTGCTCGCACCTTGTCCTAATTAGCTTGGATTAACACGGATTATCATTGCATAACATATGTTTCAACCAAGTGTCACAAAGGGGTACCTCTATGCCGCCTGTAGAGAGGTCTAAGGAGAAAGTTCGCATTGGATTTCTCGCTTTTGATTATTCTCAACTTAGACATCCATACCGGGACAACATAGACAACAGATAATGGACTCCTCTTTTAATGCTTAAGAATTCAACAACAAATAATATTCTCATAAGAGATTGAGGATTTGTGTCCAAACTGAAACTTCCACCATGATTCATGGCTTTAGTTAGCGGCCCAATGTTCTTCTCTAACAATATGCATACTCAAACCATTTGATCATGAAAATCGCCCTTACTTCGGACAAGACGAACATGCATAGCAACTCACATGATATCCAACAAAGGTGTAATAGTTGATGGCGTCCCCAGAAACATGGTTACCGCTCAACAAGCAACTTATAAGAAATAAGATACATAGCAACATATTCAATACCACAATAGTTTTTAAGGCTATTTTCCCATGCGCTATATATTGCAAAGACGAAGCATAGAATTTTAAAGGTAGCACTCAAGTAATGTACTTTGGAATGGCAGAGAAATACCATGTAGTAGGTAGGTATGGTGGACACAAATGGCATAGTTTTTGGCTCAAGGATTTGGATGCACGAGAAGAGTTCCCTCTCAGTACAAGGCTTAGGCTAGCAAGGTTGTTTGAAGCAAACTCAAGTATAAACCGGTACAGCAAAACTTACATAAGAACATATTGCAAGCATTATAAGACTCTACACTGTCTTCCTTGTTGTTCAAACACCTTAACCGAGAAAATATCTAGACTTAGAGAGACCAATCATGCAAACCAAATTTTAACAAGCTCTATGTAGTTCTTCATTAATAGGTGCAAAGTACATGATGCAAGAGCTTAAACATGATCCATATGAGCACAACAATTGCCAAGTATCAAATTATTCAAGACATTATACCAATTACCACATGAAGCATTTTCTGTTTCCAACCATATAACAATGAACGAAGCAGTTTTCAACCTTCGCCATGAACATTAAAAGTAGCACTAAGAACACATGTGTTCATATGCAACAGCGGAGCGTGTATCTCTCCCATACAAAGAATGCTAGGATCCGATTTTATTCAAACAAAAACAAAAATAAAAGCAAACAGACGCTCCAAGTAAAGCACATAAGATGTGACTGAATAAAAATATAGTTTCACTAGAGGTGACATGATAAGTTGTCGATGAAGAAGGGGATGCCTTGGGCATCCCCAAGCTTAGATGCTTGAGTCTTCTTGAAATATGCAGGGATGAACCATGGGGGCATCCCCAAGCTTAGACTTTTCACTCTTCTTGATCATATTGTATCATCCTCCTCTCTTGACCCTTGAAAACTTCCTCCACACCAAACTCGAAACAAACTCATTAGAGGATTAGTGCATAATTGAAAATTCATATATTCAGAGGTGACATAATCATTCTTAACACTTCTGGACATTGCACAAAGCTACTGAAAGTTAATGGAACAAAGAAATCCATCAAACATAGCAAAACAGGCAATGCGAAATAAAAGGCAGAATCTGTCAAAACAGAACAGTCCGTAAAGACGAATTTTTCTGGGGCACTTAACTTGCTCAAATGAAAAAGCTAAAATGGAATGAAAGTTGCGTACATATCTGAGGATCACGCACGTAAATTGGCTGAATTTTATGAGTTACCTACAGACGGGGCTGCTAAATTTTGTGACAGTAAGAAATCTGTTTCTGCGCAGTAATCCAAATCTAGTATCAACATTACTATCAAAGACTTTACTTGGCACAACAATGCAATAAAATAAAGATAAGGAGAGGTTACTACAGTAGTAACAACTTCCTAGACTCAAATATAAAACAAAAGTGTTGTAGTAAAATAATGGGTTGTCTCCCATAAGCGCTTTTCTTTTACGCCTTTCAGCTAGGCGCAGAAAGTGTGAATCAAGTATTATCGAGAGATGAAGCATCGACAGAGGGGTTTGGAGTTTTCTCAACTATGCATTGTATCTTATCTATGTAAGTTTCAGAGGCCCCCTTTTCATTACTCTTAGGCTTGCTATTCTCATCAAACAAATTTTTGGAAACAATCCAACCATAATTCTTTTCTAGTGCCTCGAACATTCCTAATAGCTTGCAAGGTATTGATGTCTTAATCTCCCCTTCACAATTAACTTTATTAGTGTACTTTAATCTATCTTTTTCCATTTTTTCAAGGGTATTAGCAGAATTGGTATAAAGGCCAAGCATCTTATATTTAATAAAGACTTTTCTAGCTTCTCTTGCTACATCACCAAATTCTTTAAGAAGGGTTTCTAAGACAAAATCTTTCTTTTCTCCTTCCTCCATATCACAGAGTGTAAGAAACATATGTTGTATTATGGGGTTGAGATTAACAAATCTAGCTTCCAACATGTGTACTAAAGAAGCGACAGCAATTTCATAAGTAGGAGCAAGTTCTACCAAGTGTCTATCTTCAAAATCTTCAGCTGTACTAACATGAGTGAAAAAATCTTCTATATTATCTCTTCCAATGATAGACCCTTGTCCAACCGGTATGTCTTTCAGAGTGAACTTAGGAGGAAACATGATGAAATAAACAAAAGGTAAACAAAGTAAATGCAAGTAACTAACGTTTTTGTGTTTTTAATATAGAGAACGCAAACAAGATAGTAAATAAAGTAAAACTAGTAACTAATTTTTTTTGTATTTTTGATATAGAGAACAAACAAAGAAGTAAATAAAGTAAAGTAAAGCAAGACAAAAACAAAGTAAAGAGATTGGATGTGAGAGACTCCCCTTGCAGCGTGTCTTGATCTCCCCGGCAACGGCGCCAGAAAAAATCCTTGATGCGTGCAGTTGACACACGTCCGTTGGGAACCCCAAGAGGAAGGTGTGATGCGTACATCAGAAAGTTTTCCCTCGGTATGAAACCAAGGTTATCGAACCAGTAGGAGTCAAGGAACACGTGAAGGTTGTTGGTGACGGAGTGTAGTGCGGCGCAACACCAGGGATTCCGGCGCCAACGTGGAACCTGCACAACGCAATCAAAGTACTTTGCCCCAACGAAACAGTGAGGTTGTCAATCTCACCGGCTTGCTGTAAACAAAGGATTAACCGTATGGTGTGGAAAATGATGTTTGTTTGTGAAGAACAGTAAAGAACAAGTATTGCAGTAGATTGTATTTCAGATGTAAAGAATGGACCGGGGTCCACAGTTCACCAGTGGTGTCTCTCCCATAAGATAAATAGCATGTTGGGTGAACAAATTACAGTTGGGCAATTGACAAATAGAGAGGGCATAACAATGCACATACAAGTCACGATGACTACTATGAGATTTAATCAGGGCATTACGACAAATTACATAGACAGCTATCCAGCATGCATCTATGCCTAAAAAGTCCACCTTCGGGTTAGCATCTGCACCCCTTCCAGTATTAAGTTGCAAACAACAGACAATTGCATTAAGTATGGTGCGTAATGTAATCAACACAAATATCCTTAGACAAAACATTGATGTTTTATCCCTAGTGGCAACAAGACATCCACAACCTTAGAACTTTCTCGTCACTCGTCCCATATTCAATGGAGGCATGAACCCACTATCGAGCATAAATACTCCCTCTTGGAGTTACAAGTATCAACTTGGCCGGAGCCTCTACTAGCAACGGAGAGCATGCAAGAACATAAACAACATATATGATAGATTGATAATCAACTTGACATAGTATTCCATATTCATCGGATCCCAACAAACACAACATGTAGCATTATAAATAGATGATCTTGATCATGATAGGCAGCTCACAAGATCTAACATGATAGCACAATGAGGAGAAGACAACCATCTAGCTATCGCTATGGACCCATAGTCCAGGGGTGAACTACTCACACATCAATCCGGAGGCGATCATGGCGATGAAGAGTCCTCCGGGAGATGATTCCCCTCTCCGGCAAGGTGCCGGAGGCGATCTCCTGAATCCCCCGAGATGGGATTGGCGGTGGCTGCGTCTCTGGAAGGTTTTCCATATCGTGGCTCTCGGTACAGGGGTTTTCGCGACGAAGGCTTTAAGTAGGCGGAATGGTAGGGTTGGAGGCGGCGCGAGGGGCCCACACCATAGGGCGGCGCGGGCCCCTCCCTGGCCACGCCGGCCTATGGTTACGGGCCC